>NC_061119.1:111916046-111937122 GCF_002878395.1 Capsicum annuum
TGGTTTATTGATTTTTTTAGAGGCTTGTCAGACTAGTATAGATGTTGGGAGTTGACTACTAAGTCATATTTTGTTATCTTTTTGAAATTCTTTTATTCTTGGATGATGATTACTCTATTGATATTTAAGGGTTATTTATGGAAACCTCGTTGATTTGTGTTAAACTGAATGAAAATGGCTCAAAGGGTTAGCTTGGGGCTACTCGTAGCCTCAAGCACCGTGTGACGCTCCAGGACCCATTTGCTGAGGCGTTACAAACTTGGTATCAGAGCCTAAGGTTTTAAGGTGTCCTAAGGAGTCTGACAAGTTGCGTTAAGTAGAGTCTTGATCATCGGTGTGTAGCGTACCACATCTATGAGCAAGAGGCTACAAGATGATTTAGGAAAAAGTGTGATTCTTTCTTTTAGAAGTCTATCGTGCTTAAAGTTTTTCTCTCTGCTATTGATTCGTGCTCTTCTCTTTCAGTAATATGCCTCCACGTTGAGCGAGAAGAAATAATGATGGTCAGCAACCTCAACCCGCTGACCCATTGAATGAAAATATGTCTCATACTAAATTTTGGAAAGCCTTTCAGGCGCTGGCCTAAGCTATTACTGAAAATGTTCAAGCAAACCTGGCCCCGGATCCATAGTAACAGGGTGGTGATTCAGCTGCTGCCAGGAATCGTGACTTCATACAGATTAATCCACCAGAATTCTATGGGTCCATGTCTGATGAAGATCAATGGTTGGTTTTAGAGGAGGTGTGGAAGATTACTCAGGTGATGCATGTATCTGAGGAACATACTGTAGAGTTGGCTGTGTATAGGTTGAAAGACCTTGCTTATGACTAGGTTGTTGCTTGGAGGAAAGGTAGAGGTGAGGGAGTTGTCCCTAAAACTTAGCAAGAGTTCTAGGATGTAATCCTAGATAAGTTTGTTCCTTTGGTGATGAGGGAGGTAAAGGTAGAAAAGTTTATGAACCTGTAACAGGGCTCTATGACTGTTAGTGAGTACTGTTTAAAGTTCAATTAGTTGGCCAAATATGCTCCTGACTTAGTGGCTGATAATCGGGCTAGTTTGAGTAAGTTTGTGAATAGAGAGTCTAGTTATGTGGTTAGGGAGTATAGGTCTACTATGCTAAATAGTGAGATGAATCTTTCTAGGCTGATGACTCATGCCCAACAGATTGAGGCAGACAAGATTAAGGATAAAGATAGAATGAGAGAGAATAAAAGAGCTAGGTCCGAGCAGCACGGACAGGGTTAGACTTGATCACAGGGAGGGAGTCGCCCTCAGTATTAGGATCATTCGTCTATACCAGCACCATCATCTGCTTGTGCTCCCGTGCCTAGAGGTAGGCAAAAGAAAGGTACCAGGTCATATGCATCCAGGTTCCAGTATAGTGTTGGCAGTAAGCCAAATCGTCCCCTATGTCCTAAGTGTAGTAGGGCTCATTTGGGTGAGTGTTGGGGTGAGAAGAGGGGTTGTTTCCTGTATGGTGACATGGGTCACAAAGTTAGATATTGTCCACAGGATGGACAAGGGCATCGTGACTATCGCCCTCAAACCCAGACTCAGACTGTTAGTGCTCCAGTTCCAGTGACTCGCCCAGCCCCATCTCAGGGCACCTCTTCTAGTAATGCTGGTGGGTAGCGCCAGAATAGATTCTATGCTCTACTGTCCTGCCAGGAACAGAAGGACTCTCCCGATGTTGTTACTGGTATGCTTCGTATATTTCAGTTTGATGTGTATGCTTTGTTGAATCCTGGATCCAGTTTCTCATATGTTACACCTTTGATTGCTGTGAATTTTGAAATGAGTCTTGAGATTATTCCTTATCCTATCCTAGTTTCTACCCCAGTGGGTGATTCGATTGTTTCCCAGAAAGTGTATAAAAAGTGTCCTGTTACCATTCTTTATAGAATCTTGTTGGCTGATCTGATTGAGTTAGACATGGTAGATTTTGATGTGATTCTGGGTATGGACTGGCTGTATTCTTCTTATGCCTCTACTGATTGTCGAACCCGAGTTGTCAAATTTTTGTTTCTTGGTGAATCCATATTTGAGAGGTCTGGGAATTCTGTGTCACCCAAGAGTCATTTTATCTCTTACCTTAAAGCTGGAAAGCTTATTTTCAAGGAGTGTATTTACCATTTGGTTAGAGTCAAAGACACAAAGTCTAAGACTCCAACTCTCCAGTCTGTTAACGTCGTCAATGAGTTTTTTTGATGTCTTTCCAGATGATCTCCCAGGGATACCTCCTGATAAAGAGATAGAGTTCAAGATTGATCTTCTTCCCGATACTCAGCCCATTTCTATTCTTCCTTACAGTATGGCCCCTACAAAACTTAAAGAGTTGAAAGAGCAACTCAAAGATCTACTACATAAGGGTTTCATAAGGCCTAGTATTTCTCCTTGGGCTGCTCCTATGTTGTTTGTGAGAAAAAAAGATGGCTCTTTGCATATGTGCATTGATTACCGCCAACTGAATAAAGTCACCATTAAAAATAAGTACCCCCTTCCGAGAATAGATGATTTGTTTGACCAATTGCAAGGTGCAAGTTATTTCTCAAAGATAGACCTTCGTTTCGGCTATCATCAACTCAAAGTTAGGGAGTGGGACATCCCAAAAACCATTTTCCAAACTCGTTATGGCCATTTTGAGTTTTTTGTTATGTCTTTCGGGTTAACTAATGCCCCAGCAGCTTTCATGGACCTCATGAATTGAGTGTTCAGATTATATCTGGATATGTTTGTCATAGTGTTCATCGATGATATACTGGTCTACTCCTGTAGTGAGGATGAACATTCTGATCATCTCCGAACTGTCTTGTAAACCCTTAGAGATCACAAGTTATTTGCCAAGTTCAGTAAGTGTGAGTTTTCGCTAAGGTCAGTTGCTTTTCTGGGTCATATCATTTCTTTTGAGGGTATTAGAGTTGATCCCCAAAAGACTGAAGCTATTAAAAATTGGCCTAGACCTATTTCTCCGACTGATATCCAAAGTTTCTTGGGTTTAGCTTGCTATTACCGCAGTTTTGTTGAGGATTTCTCATCTATAGTGTCTCCTATGACTCGGTTGGCCCAAAAGAAAGCGAAGTTCTTATGGTCCAAATCTTGTGAGAAGAGTTTTCAAGAGTTGAAGACTCGACTCACTTCAGCCCCTATTTTGACTTTGCCTGATGGTATTGATGGTTTTGTGGTGTACTTTGATTCTTCGAGAGTTGGGTTGGGTTGCGTATTGATGCAAAAAGGTAAGGTGATAGCTTATGCTTCTAGACAGTTGAAACCCCATGAGAAAAATTACCCCACCCATGACCTTGAGTTGGCTGCTGTTATGTTTGCTTTGAAAATCTAGAGACACTATTTGTATGGTGTCCATGTTGATGTTTTCACTAATCATAAGAGTCTACAGTATGTGTTTACCCAGAGAGAATTGAATCTTAGGTAGAGACGATGGTTAGAATTGTTAAAGGACTATGATATGAGTGTCTTGTACCATCCAAGCAAGGCCAATATTGTGGCGGATGCCCTATGTAGAGTGTCCATGGGTAGTGTTTCATATGTGGTAGAAGGTAAGAAAGAGTTGGCTTG
Source organism: Capsicum annuum (assembly GCF_002878395.1). NCBI lineage: Eukaryota > Viridiplantae > Streptophyta > Magnoliopsida > Solanales > Solanaceae > Capsicum > Capsicum annuum. The sequence goes on from NC_061119.1 coordinate 111,919,621, forward strand.
TGATATACATCATTTCGCTAGATTGGGGGTTAGGTTGTTTGACTCTGGTGAAGGTAGTATAGGGGTTCAGAGTAGTTCCAAATCCTCCTTGGTTTCGGAAGTGAAGGAAAAGAAATACTTAGATGCTAGTTGGGTCAGACTAAAGGAGTCAGTCAAAGACCAAAAAGTAGAGGTTTTCGCCCAGGGGGGAGATGGTGTGTTGAGATTGTAGGGTAGATTGTGTGTCCCAAATGTTGATGATTTAAGACAGAGGATTATGGCTGAAGCGCACAGGGCACGATATTCTATTCATCCTGGTGCCACCAAGATGTACCGAGACTTGCGGGAAATCTATTGGTGGAGTGGCATAAAGAAAGATATAGCAACATTTGTAGCTAAGTGTGCAACATGCCAACAGGTTAAGGTTGAACACCAAAGACTTGGTGGTATGATGCAAGAGTTTAGTATTCCCGCCGTGAAGTGGGAAGAGATAAATATGGACTTCATGATTGGTTTACCTCCTTCCTTAAGCCATCATGATTCCATTTGGGTTGTGGTTAATAGGTTGACTAAGTCTTCTCATTTCTTGCCTTTTCATACTTCATATACTGCTGAGGATTACACTAGATTATATATCCGAGAGCTAGTCAGACTGCATAGAGTTCCCTTGTCTATTATTTCGGATAGGGGTACTCAGTCACTTCGTAATTTTGGAAAGCTTTTCAGAAGGGTCTTGGTACCCAATTGCTTTTGAATTCGGCTTTTCATCCACAGACCGATGGTCAGGCTGAGCAGACCATCCAGACCTTAGAGGATATGTTGAGAGCTTGTGCACTTGACTTTAAGGGAAGTTGGGATGATCACTTACTGTTGATAGAGTTTTCTTAAAATAATAGTTTCCACTCTAGTATTGTCATGGCTCCGTTTGAAGCCTTATATGGGAGGAAGTGTAGATCACCCATAGGTTGGTTCGAGGTAGGTAAAGTGGCTGTGAGTGGTCCTGATTCGGTACTTGAGGCTATGGAAAAAGTTAAGTTGATTAGGGAAAGCTTGAAAACTGCGCAGACTTGTCAGAAGTCATATCCGCATCTTAGAAGGAGAGACATTGAGTTTGAAGTTGGTGACCTAGTGTATTTGAAAATTTCACCTATGAGGGGGGTGAAGAGATTTGGAAAGAAGGGGAATCTTAGTCCCCGTTATGTTGGTCCTTACAAAATTCTTAGCCGTGTTGGTAAGGTAGCTTATGAAGTAGAGTTGTCTTCCGAGTTGTCCTCTGTTCATCCAATATTCCATGTCTCCATGCTTAGAAAGCATATTAGCGATGCTGTGGAAGTGGATTCCTCTCTGAGTGCTGACATTCAAGAAAATCTTTCTTTTGATGAGATTCCTGTTGATATTCTTGATTTAAGTGTCCGAAGACTAAGGAACAAAGAAGTTCCCTTGGTCAAGGAGTTGTGGCGAAACCAATATGTTTAGGATGCAACTTGGGAAGCTGATGCGGATATGCGATCCAAGTACCCGCACTTATTTTCCGCGAACTCCGATCAAGCTGAAAGTACCGTTCTTTCCTAAATCATGCACTTTTGATAAAAGTTGCAGAAGTTCAGCTGTCATTTATTATGTGTTTAGTTGTAGTTTCTTGAATTTATGCATTTTATGTTGCATTCGGAGTGAGAAATGATGTGGTGATGAGTCTAATGAATGGTTTCAGCTGTATGCTTTATTCCCTATCTAATCTTGGAATGTCTAGTGTCATTCGAGGATGAATGTTTCCAAGGGGGGATGATGTAATACCCCGGGAAATTTTTCGTTGAAATTTTGTGCGTAAACGTGCTAGGTTCTATCTTCTAGAATGAATTATAAATTTTTCGTGCAAACTGTCTTAGATTATAACCCACCATTGCGTAGAGTATTGAATAATCTTTCCAACGATATGTGGATCATCCAAAATGGACACCCGAGCGACGAGTTATGAACATTCCGATCGACCGTGAATAGTAGTGAACAGTAAAACATGCAGGAAAAAGTATTGAGGCCTGGCGTATTTTTGCTCCAACTTTAAATGATCATAACTCCTTATACATAATGATCTGGGAGATCTTCTATTTATCAAAGGAAATCTCTGTGAGTCCTCTTTCCAATGAAATTGGTTTCATCCAATTTGTCCATCGGAGCAAAAAGTTATGGTCGATCTACTTCAACCTATCAAAAGTGAATTTTTAGGTCAACTTCAAACGATCATAAATCCTCATACACAATGCTCTGGGTGAGATACTATATATCAACAGAAAGATATAAGAGTCCTCTTTCTAATGAAACTGGTTTCATCCAATTTGAATATTGGAGTAAAACATTATGGTTGATCTACTTCAGACTATCAAAACAGTACACCAAAGGACAGATTCGAGAATTTTTTTAATTTTTAGGGGAATTTTGGTCATTTCCCCTCACCCAAAATCCGTACAAACACAATATTGAAGCCTATTAGAAGCATTATATGTTATATTTCATCAAACTCCATCAAAAAGAAAATCCTAAGCTCCTACATCCAACTTTAAGAACCTCCAAAGTTCACCATTAATTTTGCAAATTTATTCAAGATTCCAAGTTCCTAGTTCAAGAACTCCAAGAACCATCATTTAAAGGCACGATTAACACCTCAAAAACGAGTATCGATGTAAAGTTCATCATTCAAGGTATGTGGGGTTTTTCAACAAGAACTCTCTTTCTTTCTTGTGCCTAAAAGTAATTTTCTTTACAAAGGCATGATTTTTATTTGATTTTTATGAATTTAAAGCATGAACCCATATCTTATGATGATTATTATGAAATCTTGATGTTTATGATTATGAAAGATGAATTTACATGCGTGGTGATATAAAGCATGAATCTTGAATGATATTTACATGATTTTGATATTTGGGTCGTGAATCCCCACTGGAAATTGTGTTTTTTTTAGAAACTGTGTGTTATTAGCACGTTAATATTGAATATTTGAGATATTTTGAAAGATTTGACCTTTTGGTCTTAATGGAGTTGTTATGAACTCGAGTGTGAAAAAAATCCTCAACATGGTTGATTTTGATATATGGGAAGCATGATGGCTCCCGATGTATATTTATATATTACTGAAATTGGTTTATTGTGGATTGTCTTTGAAATGATCTCAGCTAAGTCCGGGAGAAATATTTAGCACCGAGTGGGAGGTATAAAGAGACCTTACTTTCCTAGAACTACATGCCCTTGTAGGAGTGAACCTGAGGCTGATTTATATAGTGATCACTAGTTTGTGTGGATTTGATATCGATAGTCCTACTCTGATGGAAAGGATAGGATGGCTCTCCCCAACATGGGTTATACGTTGGACTCCATGTAGCTCACATGGTTTATGTTGGTTATAGGATCTCCCAGTATAGTTGTGTTTCCATGTGTCTATAGTGAATGATGAAGTGATTTGAAAGTGGAATTGTGAAAGTTATTCTTTCGAAAGATTTGAATGATATTTACATTATGAGAATTGATATTCTTGATGAACTGAAAGTGGTTGTCAAATTATATGATGAATCACATGTGTTATTGTACTTATTTCATCTTCATGATTATGATGATTTTCTTCGGGCTATGTGAGTATTGCATACATCTTGCATATTTCTTATAAATATTTTTGATGATGATGTTTATACAACTGCATACACCCCCATATACTCGGTTCCTTTCCATGGTACTGACCCACATCTTCGGATGTGGGCTGTATTTTCTTGAAATGTAGGTTTAGGTGCTCAGTTCCAGGTTCGACAGTGATTCTTTGGGCACGCTATTCTACATCCTCTGTTGTGGTGAGTCCTCATGTTCCGAGGACGTGATGTCTGATGTTGGTTTCACGGAATTATTTACATTTGATAACTGAGTATGAGTCAGTTGGGGAATGTCTCAATGGCTCGCTGGTTTTATTGATTTTTTTAGAGGCTTGTCAGACTAGTATAGATGTTGGGAGTTAACTAATAAGTCGTGTTTTGTTATCTTTCTAAAATTCTTTTATTATTGGATGATGATTACTCTATTGATATTTGAGGGTTATTTATCGAAACCCCGTTGATTTGTGTTGAACTGAATAAAAATGGCTCAAACAGTTAGCTTAGGTCTACTCGTAGCCTTAAGCACGGTGTGATGCTCCGAGACCCATTTTCTGGGGCGTTACACATTGTCACCCCTTGACTGATCCCATTCCCTATACCATTAGTATGCCATATCCTTCAGCTGGTAGGCGTTAAACTCCATGCCTTTCATATTCATGGAATGCATAACTCAGAAAATCATTTCCATTTCATCCAGAAAACTCTAAGGATCCTCCTCCACCTTAACATCAATAAAGGTTGGAGGTTTCAACCTCATGAACTGGACTACCCTAGTATGCTCAAAAGATGATGTAACAAGAACACCTCACTCTGACTGAAAAGCTACCAACTATGCCAATATATGGATAGATTGACAAAACTCAACATTCGTTACATCAACCTGAGGAGCTCAAGGAGGACTAGAGGGAACTGAAGAAACTCCAAGAGGACAATTAGGAACTGGACCCCTAGACCGAGTCTAGACCCTATAAGTAGAATGGGTCCTATCAACATTGTGCTTAGTTAGGACAGAGGAATTTTTGTGAGCATTAGATCATTGAGGAGGCATGATAAAGTGAACAAACAGGAATTAGAGGAGAATTCAGGACCTTAGACTCTAAGATTTAAAATAGAACACAAGAAAAAAAAACATTCCTAAATGCCTTGTAGCCTCTCCCTTATGAGTGTGGTGCACTATACACCTCTAAAAGAGACTCTACTCCACACGGCTTTGTGCAATCTAAATTGTCCATGAACCTAGGGCTCTGGTACCAACTTGACACGACCCAAACCAGAGCCTTGTCGTAATGGGCATCTCAAGTTCAAGAAGAACCGGAGACAACCCCTAATACTGAATCCAACAAACAATCATATGCCCTGAGTCGGATAAAATTTGAACATATAACAAGATAGAGTAATTCAAAATGTAATGACTTTAGGATATATCTATATCTGAGATAAAGCTAACCAAGTCAAACCGTCCAAACTAAACCAACAATCATAGCATAATCATTCCATTCCTTAACATACACAAGTCCATAGTTTGTCCATACAAAGCCACTAAAATAATCCAAGAATATCTGATCGAGATATTCCCCTAACCATACCCAAAACCAATACCATGTCTAACCAATAAAGATAAACTAAATCCACAAATCCACATCACTGAGCAAGAGATGTGATTGTATGAAAAGCCTCTACATCGCGTGGGGATACAATATCTTAAGACGGTTAGCGGTTGAGTGCTAGCATGTAACTCAAGGATAAAGATAAATTAATGTCATTATTAAAACTAATCAACCAATGCATGTAACCAATAAAGTACCTACATATATATATATATATCATGTTAGGATAGGGAACAAGATAAAATTAGAGATTAGGCTCTAATACCCCCTCTGCAAAAGGAGGTTGAAGAAAACCCCTAAAGGTGGTGGTACATGCAAATTCATTAAATTTGAGCAATTTTTTTATCAATATGGCTACTACATCTGGTGGGAATAACGTACAGGAGGAATCATAGCACAGATCACACAAGGTGAAGTTAAATAAAAAGAAAATACTCCAAAATATGTTGATTTATTAAAACCTAAAGTTCACGTGCATGAAAATATTAGGATTAATACTAAGCCAGTGGTAATGATGCATGGAGAACCTAGCATAACATGGAAAGCTTCAGAAGTAAAAAATATGATAATTCAGGAGAATTTACAATTTGCAATTGTGGGTAAATTCTCTTATGGGAAACAAGACGTGATTGAATTAAGAAAGGTGATTCCAAATAAATATGGGATCAAAGGTGATTACATAATAGGAGTATTTAATGCAAGGCATATATTGATAAGGTTGAATCAGCTAGAAGATTATGTGAAGATGTTATCAACCATTGCATACTACATCTAGGCTAAAGGCAGGTTATGGCGGATGAGAACCCTTAAGTGGGATCCGTAGTTCAAGCCTAATATTTAAACCACTATTGGGATAGTATGGATCACATTACCTAATATACCTCCAATATTCTTTATGAGGGAGGCTATTTCTTGATTGCCTCAGCAGTAGGTAAACCTTTATCACTTGATATGGCTACTAAAAATCATACAAGACCAAGTTGTGCATGAGTTAAGATAAAAGTGGATTTGGTAGCTAAATTACCACACAAGGTCAAGATTAATGAGGAGAATGATATCATAGGGGAAGTAAAGTCAAAGTGGATACATATTTAGTATGACTATTAGACAAAATATTATAAGGAGTGTTATTTACAGGAACATGAGGAGGAGTCTAGTCGGAATATTCACCCAGAATTGTTTGTGCACGAACAAAAGTAAATGGCAGAAAAAATGAATGAGGAGCAGGATAATAAGGTCAATGCAGAAAAAACAAAAGAAAGAATAGAAATAGGAGAGGTTGATAAGCAGGATGAAATTAAGACTTCAAATATTTTTGATGTGTTGGAACAAGGTGAGGTAGAAGGGAAACAAACTCAATCAAAGAAAAGTACAAAGGTTGGGTCACTATAAATTTTGGAGAAAAAGTAATAGAGGAAGCAGTAGAACAAACTATCAATATAGAGGAACCACTGATCAAAATTAGGAAGACAATAGTAGTAAATAAGATGAGCAGTGGGTTAAAGAAGTTAGTGAATACAACAAAAAATAGAAGGAGGACCAGAAGCAGCACATGCAGGATTTAGCTGAGCATCAGAATAAGGTAAAGGATCCTATGGTTTTAGAGAAAAAGGGAGATGGAAAGCATCTAATTATTTTGGAGGATCTTGTTCCATTAGAAATGGATGCAGGGAATATTATGGACAATGTAAATAAGCAATAGAAAGATATGGATAATGAAGATTTAGGGAATAATATTGATAATGCAGCAATTGCAGGAGATTTATCTCCAAAGCAGGTGGAGTCTATTAAAACTATGCAGGGAAAACACAAAAAAAAGAAAGGAATACAAATTTTATAAATGCTACTGTATTGGAAAATTCAATAAGGATAAGGAGCAATGACACTAAATCTTTTTCCAAAGAAATGCTTTAGTTTGGAACATCAGATCTGTTAATACACAGAAAGTATTTACAAGATTATTAACAATGCACAGGAGATAACATTTTGGTTTCATTGGTCTAATAGAGCCTTTTCAGGAAAGTCATAGCATAGAGGATTATAGAAGAAGACTTGGGATGCAGCATGCAATATCAAACACTTCAGGAAAGATTCAGGCCTTTAAAGACTCAAATATGACTTGCAGTGTATTACTGATAAAGAAAAGCAAATTACTATTATGGTGGAGAATTAACAATCTAGAGTATCAGTGATAGTGACTTTAGTGTATGCAAAATGCAATCAGAATGAGAGGTTAAGATTGTGGGAAGATCTAGAAGAAATAACAGGTAACATGCAGGAGCCATGGTTGGTGGATGGTGATTTTAATGTCATAAAAAGTGATAAGGAGAAATTTGGAGGCCTATCAGTTACTTTAGAAGAAATAGATGACTACAATTAGTGCATTAACATATGTAATTTAGTAGAAGCAGTGTTCAAGGGTAGTAAGTTCACTTGGTGGAATGGAAGAACTGATGGTGAGTGCATCTTTAAAAGATTGGATAAATTTCTTGCCAATGACAAATGGAAAGGATTATTTCCAATCAGTGAGGTGGAGAATTTGGTAAGAAGTGGCTCGGATCATGCACCTTTATTGGCGCAATACAATGCAATCCAAGAGAAGTTGGTAAAACCATTTAGGTTTCTCAACTTTTGGCTGAAAGAAGAGTCTTGTATAGAGGTAATCAAACAAAACTGGACTATATATATAGAGGGGAACACTTTCAGCAATTTTCATCAAAAGTTGAAGAAAACTAAAGAAGCTTTGACTCAGTGGAGTAAACAAACTTTTGGAAATATTTTTCAAGAGATTGCTACACTTGAAAAAGTTATAAAGGTGAGACAAAAGCAATTTTAGGAGAATCCTACGGGGGTGAACAAATCTAATCTCCTTAAAGCCCAAGCTAATTTAGCTGTGCAATTAAAAGGGGAAGAAGATTTTTGGAGACAGAAGGCAGGCTTTAAATGGTTCAACGATGGTGAAAGAAACACTAATTTCTTTCATACTATGGTAACAGGAAGAAGATCGAGGCTCAATATTCAAAGGATTCAGAATGAGGAAGGAGACTGCTTTGATAATCAAGATGACATTGCAGAGGCTGCAACTCTATTTTATCAGAAGCAGTTTCAAAAATAGAAAGATTCAGCTGATTTCTCTATGCTGGATAGATTGCCAAAGGTAGTAACTGAGCATCAAAATGAGAAGTTGAAAATTATTCAAATCATTAAGAAAGTAAAAATGGCAGTCATGGGTCTAAATAGAGACAGTGCAGCTGGTCCTGATGGTATGACAGGTGCTTTTTTCAGGATGGTTGGAATATATTTTCAAATGATAATAGCTTTTTTTGTGGGTATGAACTACCTAGATTTATCACTCATACTAATTTGGTGTTGTTACTAAAAAAGTTAGTAGTAAATACATTCTCATATTTAAGACCTATATCTCTTAGCAATTTTGTGAATAAGATTTTTTCAAGAATAATTCATGGAAAGGTAAAGAGGTTTCTACCAGATATTGTATCTCAACAACAGGCAGGCTTTGTTCAGGGAAGGAGCATAGCTGAGAATATATTAGTAGTTCAAGAGATAGTTTCAGAAATCATAAAAAAGGGAAAAATTCCTAATCTGATAATAAAGTTGGATATGATAAAGGTATATGATAGAGTTGAGGGGTTATTTTTTATTAAAGTGTTAAGAAAGATTGGTTTCTGTGAAGAAATTATTGACATGATTTTCAGATTATTGTCTAATAATTGGTATTCTATTTTGATAAATGGGCAGCCTAAGGGTTGTTTTAAGTCCTCAGGGGGTCTTAAACAAGGAGATCCATTGCCACCAACTTTATTTATTATTGAAGCTGAAGCTTTATCTAGAAGTTTGAAGGAGTTGATATAAAGAAAGGACTTTAAGTTATTTGGTCTGCCTAGAGAAAGTCCAAAAATCAATCATCTTGCATTTGCAGATGATATAATTATTATGTGTAAAGCTGAGTTGCACACATTGCAGTTAGTTACATCAACATTGGACAAGTATAAGAAGGTTTCAGGTCAAAAGATCAACAAAGAGAAAAGTGCTTTGTATATGCATATAGGGTGTCTAATGGAGTAGTGGTTATGGCTTAAGTTACTACAGGAATACTGAGGCAGAATTTTCCATTTAACTACTTAGGATGTCCTATTTTCTATATGAGGAATAAGAAGGTTTATTATCAGTAGTTAATGAATGGAATAAGTAACAAAATACAAGCTTGGAAAGGTAAACTTTTGCCTTTTGGGGGAAGGGCTATTTTAATCAATTATGTTTTGCAGAGTATTCCCATTCATTGTTTGTCAGTGATGAATCCACCAAAGAATATAATATCTGCAATTTAGAAAAGCTTTGTAAAATTTCTCTGGAGCAGTACTGTGGGTGGTAAGGGTAGACACTGGGTTTCTTGGTCCAAACTATGTTTGCCAATAAAGAAAGGGGGATTGTGTTTTAGATTGTTGCAAGATGTCTGCATAGCATTATTTTGCAAAATATGGTGGAATTTTAGGACCAGTAAAACTTTGTGGAGTGAGTATATAATGATAAATACTACAGGAAATATCATCCAAAGGAAATTATATGGAGAACGGGAGGGGGTTCCAAAGTTTGGAAGAAAATATTACAAGTGAGGGACCTCACAGATCATCTTATATTTTGGAGGCTCAAAGAAGGGGGTGCTCAAATATGATATGATAATTGGAGTAGAATAGGGGATTTATACTCAGTAATACGGGACAATAGAGAATAGGATGGCAGCTACAAGAAATTCAAAGATTTGGTGGTGAATGAATAATGGAATAAGGCTGTACTAGCAGAGTTATTTATTGATGATATTGTGGAGCATATAAAGCAAAAGGTGAAACCATCTTATCAGTCAAGTTAAGGTGAAAAAGCAGTATGGATCATAGATACAAAAGGAAAATTTAGTGTGAAATCAGCTTGGCATTTTGTGAGGCATAGAGAAAATAATATTGAATTCTATAAGCAGTTGTGGATATAGATTGTGAGGCATAGAGAAAATAATATTGAATTCTAACATAAGAGACTATATCATGTGTTGTTGAGGTCTCATATAGATAAAAGAACTTGGTCCTACTTTTCTTCTTTTGAAAGGATAAATATTCAAGGAATGAGCCTAAGGAATACCATTTGTGCTTGGTGGGAAGCACCAATCAAGGCAAGGGAGAAAGTATACTATAGAGGAATGCCAGGACTTATTATGTGGGAGTTGTAGAGAGAAAAAATTCTCTAAAACATGATGGTAAAGGAATAACACTGCAAAGGTTGATATTTAATGTGACTAGGCATATCAGAATGTTGCTTAAAGTCAGAAAGCCAGCATTTGAGTTTCTAAATGAATGGCTAGACATTTTAAAGCAATTCAGTCAATTGATGCCTAAAATATCAGCTAGACCAGTTTTATGGGAAGCACCATCACAGGATTGGGTCAAGTATAATACTAATGGGTTTCTAAAAGGAACCCAAGAAGAAGTTCATGGGCATGCATTAAGGGCAGTTATAGAAGACACTAATTCTATGGAGGCAGAGGCAATGGCTATTCTACCAGCAGCAATACATTGAAATAATACAGAGCAGGAGAAGGTCATCATTCAAACAGATTCGTTGCTTATGCAAAAACTTCTAACCAAGGAATGGGAAATGCCATGGCAAATAATAGATAAAATCAATCACATATGGCAGCTTCTAGCAACAAAACAAGTGCAGATACAGCATATTTATAGAGAGGGAAACCAATTAGCAGATTTTCTAGATAATTGTGCACTGGAGCAGCACTTCACATTTACAAGTTTCAGTCAACTACCATCTGCAGGTAGGAGGATTCTAAATAGTAATAAACAGTAGTGTCCTTACTTATGGATAGAAATGGATTAAAAGACTGATAAGGCTAATGGAAAGGGGTGTACATACTACTAATTTACAAGTAGAACACCTACACAAAAACAAGAAGTGCATATTTAGCCTATCTACACCAGCCAATAAAAAAGCTTTCTCAGTAGAGTTGGTGGTTACTTGGTCAGATCTTCAATGCATGGAGCTGAAGAAATTGGTTACACCAATTATTCGCGGGTCGAGCATCTCTCAATCTCCATCCCTTCCATAACTACAAATCCATGAGGACACAGTTAGGGGTACAGTCAAGTGAAAAAGTAGAACATAGAGGATGAAGCAGGGTACCTGGATGCAAAATCAATTCTTAGTTGATGAGACCCATATGTTTAGCACCAAAAATCACTGTGTACCCCCTTACTCCAATGAATTCAGCTGAAATGGAATATAGAAGCTCAAATGAAAGCAACAGGGTAGGATTTAAAGGTAATTCAGGCAATAATAAGGAAGGACTGAACTTACTTTTGCAAGATGGACAAGAATCTGAGCTTATCCAACCATGGTATTGTGTTTATCAACTCCCACTGATAAATTAACTAAAACCAATCTTCCCAGAGAATGGAGACACAATGCAAGTTATACGAATAAATTTATCATCAAAAATCCAAATGATAAAATGCAGACAAGAGCTTCATAAAGAAATCAAGCATCCATTGCTCTTATGTCTTAAATTTAGCCCAAAAAGGTTGATGAGTCACTTTAAGATGAGTTTTGGGTTGGTTCTATGAAGGAAGAATTAGAATAGTTTGAATGAAATTAAGTGTACAATCTCATTGAAAGACCCAAGAACTGCTCAGTTGTCAGAACCAGATGGGCCTACAAAAATAAGCTGAGTGGAGAAGGTAAGGTTATCCAATATAAATCTAGATTAGTAGCTCAAGGCTACTCTCAATAGGAAGGTTAGAATCTATTCGAATCTTATTAGCCTTTGTTGCATTCAAACACTTTAAATTTTATCAAACGGATGTAAAAAGTTCCTTCCTAAACGGTTACATTCTTGAAGAGGTTTATGCTAAGCAACCTCCTTGTTTTGAAAATATCTATTATCCAAATAATGTGTTCAAACTTTCAAAATAACTTTATCATGTCAAACAAGCTCCAAAATCTTTGTATGAGAAGTTGAGTATTTTTCTGCTGAATAACAATTTTCAAAGAGGAACAATAGATACTACTTTTTTCACTTAAAAACTAGACTCTAACTTGCTTATTATGCTAATTTATATTGATGATATTATATTTGGAAGATCTAACAATTCTCAAAATATAATGACAGGAGATTTCTAGATGAGCCTCATGGGAGAACTCACATTCTTCTTAGGGTTATAAATCAAACAAACCATCAAAGGTTCCTTTCTTAGTCAAGGTAAATACAACAGTGAGCTCATCAAAAATATGGAATGGAAAAAGAGAAAACTTTTGGGACTTTTATGAGTCCTTCAACAAATCTAGATTTGGATGCATTCTGGAAGGATATTGATGAAAATACGTACAGAGAAACGTTTGGGTCCCTCTTCTACTTAACTACGAGTTGACCAGACATTATATTCAGTGAATATAAATGCTTAAGGTTCCAGTCGGCTCCCAATGAGTCCCACTTAACTATCATTAAGAGAATCATTCTCTATCAAATTGAGACACAAGACATCAGACTTTGGTATCCTTACTCCTCAAACTTTGATCTAGTTGGCTTTTTGGATGCTATTTTGCATGTGAAAAAATTGATAGAAAGAGCACCAGTGGAACAAACCATATTTTTGGTGATGCGCTAATTTCATAGAACAGCAAGAAACAAACTTCAGTTGCCCTATCAACTATCGAAGAAGAATACATAGCCATTGGAAATTGTGGTACTCAAATCTTATGGATCATGCACCAATTACTTAAATTTAATATATCTTTTGAGTTTGTCCCTATCATGTGTGATAACACAAGTGTTATTAGTCTATCAAAATATATGGTGCATCATTCAAGAGAAAGCACATAGAGATTAGACATCATTTTATTCGTGATCACGTTGAAAGTGGAAATTTCTCTTTACAATTTTTTGGTTCTAAAAATTAGATTGTTGACATATTTATAAAATCGTTACTTGAAGAGAGATATTTTTTTTTAAGAAAAATAACTTGGAGTATTATGCATTAATGATCTTTAAATGTTTAAAACCTTTTATTTTGGAGTAAAAATCTCTTGTATAAATTTTTTTTCCATATTTCAAACCTTCTAACTCCAATTTTTTCCTTTCTGATCTATACCCTTTTCATGCCACCTTTTTATCTTCCCTTATTATTACCATATGTTCACCGTTTTAACTTTTCAACACTCTTTCGCCTCTTTGTCTCTACAGTTACCTTAGTTCAATACACCCCACTTCAACTTCTATTTCTTTATCTTCTCTCTCTCCTGTGATACCCCTCTACCTCAATCACTTCCATCCATGACTAGAACCCGATCTATGGCCAACCTCTCTTAACCCTTTTTGGGCTATTTCTCTCATAACCTCGACCCAATCCCTATCTCTGAATCCTCCAATGAAGCTTATTCCTACTCCCTTCAGTCAGCTGTCTCCAAAAAATGATCTGCCACAAGCCCTAATTCCTACTCTAGGAAACACCTACCCTATTCTTTAGACTTTGTTCCCCCAGAGAACATGCACAAGTTCTGGACTTGCGCTCAAAGGGAGAAATTTCTCACTATCAAAAGTCACTCTATTTTATTCAGGCAGATTATCAATCTCTATTAATTAAAGTAGTCTTATTGCAATGTAAGTTTTTTATTTAAAGCCTAAGATCTGTCTATGGTTTTTCATTTATGTAGTTTGGAAGTGTTTGAAGATCCTGTTCATATATTCTAAGCATACCTTTGCCTATCCCAAGACAATGGCAAATTGGAAACCTTGGTACTGGGAACTTAGATAATTCTTAATGATTTTATGTTTGAGAAAGTTTATGACACTAAGTTCTCTGGAGTCATTCCTTTCATGAATGGCATTTGGCCGGAAAAATTAGAAGTCAGTTTTGAAGAATCAAAGTAGGTTTTATCAAACCCCGACATGAATAGATCCTCATTTTGTCCTATGTCCCTCGATTTTAAACACTGAATTTTGCCTCACTTTATTTCCACCAGTTTAATCCCTTGGAAAGGCTCTCTTAGTAATGTAATATGCCGGGATATGTTCGCCCTCTACTGCTTAATTAAAAAGGTTCAAATCAATTAGGGTACCTAGATTCTTGCATACATGCTAGAAAGTGCCACTGACTCTTACGCATCCGCCAGCTAGCCTTATGGACTATTTATCACTAAAATACTTCTTTACTGTGGAATTGATCTCTCTTCTTATCCAATGGTAGAAGTCTATGCCATATATTATTCTAAAATATTTTCATGTATGGGAAATGTTCTTCTTGAAAATAAGTGGTACAAAAAGTAAACTGCCAAATCTCTATCGGATACACCCAAGGTAAGCAAATCTATGTCTAACCCTGTTCTTTCTTTAGATAAGGAGATTGAAGAGATTAAAGTTAGGCTTATGGCTATTGAGAAAGGGATAGTGAGTATTTAGGAGTCAACTATCAAGCTGTAACAGCTGAGCAAAGAAACCAGTACCGACGTGGGCAAGGTTACTATCTCTCAGTGGTTTCAAATAAGAAGGATTGAAGCTCTTTAACTGAATGTTTTCACAAGTTGAAGCCATAAAATCTGATTCATCCTCCTCCTCCAATTAGCTCACAATTTCTGTCTAGAACACGTATTCAAACTTTACCAAAAGTGTTGAAAAATTATACGACTGGTTTTGCAATTATATCACTGATTATACCATGTGTGCCCTATTTATTTTATGCATATATCTTCTGTATCATTTTTGTTTGCTCTATTTTGGTCTTTTAGATCATGTCAAAAGGGGCAGAAAGACATTAGATAAGGCTACAACTAAGGAGGAGAAAGTCAACAAATGAGGCTGCAACTAAGAGGGAGCAAATGAACTGTCGGAGGCATTAAGTCAGCAAGACAAGGGAAGCTAGTCAACTACTGTAATAGAGAAGTCAACTGATGTTTAATATTTGTCATTATATAAAAGAGGGAGAATTTTAGCTTTCCATATCAATGCAATCTGTTCTAATAATGACAAACTAATAATTGACAATTTGTAGGATACAGAAGATCTCTAAAGATGGAAGAATATCTTGCATAAGGATAAAGAAGATCGCTAAGGATGGAAGAATATCGTGCACAAGGAAAGGAGGATCCATCCGAGAAAACGGTGCTAAATATGGAACCACATCAATCAAAGATCTTGTTGGACATATCTCACGACAAGGAAATCAACTATTATTAAACATCTCTCATGATAAGGCAAAAGAAAAGAAGATCACACCCTCTACATGGACATATCTGATATGGTTGTGAGAATGAAAGGCTGCAGGTAAAATCCCTTGGGTTTTCTTATGATAAAAAGTAGCAGAGGTAGCTGAAGGATATAAAATCCAAGACTAAGGATTGAAGAAGACACGCAAATTCATGAAAGATCTGAGTGTGTCTCAATCTTAGTCTTGATAAGCATTTTGTATTCTTTGTTTACAGTAATCACAAAAGAAAGATGGAGTCAACTTAGTTGTTATAGTTGAAGCTTTGTCACGAGATTTGAATATCAAAATAAGCATTAGAACTTATTTTTCACTCATGTATTTTGATACTACTTTGAAGAATTGAAAAAAATCTCTTGAAACCCAAAAGTACTATAAGTAGGAACCACATTGGTGTTCCTAACTAGGATAAATTATTGTGTTGTTACTTTATCTACTTATTTATCTATCTACATCATCAATTTTATCTCTGTTCTGTTGCAGTATACTTGTGTGCAAGAAAGTCGACTATCTAACTTGACCAGTCGACTCAAGAAATCTCAATTCAACCTTTCTCTCTTAAAATTCAGTTGGTATCAAAGTAGGTTTCACTAACAGTATCTCTAAACCGCACATGAGTAAAGATCTAACGACAAATAATCAAATTCAAGGAGCTCTCGTTCAAGATGGTCGCTCTTCCATAATACCACCATACTTCAATGGACAGCACTACTCTAATTGGAAAAAAAATTCAAAATCTTTGTTCAATCCAATGACTTCCAAGTTTGACTTGTCATTAAGAAGGGGCCAAAGCCCATTCCAGGACTCAAAGAAAAATAGAAGGAAAAGGAATCAAGTTGTACTGACATGTAGGACCTGGAAAACTTTAATGTCCCTAAATAACAACAAGAGTAATTCAAACTAATGCAAGAGCTAGAAGTTTACTCCTTTGCTCAGTGGGTGAAGAAGAATATGACAAAATATCAACCTGTGAAACTGTAAAAGAAATGTGGGACAAATTATAAGTAACCTATGAAGGAACCACCAAAGTCAAAAAGGCAAAAATCAGTGCTTTGTTCAATAAGTATGATCTTTTCAAAATGGAAGAAAATGAAATCCTAGAATCATTATTTTATAGATTCAATAAAATTGTCTTTGAGCTGAAATCATTACGGATGATCTATCCACATAGCCTACAATTCCAAAAGCTTTTTAGAAGTCTCCCTAAAGTATGGGAAACCAAAGCTACCATTCTAGAAAATAGGAACTGTTGTATGTTGTTTTGATGATGAGTATAAGACTACAAAGAACCAGGTCCCTGGATGTTCAAGGCAACAGTATAACTGGCACGCGTTTACATTTTTTTTCTTTAGTGTATTAAACTGTGCAGGAGATATTTGTTTTATTTGAGACACTTGGTCCAATCAAATTACAAACCTGATCATCACTCTGCTATTTGATGAAAAAGATGCTACTTAATTAAGGTAGTTTTCATACCCAAAAATTGAAAAGCAAAAGAAGAGAAAACTCAACCCTGCTCCATTGCTCGAGTTTAGCTCATGTTCTTAATTCCTTAATGTACTGAAGTTAGAGAGAATTATTGAGCGAGTCATTGGTTTGTAAATAAATCACTCATTATTTAAGAGTAATGATTTTTCATTATTTCCTTGAGAGTGCTTAGGTAGAGTTTCCTAAGTCAAAAACTTGTTAGAGTTAACCAGTGTTGAAGGAGTCTTGGAAGAGTTATCAAGGTTAGGCTATAGTAGGGTTACTACAAATAGAAGGATCCTAGAGTTAGGTTGAAACCGATTCTGTAGTCAAGAGGTTGATTATAATGGATTTTTGTAGTGCTTGTGAAGGCAAGCCATCGTTTTTCCTCCCTTGAGCAAGGGGGTTTCCGCGTTAAATCTTGTGTTTTATAAGTTTCCTACACTATTTTGTGTTCCTGGTTAATTTTCTACCTTATTTCTTGTAATTTACTTTGAGGTACCAGGTCCATCATCATATTGTGCAACTCCTAAGGGTTGC
>NC_061119.1:111940122-111989474 GCF_002878395.1 Capsicum annuum
AAAAGGCTTAAATTTTTACACCCATTTATCTAACTATCTCTAAAACCTCTTTTGCACCTTTACTGACTTTGCAAAATTCTCCTATGTCAACCTATATTTGTCACATTCTTCTCCATCCATAGATTGTGCAGAACCCGACCATACAAAAGTACCTAGAGGCACATATTCTGGTGGCACATAATTGGTGATGGGCAATGCCATACCTATGGGAATATTTGTAGTATCAGAAGCTTATGCAAATTGAGTCTCGTAAGCTGGAGACTTGGTGACATGCATCTCAAACTTTGAGTCATATTTTGACTTCTCCATGTCCTGTCTATGTGTAGCTGGGATTTCATTATCAACTCCACGGATCAGAGGCACACCAGCTTATTTGCATAACTCAGTGATTAAGCATGGGAATGGTAATACACTGCTTATTTTATGTGCCCTCACAAACATCTCATCCACAATAATCTGGCCGAAGTCAACTTGCAGCCCTGACACCAAGCTTGCCACCAATACAGCTCTATGTTTATCCAAGTTTCTGTCACCCTTTGTTGGCATCAGCCTTAAGCGAACAATAGCCCATCGAAACTTAGCACTGAATCTAATGAAATATTTTGAAATGCGCTCCCATAGATTAGTCAACCAAGAAGGGTTACCATCATTAGTAAATAATGAAGCTACCTAAGGCCTCTAAGTGGATGCAGTTCTCAACCTATACTCAAGATTAGGTATAGCAGGGGGAGCCTTGTACTCTTGCCCAAACAGCATCTTATTAATTGTTCAAGCTAAAATATTGATAGTGACTCCTCGAATGAGTACGGACTCTCTGTTCAGAAAGTTTGCAACTGACATCCCTTTTGGCCAATCCTTTTCTACTAGAGCAAGATAATTGGCAAAGAATTCTCTTACCCAATTTGGTTGATACACTCTTGGTGGCCTTCTCATCCATGCTAGTTCATACTCGTTGAAACGGCATTCCAACTCGAGATGTTCATACAGCTATATTTTCACAATCAATATTCCTCTGTAAATGGTCCTTTTATCCCCCTTGTTGTAGGTGTCAATCCGTCATAGAACTTATCTCTCGCTCCCTCTATCTGCTATCTAATCACTTCTCAAACTTGAGGGTCCTTATGCTTGACAATGATGGCACCCTCAGGTTTACTATCTACCTCAATCACCTTTGTTCGCTCCCCCATATTAGCATCCTCAGTTTTACCCTCGACAGGTTCGAGTTCATTTGTAGCAATCGTTGCCTCGTATGGGCTTGAGCTGGTGATGCTTGTACTACTGTTGCTCTCCTCTTCAGACTGGAAGAGCATGGGAGTTTCCTTGCCATGTTTCCTGGTATTGTAGGCAAGTGTAGATTCACCTCTACCCCTTTAAGAATTTCCTCCTCTAGCTGGTAGCATTTTGCGAGCCATAACACCTAAAAAAGAAGTGAAGAATTAGTTCACAAGATAAAACATCATAACAGTTGAAAATTCTGAGTTGACGGTCACATTAGTGGTCCATCAGGTCATTGGTGGTCCACCAAGTGGTCCGTCAGGTCTTACGTAGGAGGCCTAAAATTCCAGAGACATACAACGGTCCATTTGGCGATCCATCGAGACAGTGATGGTCCACCATTTTGGTCTTCGCATCTTATCCAGTGGGAGTCACATCATAGGTCATTGTGATGGTCAATTTAGTGGTCCATCATAAAAGTGACGATCCACTATTTTGATCGTCTCACCTTCTTCTTCAGGTTTAGCTTTTAATTTGCCATTTTTTGATCATTTGGCATACAACCCTGATTTTTAAGTAACAAATGACACCCATTTCACATTTATACACTTTATTTCTTGATTTTAAGCATGTGAGTTACTTAGACTCACTCTGCACTGCATATTTAAGTTTCCAAACATACAGCAACTCAAAACAAGAGCAAAACACAAGATGGAATTGTAACGAACAAACCACTTAGCTATTTCATGCTTTTTTTACAAAAGAGAAAGATGGTGCGCATACCTTGGTATTGAGGTCTTGCTTGCAAATTACAAAATCAAACATCACTTAAAAATTCAATATGCTCTTTCAAATTATTTATGATGAGGATAAAGGAGAAAAAAAGGTTGCTTAAATAGGGAAGAAGGAAGGAGATAGAGTTTTAAGAATAGCAAAAGACTTTAGATACGTTGAATACACAAGGATTGGATCAGTTGAAGAAGTTAAAAAGAGGGTAAAAATTTATGTAACTGCTCTTTTGCCTCTTTTTTAAAACCAATTAGGCTAAATGTGGGTCATTAAATAGTTAACTATTTAAACCCGACCTGACCTGGTGCTAGGGTAATTTCGATGGCCTTAGCAATGGTCTATCGAACTAACGATGGACCACCAATTTGGCCGTCGCTTCTTACAGAATATGATCACTTCAACTTACCTACGACGGTCAATATGGTGGTCCACCAATTTTGTGACGGTCCACCACTTTGACCGTCGCTACTTTCCAGAACTTAGGCCACCAGCTTGAGTTTTGACAGTTAGTGTGGTGGTCCACCAAATTTGAGATGGTCCATCATTTTGACCGTCAACTTTACCCAGTGAATGAATTTTTCAGCATTTTTGCGATGGTGGAAATGGTAGTCCGTCAGATGATTGATGGTCCACCATTTTGACCGTCACTTTTGTTCCAGCAACACCAATTTTCACTCTTATTTTCAGCTATATTACTTCTTCTTATTGCTGCATTTTTTATCCTGCACACTTCACAAACCCATCAAAAGCGCACTATCTACAAAAATATTTTAACGAATGCTTTACAACAACAACACAGTGGGTTGCCTCCCACTAGCACCTGATTTACAGTCATGGCACGACTCAGATATCTATATTACTCAAACTTTATTAAGATAGACAGTATCAATACTCTTTATCGAGTTCATTGGACTGATATATAGTTTCACACGTTTCCTATTTACCTTGAAGACACTTCTGTCTTTATTTTCAAGTTTCACTATTCCAGATGAATAGACTTGACTCGCTTTAAATAGGTCGGACCATTTGAATTTGAGCTTACCTAGAAACAATTTAAGCCTAGAGTTTAATAGAAGAACCAAGTCACCTCTCTGGAAATCCTGCTTTTCAATCCTGCGGTTTTGGTACTTCTTTATTCTTTCTTTGTATAGATAAGCCCGATCATAAGCTCCAAGACGAAACTCATCCATCTCATTTAGCTTTCCCAGTCTCATATTCGGTGCCTCATTCTAATTCAAGTTAAGCCGCTTTAGTGTCCACAACACTTTATGCTCTAGCTCAATCAGCAAATAGCACGCCTTGCCATAAACCAATTGGTATGGCGACATGACAATAGGTGTCTTGAAAGTCATTCAATATGCCCATAAGGCATTGTCCAGCTTCCTAGACCAATCCTTCCTACTAGCATTTACAGTCTTGGCAAGGATAGCTTTGATTTCCCGATTACAGATTTCTACCTGCCCACCAGTTTGCAGGTGGTATGGTGTAGCTACTTTATGCTGCTTAACTCCATATTTTTCCAAGATAGCTTTGAACATTTTGTTACAGAAGTGTAATCCTCCATCACTGATAATGGTACGTGGTACCCCGAAGCAAGAGAAGATGTTTTTCCTCAAGAATGCAACAACTCTCTTCCCTTCATTATCTGCTAGAGCCATTGCCTCAACCCATTTTAACATGTAGTCAACAGCCACTAATATGTACTTTAACCCAAATAAACTCACAAAGCGCCCCATAAAATTGATGCCCCAAACATCATATAGTTCTACCTCTAGTATTTTAGACATTGGCATCTCATGGTGCTTTGAGATGGACCCTTGCTTTTGGTATTGGTCACACCTCTTCACAAACTCATATGCATCTTTAAATAAAGAGGGCCAATAATAGCCTCTCTAAAGCACTTTTCTTGCAGTCTGATCACCTGCATGGGGACCTCCAATTGGGGAAGCATTACTTGCTTCCAGTATACTCAATATATCTACTTCTGGGACACACCATCTAATAATACCATCCTCACAGCGTCAAAAAAGATATGGCTCATCCCAAAAGTAATGGGTCATATCATGGAGAAACTTTTTCCTTTGATGAAAGGAAGATTCTCTGGTATCACCTCACTCACCACATAATTTACGAAATCAACATACCAAGGTATTTTTTCCATAATAGTAGCCAAGATTTCCTCATCTAGAAATGCATCATTGATCTCAAATTTATCTCTAACTGCTTGATCACTTTCCAGCCTAGACATATGATCCACAACTTGGTTTTTGCAACCCTTTCTATCTTTGACTTCAAAATCAAATTCTTAAAGTAGCAGCACGCATCTGATCAACCATAGTTTTGCATCCTTTTTCTCCATCAAATATCTCAAGGCTGCATGGTCAGTGTGGACCACTACTTTGGTTCCTAGCAAATAAGCACAAAACTTCTCAAAAGCATAGACTACTGCAAGAAGTTCCTATTTTGTGATGGTGTAGTTCTTTTAAGCTCCATTCAGAGCATTGCTAGCAGAATACATTAGATGAAACAATTTCTCTTTCTTTTGTCCCAGCACAGCTCTAAGAGCAACACCGCTTGCATTACACATGATTTCAAACGGTTTTGACCAATCCAATGCAACAATAATAGAAGCATCAACTAGCATCCCTTTAAGGCATTCAAATGCCTTCAATCAATCATCATCAAAGCAGAATTTGACTTCCTTCTCCAAAAATTTGCAGAAGGGGTTTGCAATCTTTGATAAGTCCTATATAAACCTTCTATAGAAGCCAGCATGACCAAGGAAATAATGCACCCCCTTTACTGAAATAGAAAGTGGAAGCTTCTATATAACCTCAACTTTAACTCGATCAACTTCAATCCCCTTTTCTAAAATTTTGTGTTCGAGAACAATGCCCTCTTTCACCATGAAGTGGCATTTCTCCCAATTAAGAACAACATTAAACTCCTCACACCGCTGTAGGGCCCTACTCAGATTCAGCAAGCAGAGCTTAAAAGAATCACCGACAACTGAGAAATCATCCATAAACACCTATAAGGTATCTTTAACCATATCAGAGAATATCGATATCATGACCACTGAAAATTAGAAAGTCCATTACACAACCTGAAAGGCATCCTCTTGAAAGCAAATGTGTTATATGGACACGTGAATGTCGTCTTCTCCTGATCTTTAGAAGTAATAGAAATTTCATTGTAACCAGAGTACCTATCTAAGAAATAGTACCAACCTCTTCCTGCTAGCCTATCAAGCCTCTGATCCATGAAAGGCGTGGGGAAATGGTCTTTCAATGTCCATGAGTTGAGTTTTCTATAATACATACACACCCTCCACCCAGGAACAGGCCTAAGTAGGATCAACTCATTCTTTACATTAGCCAAAACTGTCATGCCCCCTTTCTTGGGCACGCACTGAATAGGACTTACCCACTTGCTACCTGAGATGGGATATACCACTCCTGCATCTAGCCACTTGATGATTTCTTTCTTTACCACCTCTTGCGTAGGTGGATTTAGATGATGCTGATGCTCAATAGTCAGGATTCAATCCTCCTCTAGCTAGATTTTATATGTGCACATACCCGGAGGGATACCGATAATGTCTACAATCATCCAACCAATAGCCCTCTTATATCTCATAAGAATAGAGAAAAGGGCTTCCACCTGTTGTTCACCTAATTGAGCCACAATAATAATAGGTAGTGTGTTCCCATCGCCCAGGAACATATACCTCAAATGACTGGGCAACTCTTTTATCTCCAAAATAGGTGGCTCTTCAATAGACGGCTTGGTTGGTGGACTAAGATGATTTTTCAAGTCCAAATTCAGCTTCTTGGGTGAATAAGAATAAGACCCCATGCCCATCAAGGCACATACAGTCTCCTCATAATCTTCAATACCGTCTGGATCAAAATTCATTAATACAACAGCTAAAGTCTTCATAGTAAATTTTTCCACTATAGGTACTACTTGCTCTTCCTCATAATATATATCCGTAATAGAAAATACGCTCATATCTTTATGTCATTTCATGGACTGGCATACATCGAATCGAACTACTTCAATATTTAGCATGAATAGTAGTTCATTTGCCTTTAGATCAACAAGTACACTCTCAGTTGCGAGAAAAGGTCTATCCAAGATTATGGGCACTTTGAAGTCCACCTCTCAATCGAGAATGACAAAATCAGTTAGAAATATGAAACTGGCCACCTTAACTAATACATCATACATAATCCCAATAGGCCACTTCACAAACCTGTCTGCCACAACTAATCATATGTTCGTGGGAGTTGGATCCCCCAAACCCAGTCTCTTATATGCAGCAAGCGATATCAAGTTTATACTGGCTCCCAATCACATAGAGCTTTTGCGAAATCAAGAGGCCCAATAGTGCACGGGATAGTAAATACTCCTGTGTCAACCTTCTTCTTCACCAATGACCTTGTAGAAATAGCACCACAATGATGAAGATTGTCCATCATCTCATAACTAACTATCATCTTCTTCATAACAAGGCCTTTCATGAACTTTATGTACCCGAGCATTTTCTCCAATGCCTCCACCAATGGCAAGTTAATTGTTCACTGCTTAGGCATGGCCATAAACTTGCCAAAATTTGTGTTGTCGAGCCTTTTTTTAAACTGATGGGGAAATGAAGGGGGTGGATTTGAGATTGTAGTAACCACCACTTTCGTCTCCTTTTCCTTGATCTTCTCCAACTCCTCAACCTGATGATGGTGGGATGGTGTTATATCAATGACTTCATCCAATTTTTTAGAATCCACTAGATAAGTTTCTTCATGCTTAATATCCTCTGCAATCACAGCTTTGTCCATAGACCGGTCAGGTAATACCTTACCACTCCGTGTGGTAATTACCATGCAGGAGCCATCATTTTAAGGATTCTGAATGTATCACTTGGAAAAGTTCCACTCTTCCTCTGATTCAATACTGCTAAGAGTTGGCTAATTTGCTGTTTCAACTGCTTGATAGAAGTAAAGTGTAAGTTTACCAACTGACTCATGAAAGAAAAATCACTCTTTATAGTGGTCACCCCAGAGTTGGTAGTCTCAACTCCCTTTAATAATTTCTCCATCATGTCCTCAATGTACATCTTGACGGACCTAGTTGCAGCCTTATCTCTGCTTCCAGGAGGTACATATAGTCTACTCCTATCATTTTTTCTCTTCTAGTTCCCTTGATCTCTATCCTTGTAACCAGTTTTATCATAATAATTTCTACCTTGATTTCCTTGGCTATTGCCTCGAAAACCCCCCTAATTATTTAGATAATTCACCACTTCTTCTGAATCAGAATCATCTCTTCCCTAGGATGCAACAACTTTCACCTTCTCTATTTTTCCAGACAATAGATGCTTAGTTATCAAATCCATCTATGTTTTTAAGTGTTCCATATCCTAGTCACGTTCTTCCTCCTTCTTGCATTGCTCTATAGTCATAATACCAGACAAGTAAGGCTTGCTACTACAGAATCCTTGGTATGTCAAGCTCTACTCTGTTTGGTCATCTAATCAAGCATCTCCGAGGCCTCTGGAAAAGTAAGGTCAACAAATGACCCTCCTGCAATATTATCCATGACTGGCTTCATAATAGAGTTCAAAGCCCGATAAAGAGTCTCCATCAAATGAATATCCATCAAGTTATGGTTCGAGCATTGCATTAGTTTCTTTTTAATCCTCTCCTAAGTCTCATAAAGAGCTTCAGTGGGAAGATGTCAAAAGTTACTGATTTCATCCCTCAATTGTACCCTTCTGGAGGGTGGAAAGAACCTTTCTAGGAAATCCTCTTTCAACTGCCTCCAGTTGGTTATAGAGTCGGGAGTCAATTTGTTTAACCATAGTGTCACCTCCCCAGACAGAGACAATGGAAACAAAAGTAAGAAGATAGCATTCTGACCCACTCCTGGATTATTAAAAGACTTGCAAATGGTGAATAAATACACCAAATGCATGTTTGGATCATCTCCAGGAAGACCACCAAATAACCCCTTAAGATGAAGGAGTTGAATTATCATACTTGTAATATTGAATTTAGCTCCTGATGCTAGAGGTGGAGGAATGATAGCTCCAGTTGTACCCACTCCATCTATTCCATCTTTATCGTCGTTCAGATCAAACTGCATGGGTTGACTCTCTTGCCTTGTCCTAAAGGGGTGATTTTTGTTTACATTTTGATTCACTGGTGCAGCCACATTATCTGCATACCTTGGGTTAATAGGATCTAATAAGTCGTTATCCCCTAAATCATCATTATTAGGATTAAGATGACATGTCTGCTGGTCGTTATTCTGCTGATTTAATTAAGCTTTAGCCAGAGCGGCTAGTCTTTCAGCATCTTGGGGCTCTGCCATTCTACCAATTACTGTGGTTCCAGATCTATTGGTAATAATGGTGCACCCGATCTCCATGTACTTGGCATACACAATAACTACCCTACATGGAATCAAAAACAACAACAAAAGTAAAATTTGAGAAACTTGACCAAAGGTCGATTAACAAACACAAACTTAATTGACAACCATATTCCCCGGTAACGTTGCTAAAATTTGATACGCCCAAATTACAACTCTCATTAGAAAGTGTAAGTGGTCGCTATCAAATATAGAACCCAACTGGGTTGAATGTTGAATCCCACCAGGAAAACTATGTTCACAAAGTGTTGTGGTTTTTATTAGACTGTTAATCGAAGGTTCCAAAATAGAAGGGGGTTCTGATTTATTAATTATACTTAAATGCTTGTCACAGAGAGTAATCCAAATATCGATTGTATTGCAAATAGTAATTCAATAAGAGTATTCAAATTAGGATTATGGTTACTAAGATGCTTAAGCATCTAGGGTTGTGAACTATTTGGATTCCCAATGAATAATTGTAATTGCAAGATTAATTGAATTCTATGACTCACCCATTAGTTTCTCAACCGAAAATGAGTAACTTGTCCCTTAATTCTTTCAAACTTAAAGAACATATTATTTATCCAACTATATTCTCACATGAGTTGATCCAGTTAAGGCATCTACCCTCTATCCAAAGGTTAGAGTCTTTTGATTTGTGTAAACCCTTTCTTTTCCCAACAAACACTTTTCTATTCAGACAAGTGTTGTTCTTGGGCTTACTTTTCAACTTTGCAACAAAGAAAAGTCATTAAAGTGAAGAAGGGTTTATCCAATAACAATTAATCGTGGGAATCTACTTGATTTACAATCCGCAATCAGCTATTCTCATCAAGGTTCCCATAACCCTAGTTATGGGAGCTTAGCTACACATTTCCATCAAAGAAAGAGAAGAAATCATTGTGATATTCATAAAGTAATTCAAAATTCACTTACAAAAGTTACAATTGTTGTTCTTCAATCTTTAGTAGAAAATATAATAATAAAATTTTAATCCCAACTCCTCGAATAAATCTCAGATAAAAACTATGTAGCAATATGTTTCAAGTCTTGAAAAACCCTAGTAAAAGATAAAAGATGCCTAATAAAACCTAAAAATGGGTATTTATATGTTTCCAGGTAAAAAGAATTTAAAATTCAAATAATATAAAATCCGCATACAAAGTGACGGCCAAAGTGGTGGTCCGTTGCAAAACTGACAGTCCACTATTTGGTCCGTCGCTGCTGATCCTGGATGGTCACTTTTTAGTTAAGACTGACGGTTCACATGGTGGTCCATCAAAAGACTAATGTTCCACCATCTTGACCATTGCTGGTGGTGTTGGAGAGTCAAGTTCTACATAATCCTGACGGCTGGAGTGGTTGTCCGTCGAAATATCGATGGTCTACCAAGTTGGAAGTCGCTGAGCCTTTCAGAATGCCTGGTACTGTTTAGTGCTGACGGCCAAAGTGGTGGTCCATCACAAATCTGGTGGTCCACCACATGGACCATCACTGGGTGTTCAGAGTTCATGAGTTCTGCCTCGATCTGACGATTGACTTGGTGGTCCATCGCAAATAAGAAGTGTTTTCTACTAATTTTCTGAGTCTTTTCCTTTAGTCAGCTCCTTACCTTGAAACACTAAAAACAACATTAAATGCAACTTGGTTGCTTGAAAACATGCAATTTTCCTAAGAAAAAGATGAAATATGTTTCATCAAAAGTCGGAACATCAGGGTATCACCGTGGACATGTGCTAGGGACACTTGGCTCTCTTATACTTAAAACCTCTTTTATCTAGATACTACCTGGGATTCAGCATATTCTTACAAACTCCGTGCCCTAATCCACCAATGACTTTGCCCCCAATTCATCAGTTAAACCTAGACCTCCGACCAATATATCACGACTTTCCCACCCCAGTATTCCCTAAGCCATTAACCTCATCTATTTCGCACACCCCATCAAGCCTACTAATTTACTCCCACAAATATTGTATCTATATCCTCGAACTAACATTCTTGTTTCACCAAAATCAACATCTAAGGTTCAAAATTGGTGTCTAACAACTATCATGCATCACTTAACAAAGTACATCGCATAAAATATATATATATATATATATAGTCTGACCCATAAGAAGGTCACCTTAAATTCCTTATTCACCTGTCGATAACCTATACATATCCAGAGGAAACCATCCTCCTTACACACAAAAGAACGGAAGCATCCCACGGAGAAATGCTAGGGTGGAAAAACCCTTATCAAGAATTTCTTTCAACTGATCCTTAAGTTCTTTCAACTCACCTAGAGCCATTTTGTAAGAAGAGATAAAGATAGGATGAGTGTTAGGAAGGAGATCATTCCCAAAAATCAATTTTCCTATTGGGAGGAACACCATGAAGATCATCATGGAACACCTTAAAAACTTTACAAACCATAGGGACAGATGCTAAGAAGGACCTTCAGATCTAGAATCCTTAGCATGCACTAGATGGTAGAGGCACCCTTTTGGAAATCAATTTTTGGGTTCTAAGATATAAAATGAACCTTGGCACTAGGGAACTACCTTCCCATTCAATCATCGGCTTATTTGGGAAATGGAAACTAACCCTATGGGTCCAACAATCCAGAGACGTACAGCGTGAATGCAACCAGTCCATCCCTAAAATTACATCAAAGTCTACCATGTTAAACTCTATTAGATCCACCTAGGTCTCCCTACCATGGAACAATATCATACAACCCCTATAGATCCATCTAGCCATAATAGAGTCACCTACTATAGTGGACACAGAAAAAGGATCCAAAATACACTTCGGATCAAAACCAAAATAAATAGCCACATAAGTGGTCACATAAGAGAGAGTAAAACCTAGATTAAGAAAGCAATACATATCACAGGGAAGGAATTATAATATACCAGTATCGATATCGGTGATGCCTCGGTCTTTGAGCGGGTAGCAAGAGTAAAAAGACCATTTCGATTAGCGTCGCTATCAGAAGTAGCACCCCATGGTGCAAAAATTAAAGAGCTAGCAATCAAAATCTTATTGTCTCTAGTATCAACACTGACCAAAGGAAAATTCCATTGTATATGACCCGGTTGACCACACTTAAAGCATAGATCTTTCCCTCATGACAAAATCCACGATGTCACTGACCATAAAACAAGTAGGGAGGATAGAGAGGGACTAACAAAACTCCAATAGACTGAAATTGGGCACCCTATACCCTAGGACCTACACCTTTTTGAAAATTATAATCACCAAATGACTTTGGGTAAGGGGCTCTAGTCGATGGGTATAAACTAGAATTTCCCTTTCTCCCTTCCTTATTCCATTATTTCCCATGTCTATCACTATTGTGATGACCCTCATTCTGATCTAAAAATCTAAACTTCTTATTCTGCCTCTGACCCATCTTAGCCTGATTTCCTTCTCCCACCAACAAGACCAAACTGGCATGACAGATAGACTACTATCTTGGCCAATAGATGTATAGAATGATGAAACTCAACATTGGAACTTTGTCCTAAGGTGTCCAAGGAGGACTAGGGAGGACTGGTGGAACTCTACTAGGGCCACCAGAAGCAGTAACCTTAGACCAGGTGTATACCCTAAGGGTAGGATGAGTTCCGTCCATATTATCCTCAGACGAGATAGAAGATTTTCCACGAGCATTAGATTTTTTGGAATTATGGTCTAAAAAGCGAACATATAGGAATTGAAGGAAATTTTGTAACCTTAGACACTATATCCTAAAGAATAGATCACGAGAAAGGGAAACATTCCTAAATGTATTATAGCCTCTCCCTTATAAGTGTGGAAAGCTACACACCCATAAAAGAGACTCTACTTAACACGCATTGTTAGACACCCAATGACACCAAACCTAGCCTCCGATAATACTTTGTCATGACCTTAATCAGGGCCTGGCCGTGATAGGTATTTCAAGTCTGTCGAGGATCGGAGAGCACCCCCTTTAACCTAAACAACCACCATAATATCACCCCTATCAGATGAATTCTAAACATATAACAAGATAAATTCATAGAACAAAGGATACTTTTATAATCAATATCCAACAACCAACCAACATCACCTAAATCCATAGTAATCCAGCAAAGCCTTCTAGACATGAACCAATACTGTATTTCAATAAAGTGTCGGGACATGCCCCTGGCCATATCAAAAAACAAGTCTAAATAGTCTAAAACATAAAAGGCCAAAACATGACATGTAGTCTTTTGATTTATGAAAGCTCACAACTTCAATGTCAACTCATGAGCCGATACCAAATCCTAATCACTGAGCAAGAGAAGTAGATGTATGGAAAATTCCTACATCACTTAGGGATACAATATCCAAAGACGGTTAGTAGGGTGAACGCTAGCATGATACTCAAAGATGAGGATAACATAATGCTATGATCAGCAGTTTAAAATCATATAAAATTCAATGCATTTAATCAAATGCATATACGTGTATATATATCATATCGAGATACAGAACAAGGCTTAACATACGCTTTAAAATTTTAGCCTAGATTATGTAACTCAATTATCATATCATAGTACCCACGGGCTATATGGACCCTAGATCTAACCCCCCGGTTGGGACCCAATGCATGTAGCCACAGGAATCGAAAAAAGATCATATATACATATACGAGGGACTCAAACCCTCCAATCATATATGAAGGTGACTTAAGAACCTAATCATGAAATAAATATGGGGGGATCGAACCTTCCAATCGTAATACTAACAATAAGGTCCACTCAAACCACCTGGTTACAAGCAAGGGGACTCAATCCCTCAATCCATAACGACCCCCACATTGGCTGGCATGATTTCTAGTGGCATTTACTCAGACCATCACTTTCATGACTCAGCTACACAACCCTCTTTTAAATCCCACTTAAAATCATTATCATACATTCTGATAAATTGAAATATATTATATATTATGGTATACACTATCAGTATCATCATACCAACTTACACTTGCAAGGTAACAACAACATGCCAAAACTATTAACACCACTTGGGGAAATTCAAAACCCCTTTGGTTCTATTAAGACATAGCTTGTGAAAACACAAATCCATGAAAATTAATTCAACATCATAATGCCATAGTTTTAAGACCAGTTCAATTCCTATATTTCTCATAACTAAAAACCAGTTTCACAATACATGAATGGGGTTATAACTACTTTAAAAGTCACAAGTTTGGGGAAAATCACAATTCCCTTAATCATTTACCATACCCATGCACCCATGAGTTCAAAACAATTTTTAAAGCATGAATATTCAAAAATAAACCACAAGAAAACATTGTCCAACAATAAATATTCAAGACCCTCAATCCTTGTTTCAAACCAACATCAATATCTCATGAAAAATACTTTAAAATATGTACTTTTAACAAATTAAAAATTATGAAATATTAACATGCCTAAAATACCAAGTTTTATGAAAATAATCCATCCCTTGAGCCCTTGAATGACCTACTTCTTAGAATCCCTATATATGGTTGCTTGAGAGAATTTGAAAGAGAGAAGAATGTAGTTGTGTTGATTTATGGTTGAGAATAGGGTTCCAAACAAGATTATAAGTCATGGATTATCTATGGGATAGGAGGAAAATATCTAAAATACCCTTATTTAAATTTCACAATTAACCCGTCAGTTTTTATGGGTGACCTTACGACTCATAGGGTCACCCTACGACTTGGGACTTCCAATCATAACCATACCTAAACCCATTGGGATCTTCACTATGAACCCTACAAATGGTGCCCTACATCTTATAATGAGACACCATGACTCAAAGGGTCAAGTCGTAGTCTCAACAGTCTCAATAGAGGCATTACACTGGATACCTTATAAAATACACTCCTTATGACACGTTAGGAGTATATATGACTTATTAAGTTTAGTATTTAATAAGTTAGTGACTTAGTCAAATCCTTCTAGGCTTATTACGACATGGTCCTATGACTCGTAAAGATACATATGACTCGTCAGGTGAGTCGTTGCTTAGGTAAAAAAACTCAAAACTCAAAAAAATTCCAAGAACCAAATCTGATATATACTTGTATGGCTGTGATAAAGAAAGGTTTCCAAACATATAGACATACCATATGACGCAAACCCTCAATCAAGGAATCGATTCAAATCCTTGATTGAGAAAAAATACCTTGTGTTTCTTATGAATAAAAGAAGCAGAGGAAACTGAAGGATATAAAATCCAAGACTAAAGAGAGAAGAAGACACACAACTTTATGAAAGATCTGAGTGTGTCTCAATCTTAGTCTTGATAAGAATTTTGTAATCTTTGTTTACAATAGTCACAAAAAAAAGATTGAGTCAACTTAGTTGTTATAGTTGAAGCTGTGTCACAAGATCTGAATATCAAAATAAGCTTCAGAACTTGTTTTTCACTTATTTATTCTAATGCTACTTTGAAGAATTGAAAGGGTCTTTTGAAATCCAAGAAGACTGGAAGTAGGCACCGCATTAGTGTTCTGGACTAGGACAAATAATCGTGTTATTACTTTACCTACTTATTTATCTATCTACATCATTAATTTTCAATCTGTTATGTTTAAGTATACTTATGTGCAGCAAAATCGACTATCTAACTTGACTAGTCCACTCAAGAAATATCAATTCACCTCTCCCCCTCCCCCTCCCCTTGACTTTCAGTATTTTCCTTAGATAGAATAGTAATAAATTAGAAGTTCTACTAATCTTAATTTATTCCCAAAAATAACAAATGGCAAGGGTTGTGTAATACATATAAATTTCAATCATTTTATTTTTGACATTCCCATGTCTGTAGTATCAATTTTTGACTTGAAATATATTTAGATATGTTCAAAGGGTAATCCAAGAGAGTTTTGGGATTTTCAGAAGGGCTTCGGGGATATTTTAGAACCCTAAGGAAATAGGGGTCTGCGATATCAACATGCCAAAGAGGTTAACCTCCACACTTTCACAGTGTCACAGAGGCTACTCTTCGCGATATTGGTGTGGCACAGTAGATAGTCTTCACGATATTAGCATTCCATGCTAAGGCATAATTTATTATGCAAT
Organism: Capsicum annuum; assembly: GCF_002878395.1. Lineage (NCBI taxonomy): Eukaryota > Viridiplantae > Streptophyta > Magnoliopsida > Solanales > Solanaceae > Capsicum > Capsicum annuum. Next base: position 111,955,620 of record NC_061119.1, read on the forward strand.
TTTTAATTTTCTCACTTGGTGTGAGGGACTTTTGAGTCTTTTCACTCATGTACGACCCTTAAGTATAAAATAGGCTTATTTTTATAATTTTTCACAGATCAATATCTTTCTTCAACTCTCAAACTCAAAACCCAAGAAAAGCTTAAAGGTTTCACTGTGCATTTATCCTTCGGGTCCCAAGATCCAAATTGCTTTTAAATTCTTATGTGTTTAAGGCATATATCTTTTCCCTAATTTGATTTTACGTAAATACATATAGTTTAATTGTTATCCATGTGATTTAATTGGTGGATTTTGAATATGGGTTGACAGGTTTGTAATGATTATCACATGAATTTAATTCCCATAGTATTGAATTGATTATTTGTGCTTTATTTTTATAATTTTGAACTAATCAAATACATGGGTGTGGGATTGGAATGGGAAACATGGGTTTCCTTAACTAGATGGTTTAATGATTTGGAATTGGCTTTAACCTCAACCCAACTTGTGAAATTGGTTTTGAAACATGAATATACATAGGAATTACTTCACTTTTGAAACCTTGCATTGCATAAAAGGTTAAAGGAACATAAATTGTTTTGAAAGGTATTGGTGTCCATAGAATGGTTGTAAATTGGAACTTTAGAGTCTAATTGACTAATTTGTTTAGCATATGAAGTTGGCTTGAAAGTATAATTAATTGGTGTGATGATATTATTTGGTAAATGCCTAAAAGGATAACTCTTTGGTTAAATAGATGGGTTATTTACAAATTTTTTAATTAGTCTTAAAGGAGGTTGTGTAGCTCACCATAGAAGGTGGAGGTCCTAGGGGGATCGATACTGGAAATCACTTTTGCCATTGTGGGGGTCTATATGACCATGTGTTCGAGTCACACTTGCTATATAAATTTTGGGGACAGCTAGTTGCCCAGTGGCTTTAGCTTTCCCTTAATTTTTTTTAATTTATGGGTCTAACATGCACTATGGCCCTTTCAGCGGAGGGAGCCGAACCTATATAGCTTTGTAATGGTTTTGGGATAATTTGATCATGACATTATTTTATCCATTTCCTGAGTTACATACTATCTCTCACCCTATTAACCATCCTAGGACATTATATTATTTCCTAATATAGGGTCTGAAGATACTATTTTTACTCTTGTGAAGCGTTAAGTGGATTATCTCATTCGTTAGGTTGTTTCAAAGTAGTGATCTTCCATTATTTGGAGGATCTTATCATTTCCAATAGTTTTTTTTCATACTTTGGATTCCGTTTTGGCTATAATTGAGGGAATGTCCCAACCTAGTTTGATAATCAGTATTGTTAGAGGCTTTTGTGGATTAGGATATTCTGCTGAATTCTTAGAACCTTGTCTTGGTTCATTATTCTTTTATATATACTGCTTAGTTTGTTTTTTGTTATTTATTTTAGATATGTATAGTATGTTCTGCTGACTTGGCAAAGGGGATGGTCTCTGACCCTTGGTAGGCTTAAGATACCTATCACGGCCAGGCCCGGGATTGGGTCGTGACAAGCTTGGTATCAAAGCGTAAGTTTAGAGTCATTGGGCATCCACAAATCCAGGTTGAGTAAGGTTTTATTTATGGGTGTGTAGTGGGATACACTTATAAGAAGGAGGCTACAAGGTATTTAGGAATATTTTCCTTTCTTGTGTTCCATTTCAGGCTATAGAGTCAATTATTATGAAACTTCTCTAACTCCTGCCTTGCTCATATTTCAGATCATGCCTCTTGAAAGATCTGATACTCATAGAAACTTGGCTGGGAACTCGATCCCACCTTAGGCCAATATGGATAGAACTCGTCCTGCCTATGGAGTGTAGGCCCTATCTAGGGTTCCTACTCTGGATTGTACTGTCCCATGTAGAGTTCTATCAGTTTCTACTAGTCTTTCTTGGGCTTCCTAAACTGATGTTACTCATTCCCATGTACCCCAGAGTGATATTTCTAATATAGAGTTCTGCCAGTCGATTCATCTACTTACTCAACTAGTTACATCTCAATCTTGTTAGTCTAACCGGGTTGGTTTTGTTGCTCATTCTCTTGAGGTCACAAGATTTGACCAGTTTAAGAGGTTGAACCCCCCAACCTTTATAGGATCTAAGGTTGAAGAAGATCCTTAAGGATTTATTAATAAGATAGAGAAAATATTTAGGGTGATGCATGCTACTGATGTAGATGGTATGGAGTTTACTGTATATCAGCTAAAAGATATAGCTAATCAGCATTATGAGGAGTGGGAAAAACTAAGGAGTGATAATGTTAAGAAAGTTATATGGGATGGCTTTTCAGGGGCTTTTCTTTATCATTTCTTTCCTCAGGAGTTGATGGAATCTAAGGATGAAGAGTTTGTTAATCTAAAAGAAGGGAAGATAACTGTGAAGGAAATGCTTTGAAGTTTCAGCATTTGTCTCATTATCCTCCTGTGTTTGTGTCTTCTATAAGAGACAAAATGATAAAGTTTTCTTCTAGTTTATCTCATGACTTGGTATTAGAGTGCAAGGCTGCTATGCTGAACAATGATGTAGACATCTCTATACTGGTAGTTTATATGCAGCAGGTTGAGAATAAGAAGGAGAAATAGGCTAAGATTGGAGAGAGATGGAATAAAACCTTCAGATATTCAGAGTAGAGAATAGCAGATACTGGACTAAGAAGAACAATTAAGGAATTCGTATTATTTGCCAGTGCTCTTTATCCTAAGCCTAAAGGTGATCTTTATTTTTAGGTGGGAAGTAGTTCTAAGGTATAAGGTGCCTAGTCTTAGGCTAGTGGAGCTTAGTTAGCCCCATCTTATCCCCCTTGTAGATTTTGTGAGCAGTTTTACAATGGTCATTATGAAGAGAGGAAAAAATGGTGTTATAATCATGGTCAGCTGAGTCATATACTGAGATATTTTCCTTCAGCCAGAGTTTCTACAGGTGCTAATAAAGTTGCAGTTGCCACATCTTCTACTCTTGCACAAAAGGGCATTACTTTTGGTACCGACACTAGCCGAAATCACCACAATGTTCTTGCTAATCACTAGGAATCTGAGGTATCTCCTGATGTTGTCACTGGTACATTATAACTTTTCTCTTTTGATGTGTATTGTCTGCTTGATCTAGGGTCAACCTTTTATTATGTGACTCCTTATGTGGATGTACACTTTGGTTTTGACCCTGAGAGTATTTTTTATCCCTTTTATGTGTCTACCCCAATGGGTGATTCTATTATGTCTAGAAAGGTCCATAGGGGTCATGTGGTGTCTATTTTTCGTAGAGAGACATTGATAGATTTGATAGAATTGGATATGGTAGATTTTAATATTATCTTGGTGATGGATTATCTCTGCTCATGTTATATATCTCTTGATTGTAGGAATCAAATGGTCAGTTTCCAATTCTCAAATGAACCAATGACTGAGTAGGAAGGGAGTTCCCTAGTACCTAAGGAAAGGTTTATTTTTAGAGCCTAGAAATTGATTCCAGGGGGTGTCTATACCATTTAGTTTAGGTTATGGATTCTAATTTTTAATGTCCTTCTTTACAATCCATCTCTATGGTTAATGAGTTTCCCAAAGTATTTTCAATGACCTTTCGGGTATTTCTCTCAATAAGGAAATATATTTTTGAATCGATCTTCTGTTGGATACCTGTCCAATATTTGTTCCTCCTTATAGAATGTCTCCAGTTGAGCTAAAGGATCTTAAAGAGCAATTGAAAGATCTTTTTGATAAGAGTTTCATTCATCCTAATATTTCCCCATGGGGTGCTCCGATGTATTTCATGTGTAAGAAAGATAGGTCCCTTCGAATGTGCGTAGATTATCATTAACTAAATAAAGAGACAGTGAAGAATAAGTACCCTCTTCCTAGGATTAATGACCTTTTTTACCATCTTCAGGGTGCTAAATTTTTCTCTAAGACTGATCTCTAGTCAAGTTATCATCAGTTGATGATTAGGGAGGTTGATATTCTAAATACTGCTTTCCAAACCCGGTATGGTCATTATGAGTTTATGGTTATTTCATTTGGGTTGCCTAATGCTCTAGAGGTATTTATGGATTTTATAAATCAAATCTTCAGATGGTTTTTGGACTTGTTTATGATAGTGTTTATTGATGATATTTTGGTATATTGTAAGAGCAAGGAGGATCATGCCAATTACCTCTTAATTGTGTTATAGACTCTTAAGGATCAGAAGTTGTATGCCAAATTTTCTAAGTATGAGTTCTGGTTGAATGTTGTTACCTTTCTTGGCCATGTTGTTTCTAATGAGAGGATCATGGTGGATCTATAAAAAGTCAAGGAGGTTAAGAAATGGCCTAGATCCACGACTCCAATCAATATTAGAAGCTTCTTGGGCTTAGTTGTATATTATAGGATGTTTGTGGAAAGTTTTTTCTCTATTGCTGCTCTCTTGACTAAGTTGACTCAGAAGAAGGTAAAGTTCTTGTGGTCTAACGTTGGTGAAGTTAGTTTTGAGAAGTTAAAGGATAGATTGACTGTTACGTCAGTCTTGACCCTACATGAGGGTACTGAAGGTTTGTTATGTACTTTAATGCATCCCATATAGGATTGGATTTTGGGTTGATGCAGCATGGTAAGGTTGTAACCTATGCTTCTAGACAACTAAAGGTTCATGAGAGTAATTATTCGACTCATGACTTAGAGTTGGCGGTTGTGATATTTTCTTTGAAGCCATGGCATCATTATCTATACGGGGTATATGTGGATATCTATTCAGATAATAAAAGCCTACAGTATGTGTTCTCTCAGAATGAATTAAATCTCAGGCAAAGGCGGTGGATTGAGTTACCGGTTGGCTAACTTGGGAGTTCATCTTTTGAACTCCAAGTATGGGGAAGTTATTATTCAAAAGGTGGTTAAGTCATTTCTTGGTGCTAAAGTGAAGGAGAAGTAGGCATTGGATCCCATCCTTATTTAGAATAAGGATGTTATGGGACAGTAGAAAGTTATGGCATTTGAAATTGGGGGAGGTGGTATTCTGAGGTACCAAGGTAGATTTTGTGTTCCTGATATTGATGGGTAGCGAGAGAGAATATTGACTAAGGCTTATAAGTTGAGGTATACAGTACATCCAGGTTCGACCAAGATGTACCATGATTTGAAGGAGACCAATTGGTGGAACAATATAAAGAGGAATGTGACAAAAAAAATTTCAAAGTATATGGTCTGTCAGCAAGTCAAGGTAGAACACTTGAGGCCTAATTGTATGTCTCAAAAGATAGAGTTGCCCATGTGGAAGTGGGAGATGATCAGTATGAACTTTATTATAGGTTTTTTGTGGTCTCAAAATTAGTATGATTTGATTTGGGTCATTGTGGATAGAATGACTAAGTCTTCTCACTTCTTTCCTATAAGGACTAACTATACTAGAGAGGATTATGCTTACTTGTTCATTCAGAAGATTGTGAAATTGCATGGTGCACCAGTGTCCATCATTTTAAACAGAGGTACGCAGTTTTTATCTCACTTTTGGCATTCATTTTAGAAGGTTTTGGGTACACATGTGAACCTTAGCACCATTTTCCACCCTCAATAAATAGGCAAGCGGAGCATATCATTCATACTTTAGAGGATATGCAAAGGGCCAATGTGATTGATTTTGGAGGTAGTTTGGTGGATCATTTACCTCTCATTGAGTTTGCATATAATAATAGTTATCACTCGAGTATTCAGATTGCTTCTTTTGAGGTTTTTTATGGTAGGAGATATAGGTCTCTTATTGGGTGGTTTGAGATTGGTAAGACTAGGTTGTTGGCCCTGACTTGGTTTATCAGGCTATGTAGAATGTGAAGGTGATTAGAGAAAGACTTAAGACTGAACAAAGTCGCCAAAATCCTTATGCGGATGTGAGGCAAAGAGAATTGAAGTTTGAAATAAGTGATTGGCTATTCTTGAAGGTCTCTCCTATGAAAGGAGTGATGAGGTTTGGGAAGAAGGGAAAGCTCAGTCCCCGTTATGTTGGACCATATCAAATTTTAAGAAGAATTGGGAATGTTGCTTATGATCTAGATTTGCGTACGAATTTGGGTTCTATTCATCCCATTTTCCATATGTCAATATCGAAGAAGTATGTAGGTGATCCTTCTTTGATTGTTCTTATGGAGAGTGTTGTCATTTCGGATTTCTTATCTTATGAGAAAGTCCTATTAAGATTTTGGATAGGATAGTTCGTAGGTTATGGACGAAGGATATGGCTTCGGTACAAGTCCTTTTGAGAAACCAAAAGGTGCAAAAAGCTACTTGGGAAGCTAAAGAGGATATGAAGGCCAAATATCCATTCTTGTGACATGCATCGGATGAAAGTTCTTAAGGTATGAGTTTTATTTTCCTCTGGTTCCTTTTTGAGTTGTTATTTGATTCGGGTGTGTTCTTGTGATTCTCGTGCTAAAAGTGTCCTAACTTATCATTCGGGGATGAATGATCCTAAGGGAAAGGGGTAATGTAATACCCTTAAAAATTTTAGAATTTTATTTTTGGCTTTCCCGTGTCCGTAGAATCAAATTTTTACTTGGATGTGTTTAGGGATGTTAAAAGGGTAATTCGATAGAGTGTCGAAATTTTTGAAAAGTGTTTGGGGGTATTTCGGTACCCCGAGGCAGTAGGGGTCTGCGATATCATCATGCCACAAAGGTTAGCCTCTGCATTTTAACCATGTCACAGAGGCTACCCTCGGCGATATTGGCATGGCATGGAGGATAGCATCTATGATATTGGCGTGCTACGCCAAGTCATAATTTTCAAATATTTTTTAAATTTATCACTTGGGATGAGGAGCTTTTGGGTCTTTTCACTCATATAAGACCCTTAAACATAAAATAGACTTATTTTCATCAGTTTTTAAAGATCAATTGCTCTCTTTCACTCTCAAACTCAAAACCCAAGAAAAGCTTACAGGTTTTACTATGCATTCATTCTCCGGGTCCCAAGCTCCAAATTGCTTTCAAATTCTTGTGTGTTTAAGGTATGTGTCTCTTCCCTAAATTAATTTTATATAAAGGCATGTATTTTAATTGTTAGCCACGTGATTTAATTGTTGGATTATGAATATAAGGTGTAGGGGTTTGGAATGATTATCCCATGAATTGAATTACATGGTTTTGAATTGATTGTTTATGCTTTATTTTCATGATTTTGAATTAATTAAATGCATGGGTTTGGGAATTGGAATGGGAAACATAGGTTTTCCCGACTTAATGGTTTAATAGTTTGGAATGGCATTAACATCAACCCAACTTGTGAAATTAGTTTTAACACATGGATATGCACAGAAATTACTTCACTTTTGAAACCTTCCATTGCATAGAAGGTGAATGGAACATGAAGTGTTTTGAAAGACCTTGGTGGCCATGGAATGGTTGTAATTGGAACTTTAGAGTCTAATTGGCTAATTGGTTTGGCATATGAAATTGGCTTGCACATATAATTAATTGGTATGACAATACTATTCGGTAAATGCCTAAATAGATGACTCCTTGGTTAAATAAATGGGTTATGTGCAAATGCTTTAATTGGGCTTAAAAGGGATTGTGTAGCTCACCATGGAAGGTGGAGGTCTCGGGGGGACTAATACTGGAAATCATATTTGCCAGCGTGGGGATCTATATGATCGTGTATTTGAGTCACACTATATATATATATATATATATATATATATATATATATATATATATTGGGGATAGCTAGTTGCCCTGGTGGCTTTAGCTTTCCCTCAGTTTTTCTCAGGTTCGTGCGGATAACACACGTCGGGGCGCTTCTTGTTGGGGGAGTCGGACTCATATAGCCCGTGGGTGTCTTTGGACAGTCTGAGCTACACAGCCTAGGTTAATGGTTTTTAAATTCATGGTTAAACCATGTTTCCTATTCCAGCATCTTATATATATGTATATGAATGTGCGCATATGGTTTTTGAATAGTTTTGGACTAATTTGATCAGGACAGTATTTTATCCCTCCCCTAAGTTACATACTAGCACTAACCTCACTAACTGTCCTAGGACGCTACATTTTTTCATAATATAGGGTCTGTAGACACTACTTCTACCACTATGCAGCGTCAGGTAGATTAGCTCGTGCGTTGAGATGCTGTGAAGTGGTGAGATTCCATCCTTCGGAAGATCTTATCATTTTCATAGGTTTCTTTTCATACTTTGGATTCCCTTTTAACTGTAGTCGGGGGCATGTCCCGGCTTAGTTTGATATTCAATTTTGTTAGAGCCTTTTGTGGACAACTGTGGATTGGGATATTGTGTTGAATTCTTAGAACCATGTGTTGGTTCACTATTCTTTCTTATATACTGCTTAGTTTGTCTTCTGTTGTTCATTTTAGTTACTTATAGTGTATTCTTTTGACTTGGAAAAGGGGTAGTCTTTGGCCCTCTATGGGCTATAGATACCTGTCATGGCCAGGCCTGGGGTAGGGTCGTGATAGGCTGCCATATAACACTAATAATGTAAGAAGAGAACAATAATAAAAGATCTTTCTAAAACAAAAAGAGAAAATCAGTTTGATGGAAATAGGTTCAAACTTAGGACTTTTGATTTGTACTTTCTATATGCAGATCTCTTTAGGCTTCGAAGAATATTACTCCTTTTGTCACAATTTAAGTGACACTTTACTTTTTAGACAGTGTAAAAAGAAAAATATTTTTTATTTTTAGTAACAATTCAATTTTAAAATGCTCATGATGATTTGAAACCACACAATTATTAATCCTTTATTTTAGATCATAAATTTCAGAAGTCTACCTTTCTTTCTTAGACTCCGTGCCTAGTCAAACACCATCACATAAATTGAGTATGTGATTGTGAATGGATAAAATATACCTAAAAATGAAAATTCAGCAAGAGAAGTAAAATGGTCACAGACTAGCACCATGTCATCTACACTGAGAAATTTTCAAGTCTTATAATTTGTTCTTTAGTTAGAAGTGATTATAAACATGTCTTGGTTGCATGCTAGATTTGTTGTTCTTTAAGTCGTTCTTGTGTGATATGGATATGTGGAACTTATACGGTTCAAGTGTTGTGATCCATGGCTTATTAAGTGCAGGAAGTTTTTCAGCGTTTACTTGTTCATCTACTTCTTTGACTGTTATATCCAACTATAAATCAAAAGGTAAAAATGGATTTGCAGTGCCTGAAACTGACCAGTATACTGATGCTACTGTAACAAAATAGCAGTAAAAAGTCATGTTAAGTTTACATGACTATCTATTCATTTCCAAGTAGACATTACCTTAAAAAAGAGGTCAAACTCATATTCAGTTTACTGCCCTTGTCAATGTGAGTGCAGTTGTTGTTGGGAGTGTATAGACAACCTAGGAGCTCCACTATTTCAAATTGTCTGAATGTTCATGTATTATTGTTCAATTATTCAATTCTCCATGCAGTGAGTTTTTACCAAGAATACAAAAGCCTCAAGACTATCACACGTTTGAAAATTCACTATATAATGATGCAATCCCGATTTACCATAAGTTAGCATTTAATAGAATAGAAGGAATGGAATCAATTGAAAACTTGTTGATCAAAAGAAATATTCATGCCAAATAGAGTAAGGAAAGTCACATCTTTTGAAGGCCAATTTTGCAAGTACAAGATGAGATGTCATTATTTAAATTTAAAGAGGGAAAGGAGAACACTTTGATAAATATGACATTAAGCTGTATATTTAAGTAAGAAATGAGGCAAGTAGACAAGATTATCATATAATTTGAAGTGACACAGGCAGGGACGGAGCCAGCCTTTTGTTCGGGGATTTGGCCGAACCTCCTTAGACGGAAAAATATATTATTTATACATGATTAAAATTATTTTTTTATGTGGTTATAGTAGGTGTAAACTTCCCTTCGACTAAGTTTTCTTTGAATATGGAACCCCCTTAATTGAAATCCTAAATTTTTTTTGAATATGAAACCCTCATTGAAATCCTAGCTCCGCTCAGAAACACATATTAAAGCATAACATGTTGTGCATACTATTAAAATAAGGAATTAATCAAACAAGTAAGCAAGCACACACAACATTGACAACCAAATTAGACACAACATGTACACAATTCATGAGATTAGGAACTATTACATAGAACAGTACTCATGTACAAAGGAACATGAAGGGAAACGTATTAATCAAAATTTAATCACTAAATTCAGTTAACGTCAAATCACAAAGCTTGTCAAGAAAGAAAAATATGTGTCTACAAGAGAAGTAATTAATTGAATGCCAAATGTCATCCAGAGACGAATATGCACGAATTTGTCATTAAATAATTTTTCGATGCCCAAAAGTGGATGGAGACTGAAAAGTGAAATTTCATGGTCCTTGAAGAACTCAAAATTAGTAATGCATTGGTGCTTCAGAAGGTTCCTCTTTGTTGGAATTTTCCAAATTTCACTGAAGTAGAATTTAAATCGGGGCTTTTAAAATAGAGAGAAGAGAGGAGGGTAGAGGATTTGTTTAATGGTGGTCTACTGGTGGTTTTGGTGGAGCAACAGTGGCAACGAGATTAAAAATAGTAGAAGCAGGGAGGAGAAACAAGAGAAAAAGAAGAAATGACAGACGGCGCTGGTGGTGTTCGTTGGAGCTGGATAGAGAGAGGGAAGGAGTGGACTAAGGAGAAAGGAGGGGAAGAGAGTAGAGGGTCGGCATTATGAGGGAGAAAATGATTATGGGGTAGAGGGTTGGGTGATTAAATAGGGAAATAAATTTAAAAATTAATCAGGGTCGTCTGATTAGATTAAAGGATGAGACTCAAATTATGGAAGTAGGCCGTTTTGGGGTTAATTAGCTTTAATGGAGATTGGAATTGGAAATACATGGGCCAAAATTGGCTAGATTTGAAATGAATTAGGTAATAAAGGGCTAGAATTTAAACAATCTGAGGGAAAGGATTAAACTGAAATAAGACTATTATTTAATTAATAAATATATTAATATGGACAATTTAAGAAATAATAAACTGTAATAATATTATATAAAATATTATTTTTAAAACTAATTATAAATAACGTATAAAAATAGTGAAAAGTTACATTTGAAATGAAACTTATCGAACCAAAATATATATACACCAATTTAGGATACGTAAGAAGATGCATTCCTTGATTTTTCCCTTATATTAAGAGATTCAATTAATTTTCAAGCTAGTTGCTAATTTTTCAAGTTATAGATTTATGTTATATAGTAATGTTGTGGGAAAGGAGTAATTAGCTTCTATATATGTGAGATTTGTGTAAGTTATCCAAAATTCTAATTAATTTAAAAGTGTTAAATATTATAATTTTTTACTTAAACTAAATAAGGAAGCTAAATTTTAGGTTGGCATTACCTACCGATTCTAAACTTTCATGGATAATTATCCGCTTCCTAAAATATCAATTGTATTGTGTTCAAATTAGGAACAATCACTTCTAACAGTAATAGTATTGGAAATAATATTAAGATAATTATTGTGGTTGTCCATTTCTTCTAGGTGTAACTCCTCCTTCAAAAGTAGTAATCCTCATATCTCCACTATGTTCTCATTGATCATCCACTTCCACATTCTTTTCCATCTTCACATGAATTAATGTCATGTTTATGACACCTTTTGAAATTCCTTCATGTAATACTATAAATAGAGGTCTTGAGGAAGATGACTTATACACTTGAAAGAAAGTAGACACTTATTTTATATTTTTCTCTTGTTCTTTATTATTTCTCTTGTGTTGTCTTTACATTGCTATTTTTGTTCTTATTTTACTACATGTTATTAGTACGATGTTCTAATCAAGTTCATTATTTTTAGTTGTCGTTTCGGAGCAAGGTATATCTCTTTTTATTTGGATTAGACTTTGTATTAAAAGTTAAGAGATGTACTGTAATAATTTCCAGTAATGCATCAATTCATGTCACTGTAAATTTGTTTTTGTGATTATATACATTGGTTATTAGCATATTAAAATAATTTCCAACTCTTTTGTTGGTATTGATGTATGATAGAAGTGTTCTATTGATAACCATCACAAGCATCATCATTTTAACGTACTATTTAAGAGAAATGTTAATGTTTCATGAAATGAAAAAAAAAATACTTTCTGTGGCTACTGTTTTTATAAAAATTGTTACTTATTTGGGGAAACAAAGTCTATATTTTGAGGTAATATTATTCTGTTATTTCCAACTAAATTTTTCTTATCATAGTTTTCATCATGTCAAATTTGTTAAAACCTGAGTTTGTGTCACTTGATATCTCTGAAAAAAATTATTTGTCATGATTCTCGATACTGAAATCCACCTAGCTACTAAAGGTCTTGGTGCTATCATAACCAAGGAAATTATCTATAGAGTCAAGATAAGATCAATGCTATGATATTTATCCGTACTCATCTGGATGAAGGATTGAAGGTTGAATACATAACGGTGAAAGATCCATTCGAATTGTGGACTGATTTGAAGGAAGGTATGACCACCTAGAGGCCAAGAATTGCCTAAAGCGCATTCTAAGTGGATGCACTTACGATTTCAAAATTTTAAAACTTTTGTTGAATATAATTCTGTTGTATTCGGGATTGTTTCCCAATTGAAATTATGTGAAAAAATCATAAACGATGAGGACATGATAGAAAAGATACCTATTGTTTTTCATGCTTTAAATATAATATTGCAGCAACAATACCATGAAAAGGGCTTTCATAAGTATTCTAAATTGATCTCATGCCTTCTGGTGTTTGAGCAACATAATGCCCTTTTGATGAATAATCACGAAGCTCATCCCATTGAAACTGGTCTATTACCAAAAGCAAATGAGGTATAAGCGCATAGCCAGTTTAAAAGACGGCAAAATCAAGCTCATAATAATGTGAGTGGGCATGAAAATAGTAGGGAACAACATAATAGTCGTGGTGGTGGTATTATCAAAGCAATCCTTCAAAAGATAATTGTCATCGTTGCTGCATGAAAGTCCATTGAAAGAATGAATGTCAGGCGCCTCGCCATTTTGTTAGGATTTATAAAAATTCTTTCAAAAGAAAGGGAAATAAAGGTGGGATCTTTTCTAATGCCCGAATGAAATTACACTTGACTTTCAAAAATGATGATGAGATAGGATCTTCACAAACTATGATGACAATGTTTAGGAAACTTGGTTTTGAAAGATGATGATTTTGATAGCCTTAATGATATTAATCATTTAGAAGTTGAAGACTTCTTTGAAGATCAAAATTGAATCTTGATTTATTGGGAAAGTCAATTATGTTGTTTTATTTTCGTGGGTTTTTACTTATCAAGTTTTTCTATTATGTTATTTTTATTTTTCAAGAAAAAAGAGTATTTAAGTTTCATTATAAGATTGTGAGATTTCACATTTCTATTATGTATCTTTATTTTGTTAAGATAATAAACTTTTTCCAATTTAATTAAAGATGAGTAATGGAGATATGTGCCTTCTTGATAGTGCTATAACTCACACTATATTAAGAGAACAGAAATAATTTTCTAATTTGATTATGAAAAGGATCTATGTTAATACAATATCCGATAATACAAAATTACGTAAGGGCTCTGAAAGAGAGACTTTATTACCACTTGGGGAAACAATATTGATCATTGATAATGCATTATATTGTAGTAACTCTAAAAGAAACTTGTTATGTTTCAAGGTTAGTCACCAAAGTAGCTATCATATTGAGACTGCAAATAAAAAAAAAGATTGAATACCTTTATATTAATGAAATAAAGGCAGAGGAAAAGTTTGTGCATGAAAAACTATGTGTACTTTCTTCTGGTTGTACCATACAATTATTTGTATAGTTGAATCACATATCGTAGTAAACAAAAGATTTATAGGTTCTAATAACTTTATCATTTGGCATGAGCGGTTGAGCCCTCTCGATTTTAATATAATACGCAAAATTATTGAGAATCCATATGGGCATACTTTGAAGAATTAAAATATTATTCAATCAAAGAAATTCTATTGTGTTGCTTATTCTCAAGGAAATTTGATTATTAAATCATCAGTACCTAAAGTTGGGATTGAATCTCCTGCATTTCTGAAACATATATAGAGTGATACATAAGGACAAATTCACCCTCCGAACCTTTCAAAGATTATATAGTCTTGAGAGATGCATCTATAAGATAGTCACGTGTGTGCTTATTATCAACTCAACATGCAATATGGATTTTGCGAGATTGTTAGCTTAAATAATAAGGTTAAGAGCACAATTTTTAGATGATGCAATAAACACTATTCATCTTTATAATGCAGGTGAGTTTACATCTTAGTCTTTTAATAATCATTGTATGTCCACTAGAATAAAAGTTGAACATACTATCATTCATGTTCATACTCAAAAAGGTCTAGCAGAATCATTGATCAAATATCTTCTATTGATAGCTAGACCAATGCTAATAAGGACAAAACTTCTTGTTTTAATATGGGGATATGTTATTTTGCATGCAAAATCACTTGCGGATATAAGACTAACCAGCTATCATGAATTCTCTCCATTGCAATTGGCTTTTGGTCAAGAGCAAAATATTTTCCATCTTAGGATTTTTTTGTGTGTTATATGTTTCAATTGCTCTACCACAATGTATAAAGATGGATCCCCAAAGAAGGTTGGGGATATATATTGAGTATGAATCTCCTTCCTTTAAAAAATATTTGCAACATATGATTTGATCTTTGTTCAAGGTAAGATTTGTTGATTGTCATTTAGATGAATTAGTAAACTCAAAATTAAGGGGAGAACGCAAGCAGCTAGAAAATGAGATAGACTTGAATGAATTTTCACAGTCTTATTTAGATCTTCGAACAAATCAAAGTGATCAAGAGGTTAAAAATATGATTTACTTTCAAAATATTGTAAATCAACTGCCAAGTGCATTTACTAACCTTTTAAGGGTTACTAAATCTTATATTCTAGCTGCAAATGCTCCAATTTGAGTTTATGTCCCGATAGGATAAGTGTCTAATTCAAATGAGTCTAGGCCACATTTGAAAGATGGTAGGCCAATTGGTTCCAAGGATAAAAATTCTTGAACAAAAGGGAACAAATGATCAGAATGATCATGATTTGGTGGAAATTTCTCAAAAATATCCTTAAGAAATAACAAATAATAGGACCACCATGGAGGTTCAAATACCTAAAAATAATGACAATGAAGAAATCTCAATAAGTTATGTCTCGATAAGAAACAGGAGGAATCAAAATAATAGTGTGGTTGACAATATTTTTACTTGCAATGTCTCTACTGAAATAATGCAACAAGATAAAAAAATTGAAACCAAAATCTGTCAATGAATGTACAGAGAAATGATTGGCCAAAATAGAAGGATGCAATTCAAGCAAAATTAACTTTACTTGAAAAACGTGAAGTTTTTAGACCAATAGACCAAACACCTGAAGGTGTCAATCCAGTGGGGTACAAATGAGTTTTCATCCGAAAGTGAAATTGAAAAGGTAAATTCATAAGATATAAAGCATGGCTTGTGGCACGAGGTCTTTCATAAAGGACTGGCAGCGACTATGCGAAGACATATTCTCTTGTGGTGGATGAAATTACCTTTAGATATATAATAAATTTTGCAAATCATGAAAAGCTTGATATGCACATAATGAACATTATCACAGTCTATTTGTGTGGCTCATTGGACAATGATATTTTTTTAAAAATTCTAGAAGCATTCAAAGTGCTTGAAGCATATAAATGTTCATAAGAAACTTATTCAGTAAAGATACAGAAATACTTATATGGATAGAAACAATCAAGGCGAATGTGGTACAGTCATCTTAAAGACTATTTGCTAAGGAAAGGCTACAAAAATGACCCTATTTATCCTTGTGGTTTTATGACAAGGTCTAGATCAAAATTTGCTATCATAATTATGTATATTGATGACTTGAATATCATTGGCACTTCTAATGAGCTTTCAAAAGTTGTTAAGTATTTGAAGAAAGAATTTGAAATGAAAGATTTGTAAATGGTAAATTCTTATCTCAGACTACAGATTGAGAATTTGATAAATAAAATTTTTGTTATTCAATCAACATACACTGAAAAGGTTTTAAGGCAACTTTACATGGATAAATCACATCCGTTGAGTGCCTCAATGGTTGTGAGATCTCTTGATACAAATAAAGTCATACTGACCTATTTTTTGGTCATTTGTGTGAAATATTTATTTCTGTGTAATTTGATTATTTTATCCCTCCTTGTGGTTTCTTTATTATATTTTTAGGGGTATAGGGATGATTAGCACGGTTCTTGATACATTTTGGTGTCATTTGTATAAGATTGTGGGTTTTGATAGTTTAAAAAGCTTACTAGTTGACTTTGGTCAACATCTTTGATCAATGCATTGATATCAAAATGGACTATGCCAGTAGATTTGGAACGTCGATTTTAGGTTAGTAACATCGTTGGTATAATTTTGCAACTTTTATTTCTCATTTCGATCCTCCATTTGGAAAATTGTAAAATTAGATTTCAGGGATTAATTTTGTGAAAATAATATTTATTTTAAAATTTTGATGTTTCCATTGAGTTAGGAGGGTCGAATTTAGTGGGTTAGCATAGTTCATTTGCGTACTCAGAATTTCGGATGAATCTTAAGGGGTCCGCGAAGACTTAGAATTCTCTTAGTCTCCAATTGGTGCACTCTCTTAAGATATGTTGTGGTAACTTAAGTGACTTGTCCTGATAGCCAAAATGTCTCCTAAGCGACATCAGGCTTGGTTAAGTATTAGCCGCTTAAGTGATGGTCTGGCCACTTAAGCAATACTAGTATGTCAAAAGCCTGTCGCTTAAGCGACAACCAATCCACGTATGCAATAAGGAGGGCTTCGCTTCATCAACACATGTCTCTTAATCTATAGCCTTCTAAGTGACCAAGTAGTTGCTTAGACGATGTCTGGTGATTTATTTTCCCAATTTCGAGATTTTTACACCATTTTCCAGACTTGGAGCTTAAGGATTGAGTTTTTGGGCATTTTCTTCTATTTCTAAGTATGGGTAAGCTCAACAAATCCTATTTAAACTACTTTATTTGATTTTAATCATTTAAATCTTGTTTAGTGCGGGACTAAAAGTAAAATTTGAGGATTTTGGCTCGAAAGGCCCAAATTATCATTTCCTTGACTCAAACCCCAATTTCACTCTATTTTCACTTGGATTTTCTCCTATGAGTTCTTTTAGTCTTGAAAATGTTATTTTTAGGATAAAAATTTTGGTCTTAGCTTTTTAAAAAAAAAAAACATTATGTGGAGTCCATTTTGGCCCCAATATGGGTATTGTTGGCTTTCTTTTGATATGTAAATTCTATATTTGTGTGTTTTAATTTATTTCAGGTCCATTCGTAAGGGAAAATTTTTGGATTGGAGGCTTTTAGGATCGATTTTCAGCATTCAAGGTAGGTTATGTCTTAACTTTCTTTAGACTGAGTTGGGTAGTTAATAATAATGTAAAGGCATGCTATGAGTAAGGGGTTGTATGATAGAAAATGTGTTTAGGTATTTTGGGTGCCCGTGTGGGGGCCTATGTGGCTAATATTTTATAGTTTTGAGACATTAATTATTATGTGTGATTGTATGGAGTCTTATATATTGTTGTTTGCCTGGTATTGATATAATTATGTCTTCTTACACTCTTTTTGGTGGGAAAGGCCAAAATTTTGGAAATTATGTCGTATCAGTGATACTTTTATTGCATGTTCCACTTGATAGTGATGGATTATATTAGATCACAAATATTTTGTGAATTTGAGTGGATTCTTGGCTTACATGGTTGGTATATTGACTGGATTTTGGATATTCTTATTTTGGTTGGTTGTGAGCACTGCATCATCATTTTTATTGCATCTTATTATTTATACACCTATTGTTGTTGTATGTTGTTCTTGGTTTGTATCTTATGTCATATATGTGATCATGAAATATTGCTGCCACCGTAAAAATACTGAAAACACTAGAAATACTAGAACATTGGAAACACCGGCTTATGACATCATTATAGACCCTCTTCGAGGAATGTGCCAAAGATAAATTATGGATATTGGCATTGTATATTGGATTTTATATGGTTTGACCAACCCCTTATGGGTCCTACATCTTTAGTTGAGCTCGATAGGTATGGGTTGAAGAACCTTTCATGGGTCCTACGTCTGTAGCTGAACTTGATAGGTATATACAAAGGTTGTGCGACGACCTCGTGCATTATTTTCATCATCATCATGTTCATTTCATTCGATATATTATGTTTATTCTGTGATCGTACTTTTGTTGTGACTTAGTATTTGTCCATTTATTCTATCTTCTTGTACTTGTATTAGAGTATGTGTATACTTGCTCTTTTCTTTTTCCTACTAATTTTGTTATATACGTATATAGTAGAATTGTTAGTAGATATCGTGTGGGATACCATTTAGGACATTTTTTGATTGTAGGTGATGTACCAATAGTTTATATTTTATGCATTATTTTCTAATTTACTCTGTCAGCCTATGATACCTACTAGTTGTAAGTGGATTATACTTATCTCTATTGTGCCCTTTTGGTGTAAATCCAAGTATGAGTATGTCGCATGAATAGTTGACTTAGGCGGTATTTGGAGTATTTAAGGTAGCAAATGTCCATGCTTCAGGAGTTGGCGTACTACCTCTTTTTGTCTATTTCATGTCTCATTTAGTATTCTGAGAAATATTTTGATCCTTTCTAGACTATTATTGTATCTTTTGGCATTTTGAGATGTATTTAGTAGTTCTTACACTATGAAACCGGGTTTTGGGGTTTGGTTTGGTATCTTAATTATGTTTCTACTTTTACTTTATATATGTGTGGTTTGACTCAGTTCTAGGAGTCTTACCTTGGATTTTGATAATGATTTCTAATTTTGTATCTGTTTAGGTGATAATATTACTTGTCAAAGCTTGCCACAACAAGTAATATCACGACCCTTGATTTTTGGGTTGTGACAAATTAGTATCAGAGCTAGGTTCATTGGTCTCAATAGTGTAAGAATGAGGTGTCCAATATAATCACAGATCGATACATAAATATCTGTATCTATCTTTGTGAGGCTATAAGATGTCTATAGAAAACTTTTCTTATTTTATTTTATATTGTGCGGATCTTTCATACCTTGTGTTCTAGGTCATATTTCACTCTTTTCTGAATGGATGGTGAGGACTAGATCTAGTGAGGCTAGATATTTGGATCCATTATCTAAGGTAAGAGCCAGTCTAGAGAGCGAGTTACGACTTATGGTCGGCCTCGACGTAGAGGAAGAGCACAAGGATTTGTCCTATCAAGAGATATCACTAGGAGACTCTCTCTTAAGCCTCGATTTTATCATTTCATAGTTATGAGGCCTACTCTGATCCCTCAGAGTTCTTCTACCTTAGTCTTGGAGGGGTTTTGGGTTCGATAGTTAACTCATTTGGAGGGTGCTCCTTTGAGTTTGCTTCGTGTTCCTCCAGCTTTGAGTGTTGTTACTTTTTTGTGTCGATATCTGAGTAAGGTATTTTGAGATCAGGAGTTTAGTCTTCATCTATGGTAGCTCTCCTGGTAAGATCTCAGCTAGTCAGACTCGCTATTTCTTCTACTCTTCAGGGAGCCATGACTTAGATATTAGTGTATGGGGCATTATTTTATAGTAGAGTGGATCAGAAGAGGATGAATAGATCTATTTCTCGATCACCTCAAAGAGGTTCTAAGAGGCTACACCATCTAAGTGAGTTCAGGGGTTGCTATGTGTATGGTAAGATCAGTCATTAAGCCAAGGATTGTCCCTATCATATTTTCAAAGCAACTAATAGTGACCGTAAATGGTAGAGATTCTACTAGAGGTACGAGAGATAGAGGTAGTGGTGCCCGTGGTAGTAGTTGTGGGGCTACTCATCCAGGTGGGGGGCTAGCTAGAGGCAGGCCCCCGATGGTGTTATCACAGATATCATCTTTGTTTGTTTCAGATCTGCATCTATGTTATTTAATTCGAGATCGACCTTCTTTTATGTGTTTGTATATTTTGTATTGGGTTTTGATTCTGCTTAGTAAGCCTCTTGACATGCCTATCCATGTATCTACCCTTATAGGAGACTTTTTAGTGGTAGATCAGGTGTATTGATCTTGCGTTGTGGCTTTTCCTAAGTGTGAGACCTAGGTAGATATGATTATATTAGATATGATAGATTTTGATGTCATCTTGGGTATAGATTGGTTAACTCCTTATCATGTTGTCCTATATTGTTATGCTAAGACTGTGACCTTAATTTTGTCAAGTATTCCTAGGATAGCCTGAAGGGGTATCTTTTTTGGGGCCCCGAGAGAGTTGTATATTTTTTTAGGCTCATCCCTTAGTTAAGAAGGAGTGTATTTCTTATTTGATTCATATTCGTGATAGTAGTGTTGCTTTACTTCCTTCTTTGGATTTTGCTCGTGTTGTTCTTGAGTTCATAGATATTTTCCCTACTGATTTTCCTGGTATTCCTTTGAATCATGATATTGACTTTGCTATTGATATTAAGCCGAGAACCATGCCTATTTCCATTCTTTCGTATAGAATGGCCCCAGCTGAGTTGAAGAAATTAAAGGATCAATTGTAGGAGTTATTGCATAAGGGATTTATCTGACCTAGTGTATTACCTTGAGGTATGCTTGTCTTGTTTGTAAAGATAAATTATGGGTCTATGCATATATGTATTGACTATCGGTAGTTAAGAAAGGTGATAGTTAAGAATAAGCATCCTTTTTCTCATACTGATGATTTATTTGATCATCTTCAGGGTGCTTAGTATTTTTTAAGATTGATTTAAGGTTCGAGTATCACCATTGAGGGTTAGAGCTTTGGGTATTCCAAAAATATCTTTTCGGACTCAGTATAGTCATAATGAGTTCTTGGTCATGTCCTTAGGGTTGACAATCTTTCAATCGCGTTTATGGAGTTGATGAACTGGGTATTTTGATCGTATCTTGAATCTTTGTCATTGTAATTATATATGATATCTTGGTTTATTACAAGAGTGAGGTTGATCATGAGGAGCATTTCCAGATTATGCTTCAGAGATTGAGGGATTAGAAATTGTATTCTAAGTTCTCCAAGTGTCAGTTTGGTTGGAGTCCATTTTTTTCTTAGGATGGTATTATGGTCGATTAGGCCAAGATTGCAGTTCGTCATTAGGCTATCCTACTTCTCCTCTTGAGATTAAGTGTTTTATTGGTTTAGCAGGCTACTATAGGTATTTTATTGAGGGTTTTTTTAGCTATTGCATCTCCATAGACCAAGTTGACGTAGGAGAAGGTTTCCTTTTAGTGGCCTGATGCTTGTGAGGTGAGCTTTTAAAAGCTCAAGTAATTGTTGACTTCAACTTCTATCTTGACTTTGCCTAAGAAAAATGTGTGTTTTATCATCTTTTGTAATTCTTGAGGTATTGGTTTAAGTGTTATGTTGATGCAGGAAGGTAAGGTGATAGCATATGCTTCTCTTCAGTTGTAGACCTAAGAGAGAAATTACCCTACCCATGACTTGGAGTTATGCGTTGTTATTTATGCTTTGAAGTTGTGGAGGCATTACTTGTATGAAGTTCGTTGTGAGATTTTCTCGGATCATTGTCTCCTTCAGTATTCCTTCCTTTAGCGAGATCTTAACATGAAGCAACGTCATTGGCTTGAGTTTCTTAAGAATTATTACTTGACTATTCTCAATCATTCGGGCAAGGCTAATACGGTTGCGAATGCCTTAAGACGAAAGTCGACTAGAATGGGTAGCTTGTCATCTCTTTTGACTTAGGAGAGACCTTTGTTCTTGGAGATTTAATCTTTGGCCAACCAGATGGTTAGGCTTGATACTTTTACACTTGGGTGTGTTTTGGAATTCATAGAGGTGAGGTCTTTCTTGATGGAGCAGATTCAGGCTTATCAGTTCGATAATGTTAGATTGAGAGTGATTCGGGATAAGATATTGAATGGTGAGGCTAAGGAAGCCTCGCTTGATCTAGATGGTTTCTTGAGGATTGGTGTCTAAGTTTATGTGTTGGGAGTGGGTGACTGGATTAGATTAATTTTGTATGAGGCTCATTGTTCCACGCATCCCATTCATTTGGGAGTGATAAAGATGTATTATGATTTGAGACAATATTACTGGTGGAGTGGTATGAGCAAGGACATAGCGAATTTTGTAGATCAAGTCCTATGTTGCCAGCAGATACAAGAGCATTTGAGACTTGGTGGTTTGCTCCATGATTACCCATTCTAGAGTGGAAATAAGAATGGATCACTGCGGATATTGTGACTTGGTTGACTCGTACTTCTCATGGTTCTGATAGTGTTTGAGTCATCGTGGATCGGTTGACCAAATGTGCTCACTTTATTCTAGTTTAGCTTTCACTACTGAGATATTAGCCCATATCTTTATTTATGAGATAGTCTGTCTTCATGGTGTGACAGTGTCTATTATCTCAGATCGAGGTTTAGTGTTCACATCTCACCTCTAGAAGACTTTTCAGGTAGAGTTGGGTACCTGGGTTGATCTTAGTGCAGCTTTTTACCCCCAGAACGATGGTCAGTCGGAGGGAACTATTCAGGTTTTTGAAAATAAACTCCGCACTTGTATCATGGACTTCGGTAGTCAATAGGAGCAACATCTAGTTTTGGCAGTGTTTGCATATAATAATAACTATCACTCCAGCATTAAGATGGCTTCGTTTGAGGAATTGTATGGTAAGCTTTTTTGCTCTCCAGTTGGTTGGTTTGATGTTTCTGAGATTAGACCTTGAGGTATAGACTTGCTTCATGATTCTTTTGATAGAGTTTGAGTCATTCAAGATAGATTTCGAACGGCTTAGAGTAGGAAGAAGTGCAATTTAGATCGTAGACTTTGTGTGTTGAGATTCAGTGTTAGTGATCATGTCTTTTTTCATATTTTTTCCATAAAGAGTATGATGAGGTTTGGGAAGAGGCGCAAGCTTAGCCCTAGGTATAATGGACCTTTTAAAATCCTTCGAACTATTGGGGATGTGGCCTATGGGTTAGCATTGCCTCCAAATTTATCAGTTGTTCATTCAGTTTTCCATATTTTTATGCTTCGAGGTTACATTTCAGATGAGTCTCATGTCACTCGTTGGGATTTAGTCCAATTAGATGAGCGATTGTCTTTTGTTAAGGAGCCTATCTCCATTCAAGCCAAGGATGATAAATGGTAGAGTTCTAGAGTTATTCCTATGGTTAAGGTCTAGTGGAGGCATCGACTTGTAGATGAGTCTACTTGGTAGGTTGAGTTTGATATATGTAGTAGTTATCCCCAGTTTTTCTCTGATTCAGGTATTTCTAAGGCCCTTAGTTTGAGGTAGAACTAGATTCTTAGTAGTGGATGATTTAATGACCTACTTTGTAATGAGTGTGAAATATTTATTTCTGTGTGATTTGACCATTTTACCCCTCCCTATAGTTGCTTCAGAATATTTCTGGAGTGTGAAGATGATTAGCATGGTTCTCGATGTATTTTGATGTTATTTATGTGAGATTATGGTTTAAAAGGCTTACTAGCTGACTTCGGTCAACATCTTTTGATTTGTGCATCGGATAGCAAAACGGACTATACCAGCAGATCCAGAATGTCGATTTTAGGTAGTAACTTGGTTGGTGTGATTTTATGACTTTTATATCTCATTTCAATGCTCCATTTAGAAAATTATAATATTGAGTTTCGGGGATCAATGTTGTGAAAGTAATATTTTCTCGAAATTTGGATATTGCCATTGAGTCTGGAGCATCGAATTTAGTGGGGTGGCATAGTTTGTTTGCGTACTTGGAATTTCAAATGACTTCCAAGTGGTCCGTGGAGCCCTGGAATTCTCCAAGTTTCAAACTGGTGAGTTGGCCTGATAGACAAAATGTCACCTAAGTGACACCAGGCTCGCTTAAGCCATAGCCGCTTAAGATGGCCTGGTAACTTAAGTGACACTAGCATGCCAGACACCTATCTCTTAAGCGACAACCAAGTTACGTACGTGATAAGGCGGGCTTAGTTTAAGTGAGTCCTGGTCGCTTAAACAATATTTGCCTAAGCAACCTGGTAGTCGCTTAGGCGATGCCTGGGTGATTTATTTTTTCATTTTTGAGATTTTTACACTATTTTCAAGACTTAGAGTATGAGGATCGAGTTTTGGGGCATTTTCTTCAATTTCTAAACTTAGTTAAGCTCTAAAACTCCTATTTCAACTACTTTCTTCAATTTTAATCATTTAAATCTTGTTTAAACGCGGGATTAAAGGTGGAATTTGGTGATTTGGACCGGAGAGGATCAAATCATCATTTCTTTTATTCAAACCCCAATTTCACTTCGTTTTCATTTGGGTTTTCTCCTTGAGTTCCTTTAAGCTTGGAAAGTATGTTTTAATATAAAAATTTCAGTTTTAGCCTTCTTTTTCAAAAATCGTTTCAGGGGTCCATTTTGACGCCAATTCAAAAGTGGACAATATGGATATCGTTGGCTTTCTTTTAATGTGTAGATTCTATATTTGAGTGCTTTAGTTGATTTTGCATTCGTTCATGATGAGAAAGCTCTGGATTAAAGGCTTTTGGAATTGATTTTCAGCATTCGAGGTTGATTATGACTTAACTTTCTTTAGACTAGGTTGGGTAGTTAATAATAATGCAAAGGCATACTATGGTTATGGGGTTGTATCATGAAAAATGTGTTTAGGTGATTTATATGCCCATGTGGGGGCCTATATGGATAATATTTTATGATTTTGAGACATTAATTACTATGTGTGACCGTATGGAGTCTTATATGTTGTTGTTGGCCTGGTATTGATATACGTATGTTTGGTTACACTCTTTTCGGTAAAAAAAAACTAGATTTTTTTAGAATTATGTGGCATCAATGACATTCTTATTGCATGTTCCACTTGATGGTTATGGATTATATTGGATC
Organism: Capsicum annuum; assembly: GCF_002878395.1. Classification (NCBI taxonomy): domain Eukaryota; kingdom Viridiplantae; phylum Streptophyta; class Magnoliopsida; order Solanales; family Solanaceae; genus Capsicum; species Capsicum annuum. The sequence goes on from NC_061119.1 coordinate 111,980,549, forward strand.
ACGAATGTTTGGTGAATTTGAGTGGATTCTTGGCTCACTTGGTTGGTATATTGATCGGATATTTGATATTCTCATTTTGGTTGGTTGTGAGCATTGTATCATGATTGTCATTACATCTTATACTTTATACATCTGTTGTTGTAATATGTTGTGCTTGATTTGTGTCTTATGTCATACTTGTGATCATGAAACACTACTGCCACCATAGAAATACTGAAAATACTAGAAACACAGTGAACATTGGAAACACCGGCTTGTGACATCATTATAGATCCTTTCTAAGGAATGTGCTGTAGAGGAGCCATAGATATTGGTATTGGATATTGAATTGTATACAGGTTGACGACACGAACCCCTCATGGGTTCTACGCCTGTAGCAGAGCTCGGTAGGTGTGACTTGACAAACCTCCCATGGGTCCTAAGTACGTAGCTAAACTTGGTAGGTGTATACAGAGGTTGTGCGATGACCTCATGCATCATCATCATCATCTTTATATTCATTGAATTTTATATGTTATGCTTACTCTATGATGGTATTTATGTTGTAACTTGCTATCTGTCCATTGGTTCTGTCTTTTTGTACTTGTATTTAGAGTATGTGTATACTTGCTCTTCTCTTTCCCCTTCCAATTTTTTTATATAGGTATATAGTAGAACTATTAGTGGAGGCAGTGTGGGCTACCATTTGAGACATTTTCTGATTTTAGGTGACATCCCCATAGTTTGCATTTATATGCTTTATTTTCTACTTTACTCAGTCGGCCTATTATACCTATTGAGTATGAGTGGACCATACTCATCACTACTATGTCTTTTTGGTGCAGATCCAGGTACGAGTGCACCGAATGGATAACTGACTCAGGCAGCATTTGAAGTATTCAAGGTAGCGGATGTCCTATGCTTCTGGAGTTGGCCTACTACCTTTTCGTATCTATTTTCATGTTTTATTTAGTATTCTGATACAGATTTTGATCCTTTTTGGACTATCATTGTATCTTTTGGCATTTCGAGATGTATTTAGTAGTTCTTACACATGACACTTGATTTTGAGATTTGGTTTGGTATCTTGATTATGTTTCCGTTTTTACTATATATATGTGTAGTTTGATTTTGTTCTAGGGGTCTTGGCTTTGATTATGGTGTTGATTTCTTATTTTGTATTAGTTTGGGTGATCGGCTTGTTGCGAAAAGTGTCATCATGCCCTTGATTTTTGGGTCATGACAGAAAGATCCATTTCGAACTCAAGAAAATAATTAAGAGTTTTTGGTGATGAAACTCCATATCTTAGTGCAATTGAGGCACTAATGTATCTGCCAATAATACTCGACTCAACTCTTCCCCAACTAAAAGAAATTGAAATGATGTTAAGCATATAATCAGATATCTTTTGAGAACCATTGACTTAAAATTATTTTATTCTAATAACTCCAAGTCAAAAATGATTGACTATGCAGATCCACGATACTTGTCTAATCCATATAAGGCTCGATCTTAGACAGGCTATTTATTTACATATAGTGGCACAGATATATATCATGACATACAATGAAGCAAACATTAGCTGCAACTTCTTAAAATCATATAGAAATCATTGTCATTCATGAAGTGAACCTGGAGTGTGTTTGGTTGAGATCAATGACTCAACATATTCAGGAAATGTGTAGATTTCCTTTGAATAAGGATATTCCACAATATTATATGAAGACAATGTTAAATATATAGCTCAGTTGAATGGAGGTTACATTAAAGGAGATAAAACAATACATATTTCATCAAAATTCTTTTTTGCTCATGATCTTAAGAAGAAAGGTTCAATAGATGTTCAATAAATTCTTTCAATCGATAACTTGGCAGATCTATTCACTAAAGCATTATCAACCACAACATTTGAGAAGTTGTTATTCAAGATTGGGATGTGTCATTTCTGAGAAATGAAATGTTGTTTACACTAGGAGAGTAAATTATGCATTGCACTCTTTTTTCCTTGGCCTAGGTTTTATCCCAATGGATTTTTCTAGCAGAATTCTTTATGAGGCAGCTATTAATGCATATCAGAATATATGTGTACCCTCCTCACTGGAATTTTATTCCATAGGATTTTTTCTTAGAAAGATTTTAACGAGGCGCAGTGTCTCTCAATGGACATCAAAGGGGGAGTATTGTAAATAATTATTAAGATGATTATTGTGGATGTTCATAACTTCTAGGTGCAACTCCTCCTTTAAGTGTAGTAATTCCTACACCTTCACTACCTCCTCATTGATCATCCACTCTACTTTCATCATTTAATGTCATGTTTATGACATCTCTTGAAGTTTATCCATGTAATCCTATAAATATAGGTCTTGAGGAAGATGTTTTATACACTTGAAAGAACGAAGAAACTTATCTTATATTGTTCTCTTGTTCGCTTGTTTTGTATTGTTCCTCTTGGTTATTCTTTACATTGCTATTCTTGTTCTTGATTTTAATACAAATAACAATATATGATATTTCCCCCCTTTTTTGTTATTAATTATAAGTGTATTATATAAAAATTTCATCAACAAATATAATAAAAGGAATTTACGATACTTTCAAAACCCACCGACCCACCATCACCGCCCAATTTTTCCACTCCTTTTATATCTCATCGGTCAAAATCATACAACCACCTCCCATCGCCCCACCACTTTTGCTATCTTGTGCCACTCTGGCTATATTGCACACCCACCATTACCACCCTATTTTTCTATTCATTTATATTGCACCCAAACATCACCATGCAACTCACCTCACACCACACCACCACCTTTGTTATCTTGCATTGCTCTAGCACTATCCATTACCCACTGAACCCCTCTTTCCCACCCCACCAACATTTCTCTTACTCCTTTTATATCTCAAAATTCTCAAATTAATTTTCCATAGATACTTGTAAACAAATAGTTATATTTCAAAATGCAATAGTAATCTATTTATTGAATATGTTATACTGGTCATATGAATATTATATGTCGTGATTCTAACTTCTCTTATGAGGCATACTTATTATTTATTAATATAAATTCTCAAGATTACAAATCACTTACTTGAAAAAAGAAAGCAAGGCTCAGAAGACGAGACCCATTAGAGCAGCACCAAAAAGTATTGACCACATATTGAAGAGTTCATCCGTGGTACCAACAAACAAGAAGATTAAGTACAAATTCAGAGAATATAAGCTAAGTAATAAAGGAAGAATCTTACTTAAGAAAGCTAGAAGATACATCTTGAACCATTACGGGAAGGGTATTTATCACCCACAACTGGAGGAGAAGGAAACGAAGGTTGAAGATGATGTCCATGGTGGAGGAGGCGGAAAAGGAAAGAGCTCAGTGTTAAGCTTTTTTTGGAAATCCTACTCATCTTATATGAGTATGAAGGGTCGGGTCAAAGAATTTTGGGCCGGTCCGTGTATAGTAAAGATGGGTCAATTTGTAGATAGGCCATTTTTGAATTTATGTACCTTGTAATATGAATGATTTTTTTAACTCATTAATAAAATCATAAATTAAACCAAAAAACAAAAAAAGGTAAGGACCAACCTAAGTTTTCAAATTTTACCTTTAGTAAACAAAGATATAAAAGAAATTACTTTTGATTTTTTTGGCTACTTCATTTGAGAGAAGCATGCTTGTTTCATCTAATCTTTCGACTATAAATTATCAAAAGGGATGAATCCATTGTCGATTGTTATTCATATATGATTCATAACTAATTTTAAAATTTATTAACTAAAAAATAAATAAATTCAAAAAGAATTATGATAATGAATGCAAGAAGACACTTGAATTTACACAAGATAAAAATTAGAAATCATACAAAGCAAATAGAGCAATCAATCAACCTCCAAGTTACAATTCAAAATCTAGATGAATTTCAAAATACTTATAGCAAAGTAAAGGAAAAATAAAGCAAATATATCACCAAGATTCCAGATAAATTCAAGAAGCACAGTTTATAGACAATATGATCTAAACTCTATCTATGGATGGCTTGATGCAGGGACTTGTACTTATAGATACATGTAGAGTCATGACACTTCTTCCTAGCTATAGTTTTGATGCGGGGTTCTTACAGATACACGTTAGAGCTATGACACTTCTTCCTATAGTATCCGCTACTACATGATTAACATCAATGGTAAAGTCACATGTAACGCAGTTAAAAATTATTTTACACACACATACACATATATTTATATATATATATGTGTGTGTGTGTTCAAAATCTTACGAAAATTTCTGACCACGTTACTATAAATAAAAAAGTTCTATGTAAATTAAATGTGTTGGTGCTCCAAGCGAAGTCCTATCCGCACTAGCAGCCATTTTTCTTCCACAAAAACTAAAAACATAAATAAATAAATAAATAAATAAATAAATAAATAAGACAAAAGAATTCTAGAAAAACCTACGGAAGAATCATACATTTACTAACGAAATTAAGCTGAAATCAGCCCAGCCACCCAGTAAAAGGGAAAGCCATTAAATCAAAGATCTTTGTCGGAATAAAACAAAGAAATCAAGCAAGTCCTATCAAACAAATTTTAGCCGACCCAAATCTAGGTTCGTTAGTGTATATTATGGTATAAGATAATTGTAAACCTATACAAACAAAAGATGTGGGAGTTTTTCCTGGACGACTATATTCTATAATATCTAAAAGTTCAAAAAAGTTTAAAAAGAAAAATAGTAAATAATGATTTTGTCTACTTTTTTCTAAAGAAACAAAATAAACATTTATTATAATATATCAAATACATTTATACGAGTATAACTATTTTTTATTTTTTTTGGATTATAAAAAAAATAAAAACAAATCAACATGAGTAGTATAGAGGTTTAATCATTAATGTGCACCCAAATTTAACTTCATTTAATGTCATTTTATGTTGTTTTCTACTTTCGTTTAAAATATAGTTTTTTTCTTAGCATGTAATTGAGGAGTTCTTAATTGGTAAAATATTTTTTCCTCTTATCATATATTTTAGGACTTCTCAATTGGTAAATTATTTTTCCTCTTTGACTCTTACCATATATTTTAGGACTACTTAATTTTAAATATCATAAATTTAATTAAATAATAATTAAAGGAAAAAAGTGAAAAGATGATTTTATCTAAAGCGAAATCTTTTTATGAAGGGAAAAAAATTAAAACAACATCCCTAAGTGTGTATCTATCTATCTATCTCTCTATATATAAACACTATTACAATATGTCAAGATAATATAATGAGACAATATAATGTATCACTAATTTATCAAATATATTAAAATTATATTATTAATATTATATAATAGTAATAGTATAATTAATAAAGCTTGATACTCATTCTATCCAAATGAGGAATAGTTTCAAGTATTTAGGGTTTATGATTCAGGGAAATAGAGAGATTAATGAGGATGTCACTCATCAGATTGGGGTTAGGGTGGATGAAATCGAGGCTCGCCTAAGAAATCTTGTAATAAAAAGGTACCTCCTAAACTCAAAGGCAAGTTCTACAGCACGGTGGTTAAACTGACTTTGTTGTATGGGATAAAGTGTTGGCCTGTCAAAAAGTCTCGCATCCAAAAGATGAAGGTGACGAAGATGAGAATGTTTCGGTGAATATGTGAGTGTACTAGAAAATGTGCGGGTGTACTAGGAAAGATAGGATTAGAAATGAGGTTATTCGAGATAAGGTGAGAGAGGCTTCGTTGGAAGCCAAGATGAAGGAAGTGAGGTAGAGATGGTTTGGACATGTAATGAGGAAGGGCATGGATGCCCCAGTGTAGAGGTTTCAGGGGTTGGCTAGGGATGAATTTAGAGGTAGATCGGAGAAATATTGAAGGGAGGTAATTAGACAAGACATGGAGCAGTTTCAACTTACCAAGGACATGACCCTAGATATGAAGTTGTGGAGAAGACGGATTAGGGTAGAAGTATAGTAGGAATGAGTGCATCAGTGCTAGTAGGTAGGAGAAATTTGTTATCCGTATTAATAGCTATAGTACTAATATTTTTCAAAATATTGTATCATTTTTAGATTTCACAAAACTTAGCAATAAATAACATACTTATAAATTAGGACATCTAAACAATAGTAAAATTGTGTAAATAGTTTATACATAGAGGGAAAATAATTTTGAAAATATATTAATTAGTCAAATAGTAGTCTATGTTGCGCAAAGAGAGGTCAAAATTGGGTATCAATAACAATACAATAAAATTAAAAAATATATATATAGAAATCTGACATGACATATAATAAGCTCAAGATCTTTTTACACTACAATGAGTTTATTCTATTTGTGTATCTTATTAATGATGCTTTGAAATTTTAAATTTTACTACTATGTTATGTAATTTTTGAATATATCTAAAATATTTTTTAAAATTATATAAAGATAAAATAGTGATCAACACTAATTGTTTATATTATTAGTGACAAAATAAGGTCATAAATAATATACAATTATGACTAAAGTTTGGACCATTTCACTACAAAATATTACTACGTTTCTAATTTAATTACATATTTTTAGTGACAAAAAATTTTGTATCTAAAATTTAATTGAATTAAGACAAGTGATGTTTGTCACAAATTATCAACAAATTTAGTGAGGAAACTGATCGTCACTAATATCCTCAAATTTGTGGCTAAATTTACTTAATAATTGGCATCAATTCATGCTTTTGGTGGGAAAGCGTTGTTGACAAAATATTTGCTACGAATTTTATTCGCTAAAAGTATGTGAGTCATGAAGTTAAAGTTTGTCACAAATTGTCAACAATTTTAGCAACGAAACTGATTGTCACTAATACCCTCTATACTATCTGATACTTGGCGCAATTCTTTTTTTATTTTGGTGGGAAAGCTTTGAAGAATAGATATTTTCATTAAAAATATGCGATTCATGCATTTGAGGACGAAATATATTTTTTTTCACGAAAAGTGTATAATTGGTGACAATTTCTTTTATCATAGCTAAGAATTTTGTGGCTAAACATCATATGTATTGTAGTGATATAGTAACCATAATTTGGTAGAACATGAACAACCTTAGACACATATTATATGATAACTAATTTGTCCTTCATTAAAAAATTTTGTAATAGACAAAATAATTTTTTTTACTATTTTCTTAATATTGAGGATATTAAAAATCAACTACTAATTAAAATCCTAATATTTGGTTGGAGGAAAAGACAGTAGTACGAATTTGTTTTGGTATTAGTTTCGTATTACATAGGATGACCGAATTAATATTAAAGACATCATCATACTAACAATTAAGGTGTAAAATTATGAGTAATGACAAAAATTTTGTCAGTAACATTAAAAGTCAAAATTATGTCAATATTGATACACAAAAACATACTTTAAATAATATGATAAAGGAAAAATGAACTATATTAAATATGAGTATAGTAAAAAATTCGTTAGTAACATTAAACGTCACAAATTTATTGTGAGAACAGATAATACCCAGGTTCGATGGTGGCTAACAAAGAAAATACAAAATTCAGTTACAGCGAAAGAGATTCAGAGACTAGTATTGAATATACTAAATTTTACATTTACAATTGAAGTAATTAGTACTAACAAAAACGTTATTGCAGATTACATATCAAGACAAAGCTACATAGACTGATATAATAGAAGATGATGCTTTAGAAAAAATATTCAAAACCCTAACTACACTTTCAATGAAAGTTGACAGTATGGGAAATGAAATAGAAAAGCTAAAGATAATGAAGTTAAACTGAAGTCTGAAGCTACAAATCAGCTAACTCAGCAGTGCACAGAGCTATGTCGATCGGAAGACATTAAAATTTCAGAGCTAGAAGAAAACGTTAGGATACTCCGTAAAACTCATAACGTTTACCAATCTACAATTGCAGGTACAAGCAAAGGAGTTAGTGGACAAAGATACCAGAATATGAACCTAAATAAGATATTTGAAAAACCATTTACACCAAAAATACAAAAAGACCTCTTGAATATACCCCCATAAATTACCACATATTGAGATAGTCTAAACCAAGATAAAAAAGTTTATAACTATACAGCCCAAAAATACATAGAAAATATCTATAGAGTACAAACTTTTCTAAACCTTAACCCCAGAGCTACAGAAATCAAAGAACCCAACACAAACTATATAACCCAAAGATTGCAAGGTCACAACAAGCTAATTGCACTACTCAAAACCAACCCAAGCTTAATAAAAACTTATTTTGATTATGGGGGGGGAGGGGGGGGGGGCAGGTGCGGATAACTTGTGTGGTAAAATAGATCTATTATAAGTAGAATGGATCTATTTTTATTTGTGCGTGGATATTTTTTAACTTCTCTAAATATTTATATTTTGAATTTATTTATGTTAGTTTTATCAATATTCATATCTTGGGGGTGATTATATGGTAATTGGTTAAATGCTTTACTATAGTATTCTTTATTTTTTTTCGCTTAGTTTTTGTAATTCTTCTATATTATTTTGAAGGTATTCTAAATATTCTATATCTTTTGTTTTGAAATATCTAATTAGATTATCTTTCATAAGTTTTTCTAATAATATTATTTCTTTCATCTTTTGTCTCCAATATTTAAAATATTCATAGTCTATCATTTTATCCTGTAGTAATTGCAGAGTTACAAATTTGTGTATAATAATTTATCCTAATTGTACTGTAATGTATATCTAATTCTATATTTTCAATGCTATTTATTATCTTGTGTTGTTCTTCTCGTAGCGAGTTGTTTAAATTATATAAACTATCACATGTACTTTTTTCTAAATTTTCTAGTGTTTCTTCTATCCATATTAATTTTTCTTTTAGATTTTCCATTATTTTTCTAATTCGATTTCTATAATTAATTTCTTCATTTAGATTATCTTGATTTTCTCTAGTTTTTCT
>NC_061119.1:111989574-112087915 GCF_002878395.1 Capsicum annuum
TATTATAATATTTTTTAGTTGTTTGTTTTAATCTCATTAATTCTTCTATATTTTCACTAAGAAATTGTATATATTTTATATCTATTTTTCAAAATTCTAAATATACATAATCTATCATAGTTTGTGTGTGGGTTTGGTATGTAATTATTTATAAGAGTAGTTCGGTAGGTGTGGTATATAATTAATTCTAGTCATAAAATATCTATCAAATATTTTTTCCAATATGATTTTTCTTATATCTACTATTTCTATATCCTTAAGTACTTATAAAACGAGTATTTTAAATTTATCTACCATTTTGTCAGATAAATAATTATCCATTTTTCATAAAATTGTTATTTTCAAAATATTCCCTTCAATCATGCACATAACAAAATATGATCACTTTAGATTGCTATATACTATATTATTCTTAAACAACTTATTCTTCGGTCACTATTAGCATGGTAATCTGGATACTTTTCCTTTAAACAGCGCCTCTACTCTGGTTACTCCCCTATCATGGCTTTCTTGCCTCACCGATTTCACCTTTAGGATGGCATAGTTCTTATGGATTTTTCTCCTTTTCCACTTTGCTAATAAACTTCTTAACATGCTATTTTTTGAATAATTCTACTATAAAGCAACTAACATGAACTTATTTTATCATATCATGATTGTTAGGAATTTATGAATTTAGCTATTCATAATAGTAAATGAATATACCTGTTCTGGTAGTTTTGATAATTCTAAGCTTTGTTCCTCCATAGATTTTTCCATTGAAATATACCTATTTTAAAATAATCAAATTATTTTTTGTAGACAAGAGAGAGTTTTTTGCTTCAATCATATGAAGGCTTGCCTTTCTCTGAGCAAATGCTCTTCTATTTATATTTTTAAGAAAACCCGTAAACGTTTTACATTTTTACATCTGTCTTTTTCTATTACCTACCTAATTTTTACATTTGTCCTAATCTATTACCTACCTACTTTACAAAAGTCTTTACACCTATCTATAAAAGTAGAAAAACTTTACAAGAGTCCTAAATTATTTCTACAAAAGGACAAAACTTAGTAATGACATTTTGCTAAAAAGTAACTAATAATTTACGTAAATGAATTAAGAAAGTTATCTAATCTTCCATATGTCATTTTCTAGCATTAACTTGTCTTCTTTATGTCACTTTATTAACTTGTCTTCTTTTTATTATTGCTCCGTCTTCTTTTTATTGCTCTGTATCTCCATTATTGCTTCATATCTTGCATCTTCCAGCTGTTGATTTCTTCTTCTATTCCAGTTGAACTTCTGGGACAATATTATCTTCTCTATTACATTTTGAACATTGATGGTCTGTATATTTATGTCGAATTAACTTGCAATATCTGGTTAATAATTTTTCCAAAATAATTTTTTCTCTAATGGCTCTGGCGATAGTTTTTTTTCTCTAGATTGAGTAACGTCAAGATCCATTGCCTAATGTCTTCCATATCTGCTTCTCGTAGTTTCTTTGAATTTGAGTATACTATTACATTACCTTTTGAATAATAACTCCATATGGGATTTCTGTTGCTAAGTGTTTGCTAACTCTTGAAGAATTATGGATAGTCCAATAATTCTCTTATTTGTATAAAAATTTGCTATCTCAATTCTAGGTATTTATGCTTGTGGAATAATATCTTCTGGTATAATTATATCTTGGGTCATTCCTATTTTTACAACTTGTATAGGTGATTTAACTTCATCATACAATATCTCTGCTGGTGCCGTGTAAAATTTTATAAAAAATAGGTTACCTTTGGTTATTCTTTTAAAAATGTTAAATGAATCATATATTTCTGGTATATTGGATATTTCATTTCCATCTTGGGTATATATGGTACTAAGTAGTTCATATTCGTAACAGGTTTTAACTAGACTTGGTTTGGTTTTGGGTAAAGCAATTAGCTTATTGTATCTGGTTAGCTTCTGGGTTATGTAATTCGTATGTGGTTCTTGGATGTTTATAGCTCTGGGGTTAGTATTTAAGAAGGTTTGTATTTTGTAAATATTTTCTATGTATGTTCGGGTTGTATAGTTGTAGGTCTTTTTGTCTTGGTTTAAACTATCTCGGTATGTGGTAATTTCTGGGGGTATGAATATAAGATCTTTTGATATATTTGGAATAAATGGTTTATCAAATAGCCTGTTTAGGTTTATATTTGTGTTTTTCCTAACTCCTTTGCTTGTACCTGTAGAAGTAGATTGATAAACGTTATGGGTTTTATGGAGTGTCCCAACTTCTCCTTCTAGCTCTGGAATTTTAATGTCTTCCGATCGACATAGCTCTGCACACTGTTGAGTTAGCTGATTTGTAGCTATAGACTTCAGTTTAACTTCATTAGTCTTTAACTTTTCTATTTCTATTTCATTACCCATACTGTCCACTTTCATTGAAAGCGTAGTTAGGGTGTTGAATATCTTTTCTAGAGTATCCTCTTCTATTACATCAGTCTGTGTAGCTTTGTCTTGATATGTAATCTGCAATAACATTTTTTTAGTACTAATTACTTCAATTGTAAATGTGAAATTTAATATATTCAAGACTAGTCTCCGAATCTCTTTTGTTGTAACTGAATTTTGTATTTTCTTTGTTAGCCACCAACGTACCTGTGTATTATCTGTTCGTACAATAAACTTGTTATATACAATATATGGCTCAAATGCTAATAAACATTTATATAATGAGCATAATTCTTTTCTATTTATTTTCCATTTTATTTCTGTTTCATTAAACGTACCTGAGTAGTATCTACAATGGTGTTCTAATTTTTCTTCTTCATATATATATTTAAGTACTCCTCTATAACTACATTCACTAGCATCTGCTTCTACTATATATATAAATTTTCTATTTTCGTCTGGAAATTGTAATTTTGGTAATTTTTTACAAAGTATTTTTATTTTGTGAACTTGTTTTTTATCTTCTTCGTTATAATTATATTCTACATCCTTTTTTAAATTTTTTCTGTAAGGGCTTTAGATTTTCTGCTAATTTTGGTTATATTCTCTTACTTGGTTTACTAGTCCTTAAAATAATTGTAATTTCTTTTTTGTATCTAATTCTTTTTCTGAATTTATTATTTTTTGTACTATATGTTGTTGCATTTTACTCCACTTTTATCTATTTGTATTCCTAAAAATTCTATTTGATTTTTCATAATTTCAGCTCTCTTCTCACTTCAACTTATTCCAGAATTTTCTATTATATGTGTAAATTGTTCTAATAACTTTAAATGTTCTTCTTTTGTTTTTGTATATAATAGTATATCATCTATGTATACTATACAATTAGGTAATTATTTAAAATAACTATCCATAAAATGTTGATATCTACCTGGTGCATTTTTATATCTAAATGGTAGTACATTCCATTCATGAAATTCTTGTGGTACCGTAAATGCGGTTAATTCCTTAGATTCTTCTACTAACTTTAAATGGCAAAATCCTGATTTATAATCAAATTTACTAAAATAATTATATCCTTGTATTTGTCTTATTTTTAATATCTTATTTGGTATTGGGTAATTATATGTCATAGTTTTTGCATTTAAATTTCTATAATCAATAACCATTCTACTTTTGTCTCTTTTTTGTTCACTATGTTTATTTACTATAAATGTTGGCCTATTATGTTTACTATTATTTTTTTGTATGTATTGTTTTTCTAATAATTCTTCTATGTGCATTTTAAATTCTTTTAAATCATCAAAATTATATGTTAATGGTTTTTGAGTTTTTTCTTAATTATTTCTATCTTACTTATTGAAAATATAGTTATTTCCTTTTTATTTATTGAAAATACGACCAATTCTATTGTATCTTTAGCATTTTTTATATTTTCTAATTTTTGTGTAATTTTTTCACTTCTTTCTATCCAATCAGTTTCCTTTCTTATTTTATTAGTAACTCTTTTTGCTCTTACTTTCTGTTTACATGGTGTTGTAAACCACTAATCTGTTCTAGTTATTATAGATGGGTATAATTTATCTAAAAACGGCATTCCTAAAAGTATATCTTTTGATGTTAGCTCATAATTATAGATTTCTTCTATTGTTAATATTTTATCCCATACTTGTGTTTTTATATTCTTAGCTTTATAAGTAATTAAGCTTCCTTTGTTATTAAATCCTTTAACTATTATTGGTGTCTTTAATTTATCCCATTTACTTTTTGGTAAACAATTATATCTACATAAATTAGCTTCTGCTCTTGTATCTATCATAGGTGTATAATATCTACTGTACTATCCTTCTACTATTATCTTCATTAATACATATATTTTCATATCACGTTAAAGCTCTTCTTAAGAATAATTTCTCTTTATTATATGTTATAGTTAATTGTGTATGCTCTATATTATATGGTTTTTTCTAGCTATTTTATTCCTAATATTATGTCTACTTTTTGCATTTCTTCCTTTATTTCAAATTCTATTTTTATTTTTCTAACTCCTATTGTTATTTCTTTTTCTGCTATATTTTTAGTGTTTATTAAGCTTCTTGATAGATCTTGGCATATATTATTGTTAGATTTTATTTCCTCATTTTTATTAGATATCTTGCTATATAATTTTCTTCTTGTCCTATATTTAAGAGTATTAAATATTTTTTTTCATTTATTGTTCCTGTTATCTTATGTTTTGTTGTTAATACATATAGATGTTTACATCTTGCTGTAAATATTTTACTTCCTGGGGTTAGTTCTATTCTTGATATTTTCCAATATAATACTAATGATTTATCTATATTTTTATCTGTTTTTGCTACTGAATAATTTGCACTTATTATAAATTTAAATTTTTGGTATGTTAAATTTCCTTTTATGACAGTTATTATACTTTTTTTCTATAGGTTTTATAATTCTATCATCTACTAGGTATAATTTTATTGGTGTATCTATTCCTTCTCTGAAACATGCTTTTATTAATATCTCTGTACCTCCTAGGTGTACGTATTTTATTGGGTCTTTAATTTTTATATTGTTTATTTCTTTATTAATTATCCTTTTTGTTACTAGTGGTATACTAGCTTTACCTTTTGCATAGCTACAGTCTATTACATGTTCTTTTTGGCTTACTACGTAGTATTCTTCTTTTCTTTTACTAAATATATTTTTTATTGTTGGTATTTTAAATATTTTTTCTACACTTAAATCTAATTCTTTTTTCTTTTATTTCATCAAATCTGTGACTATCAAATATTATTTTTTGATCCGTTCCTTCTTCACTTAAATATTCTTCCTTTGTTATTATTTTTATATCTTCTTCAGTCATTTAATTCATCTAATTCACTATCTATTCATTATCTGTTTCATTCTCTGAAATTTCATATGTACTATCTTCACTTTCTAATTCGTAATCTGTATAATCTATCTGTATATATTCTGTATTTTCTATTTTTATTTTTGATATTCTAGGTATTATATTTTCATCTTCTTTTTTATCAAGAGTATTTATTTCTGTGTTTCTATTTTCTAAGTTTTCTTCATTAATTAATTCTTGTTTTTCATTGATTTCTAAATTTTTTGTATTTGTTAAGATTTCTATATATGTTTCATTATCTTCCGAATCATAATTATCTGTTTCTTCAACATCTATTGTATTTATTTCTAATTCCCTGGTTTCTATTTATTTATTGCTTATTTCTAATTTTTCTTTAAATTGATTTATCTCATTTAATAATTTTTGTTCTTTATCTCGGACTGTCCACAATTCTTCAAGAGTTAGCAAACACTTATCGTAACAGAAATCCCATATGGAGTTATTATTCAAGAGGTAATGTAATAGTATACTCAAATTCAAAGGAACTACGAGAAGCAGATATGGAAGAAGTTAGGCAATGAATCTTGACGTTACTCAATCTAGAGGTGAAACCAATAAGGCAAGAAGCCATGGTGGGGAGTAGCCAGAGTAGAGACGCTGTTTAAGGGAAAAGTATCTGGATTACCATACTAATAGTGACCGACGAACATGTTATTTAAGAATAATCTAGTATATAGTAATCTAAAATGATCATATTTTGTTATGTATATGATTGAAAGGAATATTTTGAAAATAGCATTTTATGAAAAATGAATAATTATTTATCTGACGAAATGGTAGATAAATTTAAAATACTTATTTTGTATGTGCTTAAGAATATAGAAATAACAAATATAAGAAAAATCATACTAGAAAAAATATTTGGTAAAGATTATATGACTAGAGTAAATTACATACCACACATACGTAACTACTCTTACAAATACTTATGTACACACCAACTATGATAAATTACGTATATCTAGAATTTTGGGAAAAAGATATGAGAAACATACAATTAGTAGAAAAACAAATGAAAACAAATTTAGAAAAATATATGGAAACTAAAGATATAAAATATATAGAATTTCTTAATGAAACTATACAAGAATTATTTAGATTAAAATAAATAACTAGTAAATAATATGAAAAAGCATTTAATCAAGCCTAAATGACAGATGATATTAAAATACTTGTTTTATATATACTTAGAGATATAGAAATTATAGACATAAAGAAAATAATATGGGAAAAATTACAAGATTATGAAGAGGAAGAATTATTAAATAGTATAGAAAACTTACGTATATATTATGAACATCAATATTATTTAGATTCAGATGGATATTATACAGACTAAAAATGTCAAAATATATTAAGAAAATTAGAGAAAAACAAGAAGACCTACATAAAGAAATTAATTATAGAAAACAAATTAGAGAAATAATGGAAAATCTAATAGAAAAATTAAAATGGATAGACGAAACCTTGAAAGAATTAGAAAAAAGCAAAGATAAAAGTTTAGATAGTTTAAAAAATTTATTAAGAAGAGAACAAGAAAAAATAGTTAGTAGTATTAATAACCTCAAACAAAATATTAAATATAATACAAATAGAATAGATTATTATACATTTACTTTAGAAGAATAAAATGATAAACTACGAATATCTAAAATATTAGGAACAAGAAATGGAAGAAATAAGATTAACAGAAAATCTTATAAAAATGAATTTAATTGAATATTTTAAAACAAAAGATATAGAATATTTAGAATATCTTAAAAATAATATATAAGACTTACAAAAAATAAGAGAAAAAGCTAAAGAATATTATAGCAAAACATTTAATCAACTACCATTTAATCACCCCCCAAAATATGAATATCAGTAAAATTAAAAATGTTAATAAGATATACGAAAATAAAAGATACAAGAACGAAGAAAAACAGTTAATAAACATTACTACAAAGCATTTAATAATTACATAAATTAATGGATACATCTTACGAAAATAATAAATCATTAAAAAAAATAGAAAATAAACTATATAGTTTATACCTAGAATACAAAAGATTACATAATACTAACGAGGATCCCATAACACTAGATAATTTAATTACGATAATATCTAATTTAGAATATGAATTAATAAAACATCTTAAGTCAAGAAGATAAAAATGAAAATTAATCCAATCAATAATATTCATAAAATACATTATATAAATTTGTTATATACAATATACGGTTCAAATGCTAACAAACATTTATATAATAAACATAATTCCTTTCTCTTTATTTTCCATTTTATTTCTGTTTCATTAAATGTTCCTGAATAATATCTACAATGATGTTCTAATTTTTCTACTTCATATCTATAATTAAGTACTCCTCCATAGCTATATTCACTAGAATCTGCTTTTACTATATATAAATTTTCTATTTTCGTCTGGAAATTGTAATTTTGGTAATTCTTTACAAAGTATTTTTATTTTCTGAATTTGTTTTTTGTCTTCTTCATTATATCTATATTCTACATCCTTTTTTAATTTTTTCTGTAATGGTTTTAAGTTTTCTGCTAATTTTGGAATATATATTCTTTTACTTGGTTTACTAATCCTAAAAATGACTGTAATTTCTTTTTTGTATCTAATTCTTCTTCTGAATTTATTATTTTTTGGACTATATGTTGTTGTATTTTGACTCCACTTTTATCTATTTGTATTCCTAAAAATTCTATCTGATTTTTCATAATTTATGTCTTCTTCTTACTTAAACTTATTCCTAATTTTTCTATTATATCTGTAAATTATTCTAATAATTTTAAATGTTCTTCTTTAGTTTTTGTATATAATAGTATATCATCTATGTATACTATAAATTAGGTAATTGTTTAAAATAACTATCCATAAAATGTTTATAGCTACCTGGTGCATTTTTATATCCAAATGGTAGTACATTCCATTCATAAAATCCTTGTGGTACCTTAAATGCGGTTAATTTCTAAGATTCTTCTTCTAACTTTAAATGGTAAAATCTTGATTTACAGTCAAATTTACTAAAATAATTATATCCTTGTATTTGTCTTATTTTTAATATCTTGTTTGTTATTGGGTAATTATAAGTCATAGTTTTTACATTTAAATTTCTATAATCAATAATCATTCTACTTTTGCCTCTTTTTTGTTCATTATGTTTATTTACTATAAATGCTGGGCTATTATGTTTACTATTATTTTTTTGTATGTATTGTTTTTCTAATAATTCTTCTATGTGCATTTTAAATTCTTTTAAATCGTCAAAATTATATGTTAATGGTTTTTGAGTTATTATGCTATTTTTATCTATTAATTCAATTTTTATAGTGGTTTTATGTTTTTCCCATCCTTTTAATGGATATTTACTATATAATTGTTCTAATTTTTTCTTAATTATTTCTATCTTACTTATTGAAAATATAGTTATTTCCTTTTTATTTATTGAAAATACGACCAATTCTATTGTATCTTTAGTATTTTTTATATTTTTTAATTTTTGTGTAATTTTTTCACTTCTTTCTATCCAATCAGTTTCCTTTCTTATTTTATTAGTAACTCTTTTTGCTCTTACTTTCTGTTTACATTGTGTTGTAAACCACTAATCTGTTCTAGTTATTATATATGGGTATAATTTATCTAAAAACGGCATTCCTAAAAGTATATCTTTTGATGTTAGCTCATAATTATAGATTTCTTCTATTGTTAATATTTTATCCCATACTTGTGTTTTTATATTCTTAGCTTTATAAGTAATTAAGCTTCCTTCGTTATTAAATCCTTTAACTATTATTGGTGTTTTTAATTTATCCCATTTACTTTCTGGTAAACAATTATATCTACACAAATTAGCTTTTGCTCCTGTATCTATCATAGGTGTATAATATCTACTGTACTATCCTTCTACTACTATCTTCATTAATACATATATTTTCATATCATGTTAAAGCTCTTCTTAAGAATAATTTTTCTCTATTATATGTTATAGATAATTGTGTATGTTCTATATTGTATGGTTTTACTTGTTCTAGCCATTTAATTCCTAATATTATGTCTGCTTTTTGCATTTCTTCCTTTATTTCAAATTCTATTTTCATTTTTCTAACTCCTATTGTTATTTTTTTTTCTGATATATTTTTAGTGTTTATTAAGCTTCTTGGTAGATCTGGGCATATATTATTATCAAATTTTATTTTCTCATTTTTTACTAGATATTTTGCTATATAATTTTCTTCTTGTCCTGTATTTAAGAGTATTAAATATTTCTTTTCATTTATTGTTCCTGTTATGTAATATTGATTTAAATTAACTATTGAACTTGTTTCATAACTTGTTCTTTTTGATAATTTGATGATTCTGATTTTTCATAAGCTATTCTTTTTGTTGTACTTATTCTATCATTTATTATTTCTAAATCTTCTTTTATGTCTATATTTTTGTAATTATAATCATTATTATCAATTGTTTTTATGAATTGTTCAAAAGGACTTTCTATTTATATTTTATTAATTTTATATTTTCCTGTTATTTTGTGTTTTGTAGTTAATATATATAGATTTTTACATCTTCCTGTAAATATTTTACTTCCTGGGGTTAGTTCTATTCCTGATATTTTTCAATATAATACTAATGTTCGTTTGCATATATCGGACTCCGAACGAATCCCTGACACCCCCTCAAAGTTCATTTGGACTTTAAAAAAATCTGCAATAATGCAGTTTTTTTTTTTTGGCTTATTTTACTCATTTTTCATCTTGCCTCTTGGAAGTTAAACCCTAAAACAGTGTGGGAGCTTAAAATTAAAGTTTGTGGGAGCTTGGGAAGCTAGATTAACATATATTTCTAGGTTTTATTACGGATTTTAAGATTAGAATTCACCGTTTTCTTAGTAATTTCTTGATTAATTTCTCAAAACCCCAAAAATTCTAGGGTTTGATTTTAAACTTCAATTTCACTTGAATAATATTGTTATCCTATAATTACTAGTTTTTTCAATAATTTAACCTTCAAAACAACTCTAATTGTTGGTTTTAAATTGAATTTCAAAGATTTTACACGGTAAAGCTTAAAAATGGTTTTTCTTCAATTTGAACTTCATTTTGACTCGATTTGACTTGAGTTTTCATATGTAGATTCCTAAAAATATGAGAAACATATTTTGAAAGTAGAGTTTTGATTTTTCCCTTCTTTTTCGAAAAACCATTTCGGAAGTTCGTTTTGACTCTGAATCAAAAGTAGTCAATATGGGTATCGTTGGTTTTGTTTTGATGCGTAGATTCCATATTTAATACTTTTAGTGGAGTTCGATATTATTCGTGAAAAATAAGATCGTGGGTTCGAAGTGTAGCAAACCGATTTTGGCTTTTGAGGTAGGTTGTGACTTAACTCTTTTAGATTGGGCTGGTTAGTAAATGATGGTACAAAATGCATGTTAAGGGTCAGAACTACTCATGAAAAATTGCTAACTATGTATTTTGCCTGTGCGGGGGCCTATTTGTGATGTAATTATTAAAATTGAGATATTATGTGATGTGTGTGACTGTGTGGGTCTTATGTAATGTTGATAGACTTGAATACATGTGAATTTTTATATTGTATTGTCGAAATTCCTAATGTGGTGAACTATTTGTATTTTGATATATTAGTACTTGTTGGTACATGAGACATGTGGAAATTCATGGATGAAACAAAAATAATAATTGAATATTGGCTCACATGGTTGTGAAAATGTATCATTGTGGTTGGTTGTGAAAATGTATTATTGTGGTTAGTTTTGGAAATATATCATGTGGTTGATTATGAAAATACTCATTGTGATTGGTTGCGACCATTATATCTTATATCATACTCATTCATGAAACATTGGTACCACCATGGCAATACCTTTTTAAAACCCTCCCGAGGGATGTGCTGGGGAAGAGATATTGTAACACCTTATAAAACCTTTTTCGAGGGATATGACAAAAAGAAGATATGAGATATGTGGATTGTATAAGAATTGTCAAACCCCCCATGGATCCTGCGTTGGGAGGCTTGCCTTCGTAGGTATATACGGGGATTGTGCGATGATCTTGGAGGTTGTGCGACGATCTTGTGCATCATCATCATCATATACATTGTACTTACTTTATTGGGTTTATATTGCGTTGTATTGCCATATTAACTTGCCATTTATGTAATTGTCTTATCTTCTTTTACTTGTATTTGATGATTTTGTATATGCATGTTCCTCTTTGTTCTACTTATATGTAATGTAATTCATACTCCTGTTCTATCTTGGTGTGCATTGACACCTAATTTTTGTCCTCTACAACCCAATTTAATTTTGAGTTTTTTTTCAATTTTAAAATAAAATCACAATAATTATTTTATTCAAATAAATGCATTTTAAAATATTTATTTGAGTTAATTTTGTCATTTAATTAACAATTATACGTTTTCGTATTTTTATATACAAGAGTGTATAAATTTTGTTATTTAAATAAATGTTTTTTTTATTAAAACTAGGCTTTTATTGATTAAACTTGAAAATTAATCCAAATGGATAAAGTCTTGATTTTAAATATGATTTTTTCTCAAAATATTCTATTTGGAGGAATATTTTTTTGATTTTTATCAAATCAAGAAACTCGAGATTAATTTGTTACTTAATTCGTGTCAGATTGCAATTCAATTTAGCAAACTAATTAAATATGACCTCAATTGAAATCAAATTGGCACCAATTGTAATGCAATTGACCAATGGATATTTAATTTGGTTAGAGTTTAAATAAGTAGCCTAAATTGTAATTCAATCTTAATCCCCAAAATTAACCAATTCCAAATTGGGATTATCTTAATCCAATTAAATTTAGTTATACTCTAATCGAATTAAATTTAATTAGAGTTGTTTAATAACCCTAATTAAATTTAATTAGGGTTATTAAATAACCCCAAGTAGATTTAATTAGGGTTATTAAATAACCTCTATTAAAACTCAATGTTAAAACCCAATACTTGGCAGCCCATGCCAATTTTAATACCCAAACAATTTTAACTCGACATACCCCTGGTGGCCCAAATACAAATGCCCAACCCCTCCTTTATTCATCCAAATAGCCTCCTGGGGCCCAAATCTCCCAACTCTGGCCTACTTAAAAAACCCAACCGCGCCAGGCCTAATCCTCTTCAGCAACAAACAACAGTAATCCAACAACAACAAACAAAACACACTGCCCAACCCAAATGAAACCGACCCGGCCCTTTTTATTTCTTAACAACAATAACACAACAACCAACGGGCCTTCATTAATATCGAACAAGAAAAAATAAAGACCAACCCAAGTTCCCTCAGAATCTCAACAAAAATCGACTTGAATCCGATCGACCCGAATCCAACCGACCCGAATCCGACCGACCATGAAACCGATCCGACCCGACCCTTCTCCACACACGTATTGCACAAGTTCATGAGAATAAAACCCTCAAACCTTCTAGAAACAAGCTAGGTGCCACCTCTAACGTCCAAATTCTGCAAATCTTAGAATAATCGATACAAATTTATACATTTTTGGCAATTTTTGATTGGTTCATGAGAGAATTTTGCTTCCTCATTCTTTATTGGCTGATTATTTTGAATTGTTGGAGAAAAATTCAAAAATTAGTATCTATTTTGAACAGGAAACCCTATTCGGAGCCTAAAAATTTAAAATTCCTCATTGCAAATTCTGAAATTACCTCTAAAAAGATCCCATTTGCCCTATTTGTTGAAGCCCTAAAAGAAACCCTAGGGGTTTCTCCATAAAAGACTAGTTGGAGGAGCAAAAGAGGGGTGGGGATTTTTGATTCGAGGAAAATCTGGTTCAAAATTTTGGGTCTGGAAAGAGGGGAATTTTTTTAGAAAGCTAAGTTAGAAATTTTAGATTCAGAAAAAACTAAGGAAGAAAGAAAAAGAAATAATCTTTTTGAAAAAATTGAGTCTTTAGTAGAAATTCTATTCTTGTTTTGAAAGTTCGTCAGCTAAGTTAGAGCTTCGAGTTGATGGTGAAGAAGTTTTCTAGTGGTCGTGATGTCCGTACCAGTTCGTCATCTCATTTTGCTGCCCTTAAAGAGGTAAGTACACTATGCTTTCCCTTTAATTTGATCGCTTTCTTCTTCATCCCTTTTTCTTCATAGTTGATGTAGTCGTAGTCGTAGTCGTAATTTTGCTTATTGGGAATTAGCTGTTGTAGATGCCTGTA
Source organism: Capsicum annuum (assembly GCF_002878395.1). Lineage (NCBI taxonomy): Eukaryota > Viridiplantae > Streptophyta > Magnoliopsida > Solanales > Solanaceae > Capsicum > Capsicum annuum. Next base: position 112,003,144 of record NC_061119.1, read on the forward strand.
ATGGCATCGTTTGATAATACTAGGATTTTTACAGTAGTTCAATGATATACACTGCGCTTGTTGTTGCTTTTCTTTAGCTTACTGTCTAATATGCAGCTTGAACAATGATTTTGTGTTATTTTCTCTTATATATATATGTGTGACACTCGCTTGTTTGGTCAACCTCTTGGACTAAAGTCCTTTGTTGCATTCTTGAATTCGAATCTTTCTCGTGGTAAACTTGAGCTTGTTGTCTCTGATTTAAAAGTCCTTTTTCGTTAGAGGTTTCGACTGTCTCGTTCTTTCTGAGTGTGTTATTTCTTGTTTTATTCTACATGTTAAATCAGAATGATCAGGGGATGCCGTGTTGCTTTTAAGGGATACGTAAACATCTTTATAATATTTTGATAAGTTATTTCCCATAACTTTGTAAAAAAAAAGGTGATTGAAAAGGTCTTATGAACAGCCGAAATATCGCTATTTGGTTTTGATTATTTTGTTATCTGGTGAAATTATGTGGGCATGTTATGATCTCATGGATGTGTAATTGCATTTGGAATTAGTTTTGCAATGCCAAATATTTTGTTTCCTCGATAGCTTGGTTCCTCTTAGTTCATAATACTAATAAAGGGCTAATGCAGTCTTGAGAAAAAGGGTAAAGTGTTTTTGTTTTGCTAATCTCCTAAATGTGCAAGTATTACGTTTAAATCCATTTTTTATTCTTGTTATGTACTAGTGATATTTATTAATTGTGCAACATTACCATAAGCATGCCAATTTTCATTTTTTGAAACTGTTGACTCGTAAATAAAATAAGATGATTGAGGGATACAGAATGTGTTCTTGTAAGGTTAAAATATTTATTTCCCTATACATCTTTGTGTCTTGACTCATTTGGGTTCTATCCGACAATAATATCTTTCTTTTGTTTGTTGTTTTCATACATTTTATATATGTTGACCTTCATATGGCATTTTCATGGTTCGAATGCGTGCTGATCTCCTTTATTTCTTTTCTTTCATGTGAATCCCTTTTCGAGTCCCACGTGGAATCTTTCCCTTTTTGCATATCTATCCTAGCCAATGAGGCATATTTTTTGAGTCAAGCCAAAGGAGGTTTAAATTTGAATTACATATGGATGCGAGGATTCAAAATCAGAAGGATGGGTTAAGGCCCCGCGGCAAAGAGATTAGAAAGTCGCTATTTTTGTTTATTTATTGATAGTTGTCTCATTTAGTCATTTATTATTGTCTTTATTTATTTCTTTTCATTATTCATTTATTTTGAGCCTCGAAGCCAAAGTTGTAAATTTAATAAAGGTGGAGGGATACTCGAGCCAAAGGCTTAAAAACTAGATTAGGATAGGTGAAATGGGTCGAAAGCCCAATTAAACTAGGATAGGTCTTGTTAATTTGGGCCAATGGCCTAAATCTTTTACTTTCTCCTCCCTTTCCCTTTTATGTATTTATTTGCTTATTAATTTTGTTTAGACTTATTTAAAATCTCTACTAAGTCGCCTAAATCTATTATACACAAGTCTTTGCTAAAAAATCAATCATTTTTCAACAATCAGTTTTTTTCGAAGTTAATTAAAAGATGTTTTCAAACAGTCCGGATAACCATAAGTTAGCAGACGTTTTAGGTGCCCTAACACCTTTCTAAAACGTTAATAGGAACCGCTTACTCAGAATCTTCAAAACTTAAACGACTTTAAAGTAACTTTATAAAGGTTTTTTAATTCCTTTTCAAAAATTAAGTGACAACTCTTCTTTAAAAGTCAAAATTTTCGGCAAAATAGAAATGGTGACTCTACTGGGGATATTTAACTAGGTTCTAACCAAATGTTTGATTCCGAATTTTGATTAACTGTTTACATGTTTATATGTTTGATTTCACGGTATTTAATTATTGCATCTCATAGCATATTCCTGCATTTATTTATAACTGTTTTGGGGTTTTGTGGATGTCCCGACCCCTGTTGATTAATTCCATATAACGTGTTGGAAATATGATAGTTTATTAGTACGTGAGGGCTATTCATATTTTCAAATCCAAGTCGTCCTCTTGGAAACCTGGTTCAAACCCACTCTAGAAACCTAAGATAGAGCGAAGCCAAAACCTTATTTAGGCATAAGACTAGGACGGCCCAATACCCAAGCGAGGTATTAGGCCCATTAGAAAACCTGCCCTGCATCTATTTATCCCGAGTCAATTACAGAAGAATCATATTTATGTCTTGAAGAAAACATATGCTTATTTAATCCAATCCATTATCCTTTGGGGTGTTGGGAGAAGGCTTGCTTTATTTACATTCGTGTAAGGATGCCTCAATCGTACACCAATTGAGGAAGAAATTGGAGCAAGACAAGAAAGAAATTGATCGATTTGGATGGTTCCATCTAGGGAACAACTATACAAAAATCGCTTGATCATCAACAGATTTCGCCAATGAAAAGAAGTGGACAAAGCTAAAAGGGCAAAGTCCGATAGAAGAGCATTTAGGAACTAGTATTTCCTATCTCCTGCGCAGGACATTAATTTTTTCTCATGTTATTTTCCCTTTTCCTAAAGATTGTATCCCTTTGTAAAACTTTTGTAGACATTTATGTCATTTATGTATACCTATGAAGGTTTTTGGGGATAATTGATTGTCTTTAAAAAGGCGTATATTTTCTTCAAAATTCGTTAGGCCTAAACCCTTGGCTCAAAAGAGTCACCCAATTAGGATGCACGTTTATTACAATATGCTTGTGTAATATTACTGTTTATGTGCTTATATGTGTTATGTTGATTCGAATCAAAGGCGAATTGATCCAATCCCATTTTCCATAGAATATCTCTAGGTAGAAATATACCCCACTATACAAAAGTCCTACCAAACATACTCCAAGTCTCCCAAGTTTCTCAGAAAAGTCCACAGTCATTCTTAAAACTTCCAAAATGATTGCTACCATTTTATGAAAGTTGACTTTAGAATCATAAAAAGCCATTATAGTTCGAACTACGTAGGGCCTGATTTCTCTCCCCATGAGATACGTAGGCAGCCTTTTGGCCCGGCCTCTATCTTCAAAAACTTTGTTGTCCTCTACTTTCTTGAAGTAAGAAAAAGAGTTGAACCTTCCTGACAAATTTCACCTACCCATATCATTGAGAAAAATCTTGTTCATTGAAATTCTCGAGTCATCATTACTTTATGGATCAATTCGCATGAGATAAGAAACAACTCTATCTGTTTACTTCCTACCTTATCATCTTGCTTTACTTATTACTAACGGAACCTAACACGTCAACGTTTGAGTCATTTTTACTTTGCAGGTAATAGAAACTACTCTGGCACAAAATAACCCTACTCTGCTAGATCAAAGTGAATGAGAGATCCCCCCTTTTGACTATAGCTTTGTTACAGGAAAAGAAAAGTGACTAGTAGTAAAACTAGACTCTACCAATCATTTTTCAAAACCTATAAGAGATGGTATCGAGGATTGAATAAGGAAAAATGTGAGGGAAGAATTTTCCAAGACAATTAGGATCATGGAAGATTAATTGGAGGAAACATGGTTAAATTGGACCTCCACTCATGACTCGTCGCTCGTCGTATAACAATAACTTAAAACCTACCATTGTTATGTCATGTCAAGAAGTAAGATAATGATAGCCCTAGAACAGTCAACATAAGAGTCAAAGAGTTTAAGAATCAAAGAAGCCTAATCTAGAGAAAATCGAGGTAGTTAACTAGGAAGGCGATGACCAAGGAAATTGGATATTTGATCCTTCGTTCTATCAAGACAAACACAATGCAAATGTCATGTCATCCATAGAAGTGCTTATTTCTATCCTAGAAAGATGGATACGAGTATTTTAGGGTCATTATGAGTTTATGTACGAACTACGTTTGACCTAAATTCTCAAGAAAGGGATACGTAGGCGTACTATGTCGGCTTCGGTCAACCCCTTAGGAAAATTTATCCTTTCCTTTCATGTATGAACTATGTGATGACCTGAATTCTCAAAAAAGGATACATAAGCGGCCTATGTCGGCTTCGGTCAACCCATTAGATTTTTCTATATATCCTTAGCGTAGTCCTAAACTATGTTTGACTTGATTCCTTCTTCAATGGGATACGTAGGCGTCCTAGCTGGTTGGTCATATAACCCCAAGAAATGGAAACTACGGCAAACTTTTTTAGAACAAATCTCGAAAATTCACAAGATACATCATCCCAAAAATAGAACGAAGACCAACAAAAACTTTGGATACTCTCTAGTTGATAGCATATCAAACAACTTTAAACTGGGGCAGAAAATTTTGAGGAAGGCCTCAAAATTTCCACCAAACACTAGAATATATTTCAAATTCCCCAACACAAAAGGTCAAAGTCAAACTTTTGAAGTCACCAGCAGTGACAAAGTCTAGGTAGACTCAATCTTCGACTATGACAGAACTGTTTGAAGAACCCTCTAACAATGATGATGAGTTTTGGAAATCATCTATCGAACATAGTCAAAACCAAGATGAAGACGTTCGTTGAGCTAGTACATGACATGATTGACAGAGATTTTCTAAAGCTTTTATAGGAACTTTCGAAACTATTCTCTAAAATTAAGACTACTTTCAAAAAGCAATGGAAATCTTCTTAATTAGTAATTGCCTAAGCATCTATTAGGATGGGGATTCAGGATGTAAGTCCCAATATGTCGGAGTACCCAAAAGATGGAGAGGAACAAATCAAGGATCGAAGGAGGTTAACACGGAGTATTTTCACTCAAACTAATCATTTTTCCGTGGATGCAGGGATCAATACACAAAATGAGAGTCTCTTTCAAAAATCCCCGAGCAAGTTGGGAGCCACACTAGAGCATTAATGCTCAAGAATGGTATTTTTGGGTATCCCCAAAAATGGGTTTAATACCCATTTATCGAGGACCTTTTAATTTTCAATCTCATTTCTCGAGATTATGAAGGACAAAGGCATCATATTCTTTATGAATATTGTATTTAGAAATTTTCTAAAAAATAGTCGCTAGCAAAAGCGACTTTGTGTCTACTAAATATTTACCTTGAGCGCAGGCAAATTCAAGGGAGTTGGCACAATAAATATAACAATCAAAGGATCACTCAATAGGAAGAAGAGCAAAAATTCTTCCTCAAAATTTATTAAAGAAAAAAGAGCGGTATTTGAGTGACCCTTAAAAGGGGATTTTACCCATTCATTCATATCTGGTGGGTCTGCTGTTTAAATACTTCTTTGAAAAAAGGATGAATAGCGGATTAAACCATTCAGATTATAATGCCGAGTATATGTTATTTAAACTTCTGCAAATTTGACTGTGGTCGCCAGTGAGAGTGACATTGAGTCTACTAACTATCTACCTTGAGTACAGGTACATGTAGAAAGAAAAATGCAGACAAATGAATTCGGGTGAAGCTATTTTCAAATTACCGAAAAAACCATTTCATATCATTGCCAAAAGGGCCATTTTATATCATTGTAAAGAGGGCCATTCATGCCATCGTCGAGAGGGCCATTTCATATAATTGCCAAGAGGGCCATTCATGCCATTGGCGAGAGGGCCATTTTATATCATCGCCGATAGGTCCATTTCATGCCATCGCCAAGAGGGTCGTTTAATATTTGTTGACACACAATACATAAACACTGGCATCAAGGATATTATTAGTATTTCATATCTGTTGACATGTGAGACATAAATACTGGCGTTGAGGATATCATCATCATGTAATATCTGTTGACACGTGAGACATAAATGCTGGGATCAAGGATATCATTGGCATTTCATATCTGTTGAAATATGAGACATAAACACTGGCATAGAGGATATCATCGGCATTTCATATATGTTAACACGTAAAATATAAAGATGGAATCAAAGATATTATCAACATTCAATATCTGTTGACACACGAGACAAATGCTGGCGTCAAGGATATCTCATCATTTCATGAATCATCATTTGAATGGATCAAGAGCACATGATTTGAAGGGACGCCTTTAAGTCGCTATCTAGAGACGGATGATATATGAGATTTCCTTGAAATTGACAATTTGAGGGTCATCTATATGTCATATTATTTGAAATAGGATAGTGTGCAAGATTATCTATGAATTGAAATCCCATAGGTCATCCGTAAGCCGCAACAACATCCTAATCGGATAGTGTGCAAGGTCACCCAAAAATTGATAGTTTGAAGGTTATCCATAAGTCGCTACTAAATCCTTACCGGATAATATGCAAGATTATCAAACTGATCATGTCCAAGGGTTCTCTATAAGCCACGTCATATCCAAGATAGATTATGTGTGGGATTGCCCAAAGACTAGCAATTTGAGATATATCTATAAGTCATATTGTATCCAAGGTCGGATGATGTGTAGGAATACCGGAGAGCTAACGATTGGAGGGATATCTATAAGTCATCTCTTATTTAAGGTCAGATAATGTGTAGGATCACCTAAAAGCTAGCAATTTAAAGGATATCTGTAAGTCGCCTCATATCCAACATCAAATAATGTGTGAGGCTATCCAAAGATTGATAATTCAAAGGAATTCTATAAGTTGTATCAATACAAAAGATGTGCAAGACTTACTCAATGTCATATACAAAGAATCATTGGCAATAACCGGAGAGGTTATCACACAACAAGCATTATAGGCGACCAAAAGGGTTGCCGCATTAATACAAGATTACACAGCTGCAGAGACTGTTCTACATAAGTATCGGCAGTGTCCAAAAGGGATACCCCACTGTGAAGACATATTTGACCAATGAATGTCATAATTATACAACAACTAAGAGGGTCGTTATGCTTGCTGTTGCCAATTATTTCCTCCCAACGGGTACATGAGAGGATGACTTTACTTTGTAGGCCGCAACTCACGTAGAGATACGGTAAAATACTATATACCTCATTCATGAGTCATGTTTAGCATTAACATTTTTGTTTGAAACATTGTCGAGGACATCCGAGATTATGAAAATCTCAAATCAAAACCAAAGGTGCAGACGACTCCAGATAGGACGCAGCACAATGTGGAACTCTTTCTTAGCAGTAAAATGGGACATAATCTAGAGAGGGACGTCAAACTCTCTAGACGCGAGCTAAAAGATGATCACCACCACCATCCAACCACACCCCTATTTGAAGGCATGTGGGTATTTTGGGATATTTAAGTTTCAGCTTCACCTTTAGCATACTTCTAAACTCATACCGAGGTAACCTTCTCTTTCTTTCAAATTTGGGTGACAACATACTTAAGTTTTGGAAATTATGTCTAGGTAAGTTCTTGCCCATGGATGTGAAGGATCCACATTCATGGTCAAGAGGTTATAAGCCTCTTTAATGCAACTCGATCAACTTGTCACTCATCCCTAGCCAAAAATTATCCGAAATAAAAGACTATCTTTTCTACTGATTGAGTCAAACTACAAATAATCTGATTCCTTGATTCATGGGGATATGTAGGTTGGGATTTATTTTGAAAATTCGACTGCACTCCAACCTCCCCCTAAATCCCTTTATTCTCCAGCTTCTCGATTTTATCAAAAACCCTAAAATTGAGATAAGTTGTGAATTTTTTTAAAAATCATGCTCAAAATCAAGCTTTTCGAACTACAAGTGGCCTAAATTTTCATGAAATTGGAGATATTTAGGAAACCTAATATCGAGGTTCGACCATAACTCCATGAAACTCCCTTTGAATTTATGGTCGGACAAAATTAGGAACGTCAACCTCTCTTTGCCTAGGGTTACTTGCATTCAACCTACCCAAAGGGAGGGGGCAGTCGTTGGCACCTAATTTTTGCCCTCTACAAACCAATTTAATTTTGAGTTTCTTCAATTTTAAAATAAAATTACAATAATTGTTTAATTCAAATAAATGCATTTCAAAATATTTATTTGAGTTAATTTTGTCATTTAATTAAAGATTATACATTTTCATATTTTTATATACAAGAGTGTATAAATTTTGTTATTTAAATGAACATTTTTATTAAAACTACACTTTTATTGATTAAACTTAAAAATTAATGCAAATGGATAAAGTCTTGATTTTCAATATAATTTGTTCTCAAAATATTCTATTTGGAGGAATATTTGTTTGATTTTTATCAAATGAAGAAACTCGAGGTTAATTTATTACTTAATTCATGTCGGATTGCGATTAAATTTAGCGAACTAATTAAATATGACCTCAATAGAAATCAAATTAGCCCTAATTGTAATGCAATTGACCAATGAATATTCAATTTGGTTAGAGTTTAAATAAGTCGCCTAAATTATAATTCAATCTTAATCCCCAAAATTTATCATTTCCTAATTAGAATTATTTTAATCCAATTAAATTTAGTTATGGTTACTCTAATCCAATTAAATTTAATTAGGGTAATCTAGGGTACCAAATCTCCCAACTCTGGCCCACTTCAAAAACCCAACTGCCCCAGGCCCAATACTCTTAGCAACAAACAACAACAATCCAACAACAACAAATAAAACACGCTGCCCAGCCCAAAATAAAATCGACCCAGTCCTTTTTGCTTCTTAACAACAATAACATAACAACCAAAGAGCCTTCATCAACATTGAACAAACAAAACCATAAAAAACAACGACCAACCCAAGTTTTCTTAGAACCTTAACAAAAATCTACTCGAATTCGACTGACCCCAACCCAAAAACCATGAAACTGATCCGACCCGATCCTTCTCCACATGTGTATCACACAGGTTCACGTGAAGAAAACCCTCTAACCTTCTAGAAACAAGATAGGTGTCATCCTCAATGTCCAAATTTTGCAAATATCAGAATAATCGGTATGGATTCGTATATTTTTGGCAATTTTTGATTAGTTAATGAGAGAATTTCACTTCCTCATTCTTTATTGGCTGATTATATCAAATTGTTGGAGAAAAATTCAAAAATTAGTATCGATTTTGAATAGGAAACCTCTCCAGAGCCCAAAAAATTCAAAATTCTTCATTGCAAATTTTGAAATTACCCCTAAAAGACCCCATTTTCCCTAGCTGTTGAAGCCCTAAAAATACCTTAGCGATTTCTCTATAAAAGGCTGGTTGGAGGAGCAAAAGAGGGGTGGGGATTTTTGATTCGAGGGTTGGAAAATCTGGTTTGAAATTTTGGTTCTGGAAAGAAGGGAGATTTTTTTTATAAATCTAAGTTGGAAATTCTGGATTCAGAAAAAACTAAGGAGAAAAGAAAAAGAAGGAATTTTTTGAAAAAAATTGAGTCTTTAGTAGAAATTCTATTTTTGTTTTGAAAGTTCGTCAGCTAAATTAGAGCTTCGAGTTGACGATAAAGATGTTTTCTGGTGGTTGTGATCTCCGTACTAGTTCGTCGTCTTATTTTGCTGCCCTTAAAGAGGTAAATACACTCTATTTTCCCTTTAATTTGACCACTTTCTTCTTCATCCCTTCTTTATTCGTAGCTGATGTAGTCATAGTCATAATTTTGCTTGTTGGAAATTTGTTGTTGTAGATGCCTGTAATGGCTATAAAGTTTCTCTGCAATAGTTATTGATACAAGGTTTCTTTCCACGAATCAATATGTTGTTTCCATCGTTTGATAATACTAGGACTTTTACAGTAGTTAAATGATACACACTGTGCTTGTTGTTGCTTTTCTTTAGGCTACTGTCTACTATGCAGTTAGAATAATGATTTTGTGATATTTTCTCTTACATATATGTGAAACTCGATCCTTTGGTCACCCTTTTAGCCTAATGTCCTTTGTTGCATTCTTGAATTCGAATCTTACTCGTGGTAAACTTGAGCTTGTTGTATCTGATTTAAAAGTCCTTTTTCGTTAGAGGTTCCGACTGTCTCATTCTTTCTGAGTGTGTTATTGCTTGTTTTCTTCTACATGTTAAATCGTAATGATCAGGGGATGTCATGTTGACATTTAAGGGATACTTAAACATTTTCAAAATATTTTGATAAGTGATTTCTCGTAACTTTATCAAAAAAAGGGGATTGAAGGGTCTTGTGAATCACCGAAATATCGCTATTTGTTTTTGATTAACTTGTTATGTGGTGAAATTATGTGGGCGTGCTATGATCTCATGCATGTGTAACTGCATTCGGATTTAGTTTTTCAATGCTAAATATTTTATTGTCTCGGTAGCTTGTTTCTCCTTAGTTCACAATACTAAGAAAGGGCTAATACAGTCTTGAGAAAAAGGGCAAAGTGTTTTTGTTTTGCAAATCTCCTAAATGTGCACGTATTACGTTTAAATCTGTTTTTTTCTTTTTGTTAAGTACTAGTGATATTCATTAATTGCGCAACCTTACCATAAGCATGCCAATTTTTATTTTTTGGTTCTGTTGACTCTTAAACAAAATAAGATGATTGAGGAATGCAGAATATGTTCTTTTAAGGTTAAAATATTTATTTCCCCGTACATCTCTGTGTCTTGACTCATTTGATTTCTATCCAACAATAATATCTTTCTTTTGTTTGTTGTTTTCATACATTTTATATATGTTGACCTTAATATGACATTTTCATGGTTCGAATGCGTGCTGATCTCTTTTGTTTCTTTTCTTGCATGTGAATCCCTTTTTGAGTCCCACATGGACTCTTTTCCTTTTGCATATCTATCCTTTCCAATGGGGCCTATTTTTTGAGTCAAGCCCAAAAGGAGGTTTAAAGCTAATTTACATACGGATGTGAGGAGTCAAAATTAGAAGGATGGGTTAAGGCCCAGCGGCAAAGAGATTAGAAAGTCTCTATTTTTGTTTATTTATTGTTAGTTGTCTCATTTAGTCATTTATTGTTGTCTTTATTTCTTTTTATTATTTATTCATTTTGGGCCTTGAAGCAAAAGTTGCAAATTTAATACAGGTGGAGCGATACTCGAGCCAAAGGCTCAAAAACTAAATTAGGATAGATGAAATGGGTTGAAATCCCAATTAGACTAGAACAAGTCTTATTGATTTGAGCCAATAGCCTAAATCTTCTACTTTCTCCTCCCTTTCCCTTTTATGTGTTTATTTTCTTATTAATTTTTTTAGACTTAGTTAAAATCACTAGTAAGTCGCCTAAATCTATTTTACACAAGTCTTTGCTAAAAAATCAATTATTTTTCAACAATCAATCTTTTTCGAAGTCAATCAAATTTTTTTAAAAAGTCCGGATAACTGCAAGTTAGCGGATGTTTTAGGTGCCTAACACCTTCCTAAAATCTTAATAGGAACCACTTACTTAGAATCCTTAAAACTTAAACGATTTTTCTATTTTAGATCGTTTAAAGTAATTTTATAAAGGTTTCTTAATTCTTTTTCAAAAATTATGTGGTGACTCTTCTTTAAAAGTCAAAACTTTTTGTAAAACAGTGTGCATTGATATATTAGAACTGTTAGTACAAGCGGTGTGGGCTACCATTGTCGGATATTTTTTGATTGCACGTGACGTGCCCTTAGTGTATATTTTTGTATGCTTTATTTACTACTTTGATTGATCAGCCTATGATACCTACTGAGTATAAGTGGACCGTACTCATGCCTACTGTGCCCTTTCGGTGCAGGTCCTAGCATGAGTGAGCCTCAGCTTGCTTGACTCGGGCGATTGTTGGAGCTTCCAAGATAGCGGTTGGACATTTATGCATTCAGAGTTCACCTCTATATTTTCATAGTATTTATGTATTTATTACTATTCGGAGATAAATGTTATTCCCTTGTGGTTATTTTTCTGATGTATTTGACTCCTAGATTATATGAGTAGTTCTTACACTATTAAGACCTGGTTTTGGGAATGATTGGTATTTTGACTAAGTTCTTTCTACATTGTTATGATTACTTATATTGCTTAGCTTTGTTCAAGGATCCTTACCTTGAGCATTTCTGTCCTTTTTTTTCCTTTTTGTATCAGTTTGGGTGATAGGCTTACTTGTCAAGGTACGTCGCGACAAGTGTCATCATGACCCTCATTTTTAGGTCATAACAAATTGGTGTTAGAGCAACTAGGTTTTATTGGTCTCAATGGTAAAAGAATGATATGTCTAATAGAGTCTCGTGGATCGGTACTTAGACATCCATATCTCTCTTTGAGAGGCTATAGGACGTCTTTAGGAAACCTCCCTTATTTATTTCTTGTCACTCAAAATTATTTTATACCTTGTGTTCTGAGTTGTGTTTCACTCTTTTTGAGCGGATGGTGTGGCTTATACTACATATTAGTCTAGAGATATTATGAGAGATTGGTGGATATCATTTGCTAGTTGTAGGCCTGTTGATGCTCCTGAATTGTCATGGGATCAGTTCATTGATACTTTTCTAGAGAGATTCGTGCCTTACAATTTGAGGGATTGAATACGGACGAGTTTGATAATTTGAATCAGGAATCCATGATAGTTGCTGAGTTTGAGGCATGCTTTCATGCCCTATCTAGAAATTTCTATGATAGCATTTTTATTGAGTCTGAAAAGATTCAAAAGTTTGTAAAGGGTTTGGATGTCTCTCTTCAGTTGGCTATATCTTATATGGTTGTGTTTGGGGCTTTTTTTTAGAGTATTATGGATCATGCTAATATGACAGAGGGTGTTCTTAGTGCATCTCAGGGAGGCACCAAGAAGGCATGGCAATTTGGTGAGTTTAGAAGTCAAACTTCTTAAGGCAGAGATTTTAAAGGTTCTCATTAATACCATGTTATCCCAGTGAAGGAGACTTTACTAAGTTCAGGCGGTGGGCCTTTTAATTCAGAAGTTCAGGGTTGCCGTTTGGGCTCAGTTATGTCTTTTTTTATTCAGTCTAGTCATAGAGGTTTCTATGTATGTGGTGAGATTGTCCATGTGGCCAAGGACTGTCCCCGCTAGGTGGTTTGAGCTACTCTTATTCCAGCTCTGAGGGGTAGGGATGCTACCATAGGTGTGAGGGGCAGAGGTAGTGGGGCTCGAGGGGTGGTCATGGGGCCACTCAGTTAGTTGGCGATCATGGAACCACCTAGATAGTTAATGGTTGTGGTCAGTATTATGCTATATCAGCCAGACTTGGGGCAAAGGCTTCTAATGTTATGATCATAAGTATCATCCCCGTTTGTTTCTGGCCTACATCTGTATTATTTGATCATGAATCGACTTTATTATGTGTCTATATATTTTTCTTTAGGTTTTTATTCTATTAGTGAGTTTCTTGCTATGCTTATTCGAGTATCTACCCCGGTAGGTGATTCTTTAGTGGTGGATCGGGCGCATTGATATTTTGTTGTGACTTTTGCCGGGCGTGAGGCTTTGGTAGATTTATTTGTAATATGATCGATTTTGATGTTATTTTGGACATGGATTGGTTGGCTCCTTATCATGCTATCTTATATTATTTTTCCAAGACTGTGACCTTAGCTTCGCTTGTTGTGCCAAGGATAGCTTAGAAGAGTGTATTTCATTCAGGTCCTAAGAGGATTATATCTTATGTTTAGGCTCATAAATTGGTTGAAAGGGGATGTTTATCTTACTTGGCTTATTTTCATGATACCAGTGTTGTATCGCCTCCTTTCTTAGATTCTGTTCGTATTATCGATGAGTTTATGGATGTGTTCCCTACGGACTTACCTAGTATGCCTCCGAATTGAGATTTTAATTTCGCTATTGATCTTGAGCCGGGCACCAAACCATCTCTATTTTTTCCTATAGGATGGCCCTAGCAGAGTTGAAAAAATTGAAGGATCAGTTATAGGAGTTGTTGGATAAAATATTTATCTAACCTAGTATTTTACCTTGGGGTACGCCTGTCTTGTTTATGAAGAAAAAGGATGGGTGTATGCAAATGTGTATTGATTATCGATAGTTGAATAAGGTGACGGTTAAGAATAAGTATCCCCTTCCCCGCATCAATGATTTATTTGATTAGCTTCAGGGTACTGCAGTGTTTTCAAAGATTGATTTGAGGTTCAGTTATCACCAGTTGAGGATTACAGGGTATTGTGGTGTTTTCAAAGATTAATTTGAGGTTTTGTTATCACCAGTAGAGTATTAAAGCTTTGAATATTCAGAAGACAACTTTTCAAACTTGATATGATCATTATAAGTTCTTGGTTATGTCCTTCAGGTTGACCAATGCCCCTATCGCGTTCATGGAGTTGATGAACTGGGTGTTTCGATCATATTTTGACTTCTTTGTTATTGTATTTATAGATAATATCTTGGTTTATTCTAAGAGAGAGGTTGAGCATGATGAGCATTTGCAGATCATGATTCAGAGATTGAGGGATAAGAAGTTGTATGCTAAGTTCTCTAAGTATAAGTTTTTGTTGGAGTCTGTTTCTTTCTTTGGTAATATGGTGACTAAGGAAGGTATTTTGGTTGATCCATCCAAGGTTGCAGTGGTTTGTGATTAGGCTAGACCAATTTCGCCCACCGAGATTTGAAGTTTTATTAGCTTAGCAGGTTATTATCGGTGTTTTACTGAGGGTTTCTCTTCTATTGAAGCTCTGGTGACCAAGTTGACCCATAAGAAGATTTCTTTTTAGTGGTCCAATGCTTTTGAGGTGAGCTTTCAAAAGCTCAAGGATTTTTTGACTTCAACTCCTATCTTGACTTTGCCTAAGGAGGGCATGTATTTTACCATCTTTTGTGATGCTTAAAGTATTAGATTAGATGATGTGTTGATGTAGGAAGGCAAAGTGATTCTGTATGTATCTTGTCAGTTGAAACCTCATGAGAGAAATTAACCTACGCATGATTTGGAGTTGTGCGCAGTTGTGTTTTCCTTAAAGTTGTGGAGGCACTACTTGTATGGAGTTCGTTGTGAGATCTTCTCAGATAATCGTAACCTTCAGTACTTATTCACCCAGCAAGATCTTAATATGAGGCAGCGTCATTGACTTAACTTACTTAAGGATTATGACTTGAATATTCTTTATCATTCAAGCAAGGCTAATGTGGTTATGGATGCCTTGAGCCGAAAGTCTACTAGCATAGGTAGCTTGGCGTATCTTTTGATCCAGGAGAGGCTTTTAGCCTTAGAGGTTCAATTTTTAGCTAACCAGATGGTTAGACTTAATATTTCAACACCTGGGCATGTTTTGACATTTATGGAGGCTAGATCTTCTTTGATGGAGAAAATTGGAGCTCATCAGTTTGACGATATTGAATTGAGTCTGATTTGAGATAAGGTGTTGAGTAGGGAGGATAAGGAAGCCTCACTTGATTCAGATAGAGTTTTGAGGATTGGGGGCCAAGTTTGTGTGCCAAGAGTAGGTGATTGGATTTGGTTGATCTTGGAAGAAGCCCATTGTTCCAGATATTCTATCCATCTAGGTGTGACTAATTTAAGGAAGAACTACTGGTGGGGTGGTATGAGGTGAGATATAGCAGATTTTGTGGCTTGTTTCCTATGTTGTTAGCAGGTGGAGGTCTAGCATATGAGACCTGGTGGATTACTTCAGAGGTTACCCAATCCCAAGTGGAAGTGGGAACAGATTACCATGGACTTTGTGAATGGTTTACCTCGTACATCTCATGGTTCTGACAGTGTTTGGGTAATAATGGATCGATTGACCAAGTCATCTCATTTTATTTTGGTTCGGGTCTCATTTAGTGTTGAGAGGTTAGCCCCTATCTTCATTCGTGAGATTGTGCGTCTGCATGGTGCGTCAGTATCTATTATTTCAGTTCGAGGTTCTGTGTTCACATCTCACTTTTGGAAGACTTTTCAGGATGAGTTGGGTACTCGGGTTGATCTTATCATAGCATTTCATCCCAGACTAATAGCCAGTTAGAGCGGACTATCCAGGTTTTAGAAGATGCTCTGCGTATGCGTGATGGATTTTGGTGGCTAGTGGCGGCAACTTTTGGCTTTAGCAGAATTTGCATTTAATAATAATTACCATTCCAGTATTGATATAGCTCCTTTTGAGGCATTGTATGGTAGGCATTATCGCTTCCCAGTAGGTTGGTTTGATGTTTCAGAGGTGAGACCTTGAGGTATGGACTTACTTCATGAGTCTTTGGATTGAGTCTGGGTCATTCAGGATAGATTTAGAGCAACTCAAAGTAGGTAGAAGTGCTATACTGGTTGTAGACTTTGTGCATTGAGATTTGGAGTTAGAGATCATTTTTTTCCTTCGAGTTTCACCCATGAAGGGTGTGATGATGTTTGGGAGGAGGGACAAGCTTAGCCCTAGGTATAATGGTCCATTTGAGTTTCTTCAAACTATTGGTGATGTGGCTTATGAGTTTGCTTCGCCCTCTGATCTATCAGCTGTTCATTCAGTTTTTCATGCTTCTATGCTTTGCCATTATATTCTAGATGAGTCTCATGTTATTCGTTGGGAGTCAGTTCAGTTAAATAAGTGGTTGTATTTTGTTGAGGAGCCAGTCTTCAATTTTTGCTAGGGATGTTAGGCAGTTGAGCTCTAGAGTGATCTCTGTCGTTAAGGTCTAGTGGCGGCATCGACCTGTAGATGAAGATACTTGGGAGGTCGAGTCTAATATGTGTATTTCTTATCCTCAGCTCTTTATTGATTCAGGTATTTCTTTGCCTTAGTTCGAGGACGAACTAGATTTTTAGTGGTGGATGATGTAACAATCTAAAAATTTGATGATATGTGAAATTTGTGGTTTTGTGTGATTTGACTAATTTACCCCTCCCCGTAATTGCATTATGGTATTTCTGGGGTGAGAGAGTGACTGACATGATTTTTGATGCATTTTGGTACCATTTATGCGATATTGTGGTTTTTGATGGTTTCGAGAGCCTTATTTTAGACTTATGAGGATATCTTTTAATCCGTGGGATTGGATGGCTGAACGAATTGCGCCAGCAGCTCCAGAATATTGATTTTAGGTTAGGTAGACCTTTGGTTTGGGTCCCAGTGCACCCGAGCTCATTTCGACCTATTGATCGAAAAGTTAAAAAATTGGAAATATGGGTGTGGGACCAACATTTGGTCGAAACGACCTCGAATGGAAAATATGACTTCGCCAGCGGATCCAAAATATTCATTCTAGGGTGGTAAAATGTTTAGTGTGATTTTACGACTTTTAAATCTCATTTTGACCCTCAATTTTAAAAATTATAATTTCGAGTTTCGGGGGTCAACTTTGTGAAAATGATGTGTTTTTGAAAATCTGATATCGGCATCACGTCCGTAACGTCGAATTTAGTATGGTTGCATAGTTCTTTTGCATATATTGGACTTCAAACGAATTCCGAGCACCCCGTCGAAGTCCGTTTGGACTTAAATAAAATCTGCAATAGTGCAGTTTTTCTGCTATAAATAGAAATTTTTTTTCCTTTTTGGCCTATTTTGCTCGTTTTTCATTTTGCCTCTTTGGAGTTAAACTCAAAAATAGTGTGAGAACTTAAAAGTAAAGTTTGTGGGTGCTTGGGAAGCTAGATTAAGAGGGTGTTTCGAAGAGGTTATAAGTTGGTCAAAAGAACTTAAAAGCCACTTTTTGTTTTTAGAAGTGTTTGGCAATTTTGAAAATTGCTTTAAAAAATTCAATTTTGGCTTAAAAAAAGCCAAAAACTAAAATCTCAAATTCCTAACTTATTTTTTTTGGCTTTTAAGCCATTTTAGTTTGACCAATTAAAAGATATTTTTGTCCCTCAAAATTCTCCCTTATTCCAAAATTACCCTTGTGTAGCCCCAAAATAGGTTTTAATGCTTAATGCTTATATTAATTGAATAATTTCACTTTTTGTATTTATGGCGAACTTAAGTTTAACTATATTATCACTTCTTTTGTATGAAACTTCTAATTTATGAAATATGAATTTTTATGTATTATTATCCTTCTTTAATATATTCTTTTAAATTTGAACAATTATTATTGTACAACATATGAATTTCTCTAATAAAAAAAATAATTCACCAACCAAAATATATGGAGAATACTCATTGAAGATATGCATCTTCATGGACAATTAGTGAATGATCCATCTATATTTCACGACGCAACATTCATATTCGCCAAAGTTTTAATAGTGATAGTCATTACTCAATCAACGAGTAATATGTTTCTAATTAAGAGCCTTTTTATCAAACAAATAGTATCATTTGTGACCAACTATTTATCAATTAATGTAATTATAATGATTAGTAACATATATATTTTGCTTAATGATATAAACTTTTTTAACCAAAATTTTTTTTTAGCGCTCAAATTAATATTCATTATTATATATATATATATATATATATATATATATTAAAATATATATTAATTTTAGTTTGAATCATTTTAGAAATAAATATTAATAATAATCAACTCTATATATTGCTAACAACTTTAAGAGTATTTCAGACATTTTTACTAAAAAAAAGTGCTTAAAAACACTTGTTTACCAAACACATCAATAGTTTTTTTTTTTAGCTTCAACACTTTTATCCAAACACGTAACTGCTTATTTTTAAAATAAGTTCAACACTTTTAAAAAGCTTTTTAAAAGCCATTTTTCAGCTTATCCCAACGGTCCCTTATACATATTTCTCGGTTTTATTATAGATATAAGGTAAAAATTCACTCTTTTCTTAGCGATTTCTTGATTAATTTCTCAAAACCCCAAAAATCCTAAGCCTTGATTTTAAACCTCAATTTCACTTCTTTTAACTTGAATAATATTTTTATCTTATAAATACTAGTTTTTCATCAATTTAACCTTTAAAATAACTCTGATTCTTGATTTTAATCTGAATTTTAAAGATTTTACCGGGTAAAGCTTAAAAATGATTTTTTTTCAATTTGAACTTTGTTTTTTTACTCGATTTGACTTGAGTTTTCAGCTATAGATTTCTAAAAATATGGGGAACATCTTTTTATAGTAAAGTTACAATTTTGCCCTTCTTTCTCGGAAACTCATTCAGGGAGTCCATTTTGACCCAGGATTAAAAGTAGTCAATATGGGTGACATTGGTTTTGTTTTGATGCGTACATTCTATATTTCGAGATTGTTCATGAAAAATAAGATCGTGAGTTCAAAGTGTAGCGGATCAGTTTTGGCTTTTGAGGTAGGTTATGACTTAACTCTTTTAGATTGGGTTGGGTAGTAAATAATGGTACAAAATGCATGTTAAGGCTAGGAACTAATCATGAAAATGACTATCTATATGTTTTCCTCGTACGGGAGCCTGTATGTGATGTAATTATCAAAATTGAGATATTATGTGATGTGTGTGACTGTGTGGGTTTTATATGATGTTGATAGCCTTGAATGCTTATGAATAATTATATTGTTGAAATGTCTAAGGTAGAACCATTAGTATTGTGATGTATTTATACTTGTTGGTATATGAGACATATGGAAATTCATGGTTGAAATTAAAATAATGAGTGGATATTGGCTCATATGGTTGAGAAAATATATCATTGTGGTCAGTTGTGAAAATGTATTAATGTGGTTGGTTGTGGAAATACTCATTGTGATTGGTTCTGAGCATTACATCTAATACCATGCTCATTCATGAAATATTGTTACCACCGTGACAACACCTGAGTAACACTGGCAACACCTTTTTAAAACCCTCCAAGGGATGTTGATGTTGGGTCTATTTATGCATTCTAGCGTCACTATTCTAGCCTTTTTAGCCTTGTTTAAGGATGATTCATGTGATATATTGGTGAATAATGAGATAAATGTGTATCATAGTGTTAAAGCATGTGTTTATGATGTTCAAAGTGAGTTTCAAACAAGTTTGTACCTAAAAGATTCATTTAGAGTTCAACCCGGAAAACTAGAGTTACTAGCTTGAGCTAGGTGCTTGTCTAGTTGATTTCGGTGGATTCTATTGTGTTTAAATTGTTAAAAATGGTTTTTATGTCTAATTATATATGAAAAAACTTGTTGATAATTCCCAAGGTTCAATTGGATCAAGCCAAGGGTCAAAACAATGAGTTAAAGATCAAAGTGAAATTAGCCTTTGCTTAGCTCGTGTTTCTAGTTCATCATGTTAGATGTTGTATTGTTTTGAGATTTATATTGTTGTTTTTAATGTTACAGGATGCTTTTTGAATGGATTATGATGATATATTAAGGATATACCAGCTTCAAATCAAGTGGGAACAACTCAAAAAGGCTCGAAATGGCTCAACAAAGGCACAATATGCAGATTGATGCACTTTTGGACCCCTGGAATAGCTTGGGCACATGTACACTGTAGGAGTTCCCAATAGATTCTTTCAAAATACCAATGGACACAAAATAGGCTTAAAATAGTAACCAATAGGCGCATGTTGGTCCTAAAGGCGATTAGCCAGCGACGCTGGCTCATTTCGAGGCTCCTATGCCTTCGAAAAATTTTGAACAAAAAATTCCAGAGGGCATGCGATTAGCGTGAACAACATTCTATATTCCTATAGAATAAAGGGTGTGACACATGCTCCATTCCATATGAATATAGGATATGACGCACGCTCCACTCCACACCTGGGCATTTCAAGCTAATTTGACTCTTACACAGACTTGGCTTACCTTTATGCTATATACACATGTTGTATCACGTTTTTACACATCTTTTGACATATTTTGGAGAACAAGGGGCTGCAACAACTTCATTATTACATTTTTATTAATTTTATTTAGTTCATACATATTTTTAATCATTAATTACAATATTGAGATTACGATTATGACTAGGCATGGCTAAACACACTTTTTTTGGGATTGAAGCCAAGAACATGATTATTATTTCTATGGATTAAGTTAGTTTGCTTTGATTATCAATATTGGTTGTTTGTTTATTCTTATTATATCTATTTTAAGGATTCAAGACCCTTAGAATACATCCATGGTCAACCTTGTGAACTCGAGAGAGGAAATAGGGCAATAGAACATGGGTATAAGCAGAGTCTGGTTCTTGATTCTTTATAAAATAAGAAACTTGAATTAGTATCTAGGACTGGATGTACTTAGATACCTTGATTCATATGTAGGATGATATTTATTAGGAGCTTGAGTTAACAATTGCATCCCTGCTCAATGATGTAGGTGTAAGGTTCAACTTAGGTAAAAGATTAGAGGTTGGAAAACCATAATCATGCAATTAACCCTACAAATCAACAACCACGAAAAGAAAGTGAATGAATGAAATCCAATAGCGTAATATGACTGTTCAGAGTGATTCAACTCTAGGTTTTCTCCTATTGATTGTCTCAAGTCCTTTACTTTTCACATTGTTTAGTTTTAATTTAAAATCTCCAAACTCTTTATTTAGTTACTCTCATATCAATTGAATCTAAAGTGTGAAGTGAAATCAAATCGTTGCCAAATCTAGTCTCTGTGGGATCAATAACTTAGCTTTTTTGTAGGCCACTATATTACTTGGTAGACCACGTACACTTGCATATTCGCTGTCTAGTTTTTGATGCCGTTGCCGTGGACTTGTTATTTGGAAATTATTTATTTTAGTTTTACTTTTAGGTTTATTTGGTGTTTTTACACTTGGTCTTATTTTTGTTTTTTCAGGAAATAAGTTCTTAGGTTGATAAGATGGCAAGGGATCAAGAGTTGGTAGAACCAAGCCCAGAACCTGAGCAACTTTACCATCAATGTAGGAGCGAAACAATCCTTCTTCCTAGAATTCCTCAAATCCAAGAAGGCCAAGAGAATACTATTCCTATGGCTGAACAACAAGCAGCTGGTAGGAAAGTTAGACAAGTGGCAGTCCCACTTCCAACGAACATGACTTCCCCAATTCAAAGAACGGTAGCTGGGAGGAATTTTGAGTTAAAAAACAATATGGTGCAGCTTCTTATGACAGTTTTTAGGTCTTTCACACGAGGATCCATAAGTCCACTTGCAGACCTTTATTGAGTTTACAGATACATTCACTCCGACAAGTGTGACTCTAGATTATGTCAGGATGACACTATTTCCCCATTCACTTTTGGGGAAAGCTAAAAGGTGGTTGAATGTGTTGCCATCCAATTCAATCGCATCATGGGATGGCTTAGACAAAAAGTTCCTCATTAAATTTTTTCCATTAGGCAAGACTGTGAGACTTCGCAGTGAGATAGTGAGCTTCAAATAGAAGCCTGATAAAAACCTTTATCATTCTTAGGAATACTTCAAGGCTCTTCTTCGAGAGTTTTCATACCACCAACAGTCTAATGAGGTACTTTCTCATACTTTTGTAGAAGCTCTTGATCACAGTACAAAGATTTCGCTAGATTCAGCCACATGTGGTCAAGCATTGGAGCTAACTTATGATAAGTTGTACACATTGTCGAACCGTATAGCATAAGGAAATCCAAATTGATATTCAGATTGTAGAAGTTCCACAAAAAGAATTGCGGGTGTAATGAAGGTGGACCAATTCACAACCTTATCAGCATAGGTTTCTGTACTACAGAATTTGATCAATACATAATTCAACAGCATGAAGCTAGGTGCAGCATAACCTACAGCCATAATTAAATCTATCAAACAAGCTGCAGATTGGTATGAGATATGCGGTAATAGTGGTCATTTAGTGGCCATGTGTACTTCAAATCCAGAATCAGTCATGTATGTAGGTAATGTGCAAAGGCCAAATTATGGTAATGCCTACAAAATAGAGTGGCAAACTCAACCATTAAATTAACCACGGAATGCCCCACAGCCACAGGCCCAACCAAATCAGTCAAGCCACAATATAGAGGAGATGATAAAATATATCTTAGTTAATCAGACACAGTTTGCTGCAGACTTAAAAGATTTGCAAGTGTCCACAAAAAGTCTAGAGTTGCACGTAGGGAAAAATCAGCAAGTAGCAAATACCAGGCCACAAGATGGGTTGCCAGCTGACACAAAAAATCCCAAAAAAGTTATGGCAATCACCCTGAGAAGTGGTTATGAGCTTCAAGGAGAACCTCCAAAGACAACTAAGGAGGTAGATGCTGAAATAGTAACCAAACAGGTTTCCAAAAAAATTGTTGAGAATTCAAGGAAGTCTGAGTAATTGAGACCAAAAGTTGATGAACCAGAAGTGAAGAAGACACTGCCATTGCCCTTCCCTCAGAGGCAAATTAAAGTGAAGAAGAATGCACTGTTTAAGAAGTTCTTTGATACATTCAGAGATCTTCACATTAACTTACCTCTGTTAGATATTTTGCAGAGTATGCCCAAGTACGCAAAGGAATTGTGGGATGTGGTGGCTAAAAAGGTAAAATTGCAGGATGTGGGAGCTATAACACTCACTGAAGAGTGTAGCGCTATGATGACACATAAAATCCTCAAGAAATTGAGAGATCAAGAGAAGTTTGCCATCCCAATCCAAGTTGGAAGTAAAGTAGTCCATGCTCTGAGTGATTTAAGGGCAAGCATCAACTTGATGCCCTTATCATTATTTAAAACATTAGACTTAGGTGAGCGAAGATTGACCACCGTGGTATTGTAGTTGGCAGATGGGTCATTTACACATCTGAATAAAATTATTGAGGATGTCCTCATAAAGGTTGGTAAATTCATTATACCTGCTGATTTTATTATTTTTGATTTTGAGGTAGATAAACAAGTGCTAATTATTTTAGAGTGTCCATTTTTAGCAACCGAATGAGCGTTAATTGATGTTAAAGAAGGCACACTTAAAATGAGGGTAGAGGATGAAGAGGTAGTGTTTGATGTATATAAAGAACCTATAATTACATCCCAAGTTAAAGATTTATGTATGATCAATGTGATTGAAAGGGATGAGTGTGGGTGCCTAAGCCACCGAAGACCTCTTCAGACTGCCTGATTGAGCGACCTAAGATAAAATTACCATTTCCCAACATGATGAAGGTTGAAGTAAAGAAAGATAGCGACCTTGAGAGTGCAAACTCAAGAGGTCAGAAATGAATAAACAATTGTCTCCCAAAAGGGAGTAAAAAGATGAAGGAATATGGTTGAGTTGAGCTGGGTCCTACCATGACACTAAATCAGGCGCTACTTGGGAGGGAACCCAAGTTAATTAGGTAATTTTTCTTTTTAGTTTTTAGTTTTTATTTCACATAGTTTTTGTTTTTGGTTGAGTTACAGGTTAATGGGAAGTCTGAGTACAATAAACCTGAGCTTGAAGCATGGCAAAGATGAAGTGTGGGGTCCCATGGATCTCCTTTATGTAAAGATTCCACGAGCTAGGACTAGAAGCCTCAGGGAGTATTTCTATCATTTTACTTTTAAATTCACTTTGGGGACAAAGTAGATTTTTAAGTGTACGGTGGGGAAATTCCTAAATTTTGGCTCAATTTAAAAATTTTTAGGATAGGAATAAGTGAGATATTCTTGTTGGTGCTATTTTTGATTACATGATGCAAGTGGGTTTGTGTATAAAAGTATGTTGATTGAGTGAATTGCTATTTTTTGAGACTCCTAGGCTCAGGTTTTTGACTTTTGTACTTTTTGACTTAAATTTTAATTCATGCTATTATTTGGTTGGGAATCTATGATGATTCTATTAAGTTGAGCATGTGCCATGTGCGTGTGGGGTATTTGTATATTCCTTATTGTATGTGATGTCTAGAACTTTCCCGGTATGTGTGTGAAGTGAAATAAAGAATGTAGGTTTAGGAGATGATATAGGAATTTCTTTGATAGCCTTGTTTTATACCTTCTTTTTGTCCTAACCTTGTGCATTATCATAGTTAACCCCCATTGAGCCTTTAGCTTTTTCATTGGCAACCTCATAAGTAGCCTAATACCTTCTTTGATAGACCATAATTTGATCCAAAAAGTTCCTGAGTGCTTTAATGAAAAATTGAATTAGTAAGGAGTTTGTGAAATTGAAGAAGAAATTGGTGAAGTTAATGCCCCAAGATAATAGTTATTGGTGTATGATTGATGTGTGGTGGATGGTTGTGGTATAATTTATGATAAAAATATTATCGTGATTACGAAAAAAGAGAAAAAATTAATTCTTGTGGTAGTAAAATATGTATCCACCAAGTGTTTGTGAAAATGCTTAAAAGAGATGGGGCAAAAACAAAAGGGTATGGAGAAATGAATAAGTGTAATTTGGGTGTGAAGATTGGTTTTAAATGTTTAATGTAGTGTATTAAAGCTCTTATAGAGGTTAGTAACTATTCCCAAATAGTTCCTATCCGTCCCTTAGCCTACATTACAACCCAAAAAAGTCCTAATTGATCCTAAGATTTACATTCGACTATTAATGGAGCATTACACTAAGGGAAATCCTGTGGTTCATTGTGTATAACTTGTGAATTTTTTGTCAGAGTGAGCGTAAATTGATTCTTGTACCCATCATGTTCTAAATTGCTTAATTGTGAGTGATTATGGGCAACTCTCTTGTTGTGAGGGGCACATGTTTGATGAATGTGGGTGATTTGTATGATTCCTTTGATGGAATGATGTGCATGAGTTTTCCAACTTGGTGAGTCAATTCTAGAGGCTAGGATGTTTTGGAATAGTGTTCATAAGCTTTCAATTATGTGTGTAACATGCTTAGTGTAGTAACTTGCATTCCATTTATGCATTATAGCGTCATTGTTCTATCCATTTTAACCTTATTTTGAGTACGATTCATGTGATATACAGGTGGATAATGAGATAAATTTGTATCATAGTTTTAAATCATGCGTTTATGATGTTAAAGTGAGTTTAAAACAAGTTTGTACCTAAAAGATTCATTTAGAGTTCAACTCAGAAAACTAGTATTACTAGCTTTAGCTAGGTGCTTGTCTAGTTGATTATGGTGGATTCTATTGTGTTTAAAGTGTTCCAAATGATTTTTATGTGTAATTATATGTGAAAAAGCTTTTTGATAATGCTCAATGGTCAATTGGATCAAGCCAAGGGTCAAAACAATGAGTTAAAGATCAAAGTGAAATTAGCCTATGCTTAGCTCGTGTTTCTAATTAGTTGTGTTGGATGTTGTGTTGTATTGAGCTTTAAATTGTTGTTTTTAATGTTATAATATGCTTGGTTAATGGATTATCATGATATATAAAGGATTTACAAGCTTCAAATCAAGTGGGAACAACTCAAAAAGGCTCGGAATAGCTCAACAAAGGCACAATACTCAAATTGACGCACTTTTGGACCCCTGGAATATCTTGGGATCGTGTAGACTGTAGGAGTGCCTAATGGACGTGTGAAGAAGACCAATGGATTAATAATAGGCCTAAAATAGTAACCACTAGGTGCGTGGTGGTCCTAAAGGCGATTAGCCTATGACACTGGCTCATTTCGGTGCTCCTGTGCCTTAGAAAAATTCTGAACAACAAATTCTAAAGAGGGCGTGTGATTAGCGTGTGCAGCATGATATATTCCTAGGGAATATACGGTGATATAAACGCTCCATTCCATAGGAATATAGGGTGCAATGCACTTTTCACTCCACACCTGGGTGTTTCAAGCTAATTTGACTCCTACACGAATTTGGCTTACCCTTATGCTATATGTACAAGTTGTATCACGTTCTTACACATATTTTGGAGAGAAAGGGTCTGATATAACTTTATTATTAGGTTTTTATTAATTTTATTTAGTTCTTACATATTTTTAGTCGTTAATTACAACATTATGATTATGATTATGACTATATGTGTCTAAACGCCCTTTTTTCGGAGTTGAAGCCAAGAACATAATTATTATTACTATGGATTAAGTTTGTTTGCTTTAATTATCAATATTGGTTGTTTGTTTATTCTTATTATAACTATTTTAAGGATTCGTGACCCCTAGAATACATCCATTGTCAACTTTGTGAACTTGGGAGAGGGAATAAGGCAATAGAACATGGGAATAAGCAGAGTATGGTTCTTGATTCTTTATAAAATAAGAAAATTGAATTAGTTTCTAGGATAGAGATGTACTTAGATACCTTACTTGATTCATATGTAGGATGATATTTGTTAGGATCTTGAGTTAACCATTACATCCCTACCCAATGATGTAGGTGTAAGGTTCAACTTAGATAAAAGATTAGAGGTTGGGAAACCGTAATCATGCATTAACCCTACGAATGAACAACCACAAAAATCAATTGAATGAATAAAATACAATAGCATAATATGACTGTTCAGAGTGCTTCAACCCTGGGTTTTCTCCTATTGATTGTCTCAAGACTTTTACTTTCCGTATTGTTTAGTTTTAATTTAAAATCTCCAAACTCTTTATTTGGTTATTCTCACATCAATGGAATCTAAAGTCTGAACTGAAATCAAATCATTGCGAAATCTAGTCTCTGTGGCATCGATAACTCGACATTCTTGAAGGCCACTATATTACTTGGTAGACCACGTACACTTATGTGTGTGCTTGGGCACTGTCAGATGTCCCAGGGAGGAGATATTGTAACACCTTATAAAAAATTTTCTGAGGGATGTGCTAGAAAGAAGATATAAGATATGTGTATTTTATATGGATTGATAAACCCCCCATGGGTTCTGCGTTGGGAGTCTTGCTTCTGTAGGTGTATACGAAGATTGTGCGATTATCCCAGAGATTGTGCAACGACCTCTTATATCATCATCATCATATATATATATTGCACTTTCGTTATTGTGTTTATATTGCGTTGTATTTCCATATTGAATTGACATTTATGTAATTGTCTTATCTTTTTTTATTTGTTTTTGTTGATCTTGTATATATATGTTCACCCTTGTTCTGCTTGTATGTGATCTAATGCATACTCGTGTTCTGTCTTGGTGTGTATGTGATATATTAGAACTGTTAGTGAAAGTGGTATGGACTACCGTTGTGGGATATTTTCTGATTGCAGGTGATGTGCTTGGTTGGCCTATGATACCTACAAAGTACAAGTGGACCATACTCATTCCTACTGCGCCCTTTCAGTGTTGGACCTATCTCGAGTGTGCTTCAGCTTGCTTGACTCAGGCGATTGTTGGAGCTTCCAAGGTATCGGTTGGACATTTATGTGCCCGGAGTTCACCTCTATATTTATATAATCGTTATGACCTTATTAGTATTCGGAGAAAGATGTTATTCCCTTGTGGCTATTTTTCTGATGTATTTGACTCCTGGATTGTATTAGTAGTTCTTACACTATTGACACCTGGTTTTGGGCATGATTGGTATTTTGGATATGTTCTTTTTGCATTGTTGTGATTACTTATATGGTTTGGCTTCTTTCTAGAAGCCTTACCTTGAGTATTTCTGTCCTTTCCTTTTTTCATTTTTGTATCAGTTTGGGTGATAGGCTTACTTGTCAAGGTACGCCTTGACAAGTGCCATCATGACTCTCGCTTTTGGGTTGTGACAATCTCCATATCCAAATATCTAATATAAGACCAAAATTATTTTTCTCTAACTTTGTTTTTTGTCGTACAACTAAATTTTCCCTCAATTTCTTTTCATATATCAAAATTTTAAAAAGTACTAAGAGAATGCCTAACACTTTCGTGATTATTGTAAGTTATATTACATTAATATTTTAATAGAAAATTGTCATTCTATAATAATTTTTTTGAACCGAAACGTTCTCCTAGCTTGACTCTGACAAAGCCTAAATCCGTCACAAAGCGAATCAAAGTTTAACTACCTAAAATTTTCTACCCTAATTCACAATATTTATACTCTTCTATCCCAGGTTATGTTCTTAATAAGATGAAGTTGCACTGTGTGTGTCTAATCATATCTCTCAAGTACTTCTTCTATCTACCTCTACTTCTCCTAATATCTATTATGTCCAACCTCTTATAGGTTCTTACTGGGGCATTTACATAGCTCCTCTTCACATGTACAAAACCATCACAAACCTTACTTCCCTCATCTTGTTGAAACATATCAAGATTAAATGTTAAATATATATTATGGGGGCATAAGAAATATTTCTTATGGTGTATAATTATCATAAAAAGATTCCCAATGTGACATATGATTACTCGTTCTTGAAATACCTTAGAGAAACTAATTTTGAGACTCGGTATTCAAACAATTAAAATGTATAAATACATACGAGTGTAAATCCCATTTCACTTGAAATATGTGGCAATTTTATCTATTTTTGTTTTATCCGCAAGTTATCTCTTTTCTTCTCCATTTGATTTTTACAAGAAATTAGGATCACATCAGTCCCTACTGTTGTTGCTTCTCCCTGATAAGCTTTGTCTAGAGTACTTTCTATAATAAAGAACAAATTAAATACTCTCACTAAATAAGTATGGTAACCTAATGATACCTTCATAGACATCTAGATCATTTCTTAGAAAATACACAAATAACTCGCTAACCTGCTTTTGAAGGTTTAATGGGATGTATTTGTATTTGATCATCCGGCTAATTTAAAATTCCATTGCACTGACAAAGTGGATAACCCAATAGATCAACATTATAGGCCAGTACAAAGGAACATCCAAGATGGAGAAGAAAGTACTGATAAATACCACAAAAAAAAGAATTTGTGATGCAATATCTGAAGAAATCAGAAAAGAATGTAGAGATTAGCACCAACTAAGTGTCATGCAAAAGTTGTAAACAACCAATAGCTCCTTGTGAAAAAACAAAATTCATAGATTATAGAACGTCAGACCAACTTACACCCACTATTTGTGTCAATCCATGAATATATGAGCAATATTTACATGATCTTAGACCAAATTAGTGTTCCTAATAAGTATCATAAGCTCATAAAAAATCATAGCAAGATAAATTCGCCCAAAATGCCTCTTCCATCTTATTTGTGAGCCTTTTGAGGCTCTTTATCACAAATAAGTAAAAGAGAACAGATAAAAAATACCATAGTCTGTATCCCTATAAATTTCACACAGGCTGCCACTTAAAAGTACAAAGCATTTCCTCTAAATAGTTTCTTGTCTAGTTTCTCTAGAGATTAACTAAGTCCTTTTTTAATATAATTTTGAGGATTTATTAATAATAAAGAAAAACAAAACTTAGTCTTTACACAAGATGGGTCAAACTATCTGAAAAAACACAAAATTAAATAAAATCTACTTCTATCTGCCAACCGACCATCCTATACCATAAAATATAAGCGTAGATGTGGGGTTTCCTATTTTAGGCTTCACTCTTTGTAACACCTCGCATTTACAAGCTGGAATTAAAATCATTATTCCTATGTGTATAAACTCAAAACCAATGAAGCCTATGTAAATATAAGTGTCATGACCAATTTTCTAGTGTGAAAAGTGCTTTTGAGGTGAAAGATGTTCATAGGAAACACTTAGAGCAAAGCGAGTTAAGAACTTCCATTATCGGCCAAATATTGGTATTGATCCTACAAAGGTCACTGTGAACATGTATAAATTCTGGAATATATGGAATTTTGGAGTCAAGACCCACCAAATTAAAGATAATTGAGTCCTCTTTCCAACTCCACCTATTTTACATAATCCAATACCTGAGCAAAAAGTTATGAGCATTTTCTTGAGGAACCAGTGAGGGTACATGATAAGGGCGTGACCCACCCTCTATGCTCCATAATTTTAGTGTGGCAAACCCCCATTTCTAGAGACGCTAAAACCTATGTTTATCTTTAATTTTTTAAGGAAAACTAGTCATTTACGTCCTAAACTATCCTATAACTAATACTAACATGATTTCATTATCCCATAACCCCAAATATGCAATTCCTCTCCTCCCAAATTCTCAAGAATACCACATAAGGGTTCTTCTCCAAAAAAATTCAACTTCCAAGACTTTGAATCAAGTTTCTTTGCAATGTTTTCTCAC
Source organism: Capsicum annuum (assembly GCF_002878395.1). Taxonomy (NCBI): domain Eukaryota; kingdom Viridiplantae; phylum Streptophyta; class Magnoliopsida; order Solanales; family Solanaceae; genus Capsicum; species Capsicum annuum. The sequence goes on from NC_061119.1 coordinate 112,033,724, forward strand.
CAATTTCATCATCAAGGCTATGGGAAATGAATTTAAGTGTTCATATCAATCCCATGCTAGGGTTCAAGTTGCCAATGTAATGGGTTGAAGATTTTATCCGAATTCCTTCCAGAAAAAAGGCACGTATCTCTTCCCTAAATTGATTTTATGTAAAAACATGTATTTAAATTATTATCCATGTGGTTTAATTATGGATTTTGAATGTTGATTGAGGTGTTTGGAATGGTTATTACATGAATTGAATTTTTATGATTTTAAATTGATTTTTTATGCTATATTTTCATGAATTTGAACTATGTAAATGTATGGATGTGGGAATTATAATAGGGAACACGGGTTTCCCCAAACTTGATGGTTTAGCAGTTTGGAATTGGCTTCAACCTCAATTTAATTTGTGAAATTTGATTTCAGACAGGGACATATGCATAAATTACTTTACTTTTAAAACCTTGCATTGCATAAAAGGTTAATGGGTCATAAATTGGCTTTTGAAAAGCCTTGGTGGCCATTGATTAATTTTGGATTAGAATTTTAGAGTCCTATTAGCTGATGTGTTAGAGCCTAGTTGGTTAAATAGTTTAGATTGACATAATGACATTAGCTTGCAAACTTGTTTATTTAGTATGACTATACCATTTTTTAAATGCCTTAACGATGACTTCTTGCTTAATGAATGGGAATGTGCAAATATTTTAATTGGGCTTAAAGAAGGTTATGTAAATAGCCGTAAAAGTGGAGGTCTCGAGGGACTAATACTGGAAACTTATGTTTTCTAGTGTGAGGATTGGTCTTGATGATCGTGTTCTTGTGTCACACATGATATATGTATCATGGATGGTATAGGTTCATGGATTCCCTGGCCTTCTATGATAACTCCGATTTGTGCTACTAACACTTATTGAGGCCCATACAGCAGGGAAGGATGGAGCCACATAGCCCGTGGATGTTTTTATGACGGTCAAGCTATATAGTCCATGTTAATATTTTGATTTTCATGCTAAACCTTGTTCCCTATCCTGGCATATTATATATGTGTGTATATTTTTTTGGAATAATTTTTTAATTGATTTAATCATGGAATTAATTTACCCTGTATCCTTGGGTTACAAGCTAGTGCTCAACCTACTATCCATCCTAGTACGCTATATTATTTCATAATGCAGGGTCCGAAGATACTTTTTTTTACCCCTATGCAACATTAGGTAGATTAGCACATCTATTAAGTTACTTGAGGTGGTGAGCTTTCATTCTTCGAAAAGCCGATCATTTCATAGTTTGTTTTCTATGCTTTTGACTATCTCTTTGGGTTCCTTTTTGGCTATAGTCGGGGGCATGTCCCGAATTAGGTTCTTGTTTGAATAATATAAGCCTTTTGGATTACTGTGGATTGGGATTGCTGTTGGGAATCTTTGTTTTCTTTGAGCCATTTGTTAATCTTACTCATGCCTATTTGGATTACTTCTGTAATCATATATGTATTATGTACTAATTTGCTAGGGAAAGAGGGTGGTCTTCGGTCTTCGATGAACTTGAGATACCCATCACGACTAGGTGCTGGTTTGGACCGTGACAAACTTGATATCAGAGCATAGGTCAGGGTCATTGGGTATCTACAAAGCCATGTTTAGTAGAGTTTTGATTATTGGTGTGTTGTACAACACACTTATAATTAGGAGCCTACAAGGCATTTAGGAAATGTTTGTAATTATTGGATACTCTAGATCATGCAATGGTGTTATCTATATGAAAGTTATCCAAATTTCTTTCTCTCTTTTATTTTGTTGACAGTGTCTTATTATTGAGGAGATAAAAGTGCAAAGGTTGAGCTTCCTAATAGTGTGGTCCTTTACGGATAAGTCATCAAAAGTTATGTGAAACACCCCAAGTCTTGGACCTTTGCAAAATTTCCAAAGGTTTGGACTCACTGGGCTTGGTCCAACTCAAGGATACCACTCATACCCTTTAGATACGAGTTAGGGTTGCCTTGAGGGTTCTGATCTGAGCTGATTTTATACATTTTAGTGTCATTATTCTAGCTTAGTTTGCCTTATTTTGAGCATAAATCATGTTCTTAATGTGTTAATTATGATATACATAATCATCTAAGTATGTGATTACAATTTTCAAAGTGTATTCCAAACAAGTTTGTACTTAAAAGGTTTACATAGAGTTCAATCGAGGACACTAGTGTTACTAGAAAGACCTAGGTTTTGGTCTAGTCTATCTCGATGAATTATAGTTTGTTAAATGAGTTTCAAATGGTTTAAAAGTGTATTTATAGATGTAAAAACTTGTTTACAATGTGCAATGGTCAATTGAATCTAACCAAGAGTCAAAACTATAAGTTAAAGTTCAACATGAGCAAGCCTAGTCTTAGCTCGGGTTTTAAGGTCACCGTTCTTGATATTGTGATTGTTTTGATCTATAAATCATGGTGTAAAATCATATAGGATCTTTTGTGAGATAATTATGGTGATATATTGATAATATAAAGTCTGTAAATCCATTAGAAACACACCACAAAAGCTGGGATGAAAGGCAAAGGAAAAAGGCGAAGTTTGAACGCCAAAATGCAATTTACTGTGAGGTATCGCGATAGGGGTGAATCACGAACCCTATTTTAATTGAGAAGCCATTGTGTCATGACCTCCATTCAAGTCAAGTACCTATTGATCCACAACCCTTATTCAAGTCAGGCAACCATCGCGGGGCAACCCTATTTCAAACACGACCAAGCTTAACCCATTATAAATATGACATTGTACACTTGTTATAATTACTTTTTTTGACATCTTGGACATTTTAGGAGACAGATGCAACTTTATTATTAGTTTTTCATTATTTAATTTAGCTCTTTTATGGTTTTGATCATTCATATATTTATTTGGATGATGATTATGACTATTAATGGCTAAACACCCCCTTTCTGGGATTAAAGCCAAGAACATGACTATTATCAATTTGAATTGATTTTGTTTAATTTTATTATCATATTTGGTTGCTTGTTTATTCTTTTTTGTTTTTTTTTTAACTATTTTACGGATTTATCACCCTTAGAATACATATATTGTCAACCTTGTGATCTTGGAAGAGGGAATCGAAAGATAGAACATGGGGATGAACAAAGTAAGGTTTGTATTATTTTATAAAATAAGGAATTCAAATTAGCATCTAGGACAGGGGTATAACCAAAACACTTACTTGATTCACACATAGGATGATAGTTTTAAGAACTTAATTGGATTATTACATCCCTTATCAATGATGTAGTTATAATGTCCAAGTTAGGTAAATGACTAGAGGTTGCGACACCATAATCATGTGATTAACCCTATGAATCAACAACCTAGATAACAAAGTAATGAATGAAGTTCAATGGCGTAGTATGATTGTTTGAAGTATTTTAACCCTGGGCTTTATTCTATTGATTGTTTCAAGCCCTTTATTTTACTCATTGTTTACTTTACTTTAGTTTACAAATATTCAAAATTCTCTTTTGGTTAAGCTTGCATCAATTAATCCAAATTGTGAACTAGAATTGAATAGTCATTAGAACAAGTCCCAGTGGGATCGATATTCAGCTTTCTTGAAGGCCATTACATTACTTGGTACATCATGTAGACTTGCATGTATGCTGTCAAGTTTTTGGCGCCGTTGCCGGAGACTTGTAATTTGGCAACTATTTTATTTTTAGTTTTTCTTTTAGGATTACTTTGGTGTTTTACACTTAGTCTTGGTTTTATATTTGCAGGAGACAGTTTTTCAAAGTACCAAGCTGGCAAAGGCTTGAGAATTAGTTAAACAAGCCCCGAACCTGAGCAACTCTTTCATCAATGAAGGAGAGAAACAATACTTCTACCCCATATTTTGCAAATTGAAGAAGATCAAGATAATCCTACTATCATGGCTAATGAACAAGAAGCCCGCAGGACAGTTAGAGAAATGACAATCCCACTTTCAACAAATTTGACCTTTCTATTTCAGAAATTGGCTACTGGAGGTAATTCTGAGCTCAAACAGAATATAATGTAGCTTTTGATCAGTAGTGGACAGTTTATCAGGATTTAACATGAAGATCCACAAGTCCATCTGTGAAACTTTATGGAAATTAGTGACATATTCATCCCTATGGGTGTGAATGTTGATTATGTGAGGTTGGCACTATTCCTCTTTTCATTGATGGGGAAATTAAAGAAGTTGTTAAATGCTGAGCCGACAAATCCAATCATATTAGGGGATGACTTAGCTCAGGTATTCCTTATTTGATTTTTTCCATCTGGAAAGACTGCTAGACTTAGCAGTGAGATTGTGTGCTTCAAGCAAAATCCAGATAAAAATTTATATCATTATTGGGAGCGTTTCAAGGATCTATTTCGGGACTGTCCACACCATCAATAGTCTAATGAGGTATCAGCTTATACTTTTGTTGAGGAACTTAACTATAACACAAAAATTTTATTAGCTTTAGCTGCAGTTGGTCAAGCTCTAGAGATGACATATGATGAGCTGTATACTTTGTTGAACCGAATTGCATAAGGTAATCTTGAGTGGAATTTATACTCAAGGAGTGCCACTAAAAAGGTTGCAGGTATTCTTAAAGTGGATCAGTTTACTGCAATAAAACAACCACAACAACAAAAAACCTAGGTTGTTCCCACAAAGTGGGGTCTGGAAAGGGTAAGTTGTATGCAGTCCATACCGCTACCTCCGAAGAAGTAGGATCAGTTTACTGCAATATCTACTCAAATTTATGAATTACAAAATTAGTTGAGTATGCAGCTCAGCAACATGAAATTGGGTGCCACACAACTTGTATCCACGATAATGCAATCCAACAAACTGCAGGTTGGTGTAAAGTTTGTGGTAATAATGGCCATTCAATAATTATGTGTACTGCCATTCTTGAGTCTGTGATGTATATGGTAAATGCTCAAAGGTAGAATTATGGGAATGACTACAACATGAAGTAGTAGAATTAGCCATTGAATCAGCGATGGAACGCCTAACAACAGTAAATTCAACAACCATATGCATAAGGAAATTGGTCAACTAGCAACTTGGAAGAGATGATGAAACTGATCCTAGCTAATCAAACACAATTGGCTGCAGATGTAAAGAACCAGAAAGCGGCCACGAGAAGTTTAGATTTATAGTTGGGGCAGTTACATCAGACACTAAATACAATGACTCAAGGTGGTTTGCCAGGAGATACAGAAAACTTGAAACAAATTATGGCAATCATTTTTAGGAGTGGTAAGAGATTAATGAAGAACCTCCAGTGAAAAATAAGGAGGTAGATACAGATTTGACTCCCTAACATGTTAAATAAAAAGTTACTAAAGAACTAAAAAAGATCCCATAACTACATTTACCACAGAAGCATATAAAGGCAAAGGAGGATGTCTGCTTCAAGAAGTTCTTTGACACATTCAGAGAGCTACATATTAACTTACCTCTTTTAGATATTTTGTAGGGAATGCCCAAGTAAGATAATTACTTGAGGGATGTAGTTTCTAACAAAGTTAAGTTACAGGATGTGGAGGCGTAACACTAACTGAGGAGTCTACTTTTGTGGTTACTCAAAAGATGCACAAAAAGATTAAGGACCCTGTAAGTTTACTCTCTCTATTTGGATTGGCAACAACGAAGTGGTTCATACACTTAGTTATTTAGGGGCAAGTATCAACTTGATGTCCCTATCTTTGTTCAACACATTAGACCTGGGAAAGCCTATACTGAGCTTTGTGTAACTAAAGCTGGCAAATAGGACCATAGTCCATCCTGAAGGAGTGATAGAGGATGTTCTCATAAAGGTTGGTAAACTTATTATTACTGCTAACTTTATCATTTTAGATTTTTAGGTAGATGAAAGAGTACTAGTCATCTGGGTACGTCCATTTTTTGCCACGGTAGAAGCTTTAATTGATGTGAGAGAAGGCACACTCACAATGAGATTAAAGGTTGAAAAGGCCATTTTTAAAGTGTACAAACCACTTAACACACTATCCTACTATATAGACTTGTGTATAATTACTGTGATCGAAGGGGATAAGTGTGGGGTGGTGGAGTCTATTCTACAAAAGTCCTCTTCGGACACCTTCATTAACCACCCTAAGCCACAAACACCTAAGCCTAACATGATGCAGATTGATGAGCCTAAAAAAGCTATAGTTGAAAAATTTGTTGACATTAAGAGTTCACACTCAAGAGGTCAGAAATAAATAAATAAATGGCCTCCAAGTATGAGAAAAATGATGAAGGAACTTGGTTAAGTTGAGTTGGGTTATGCCACGACACTAAATCAGGTGCTGTTTGGGAGGTAACTTTATTTAAGTAGGTATGTTTTATTTTTAGATTTTTTTAGTTTTTATTTCACTTAGTTTTTGTTTTTGTTGAGTTACTAGTTGATGAAAAGTCTGAGTACCGGAAAACTTGAGCTAAGGAGCATGGCGAAGACTAAGTGTGGGGTCCCCAGAACTTCCTGATATTTAAAGATACTACTAGCTAGGCCTAAGGCCTCAAGGAGCATTTCTATCTCTACTTTTAAAATATACTTTGGGGAAAAAGTAGATTTTTAAGTATGAGATGGGGAAATTACCATTTAGGGTAAATTTAATTTTTTTTAGGAATAAAGAAGACATTCTTTTTGGTGCTATATGTGATTGCATGATGCAAGTGTTTTGTTTGTAAAAACATGTTAATTTTGTGAATTACTACTTTTGAGACTCCTAGGCTCATGATTATGACTCTTGTATTTGTTGGCTTAATTCTGAATTCATGCTATTGTTTTGTTGGAAGCCTATGATGATCCTACATGAGTTGAGTATGTGCCATGTGCGTGTGGGGTGTTGTATATTCTTTGTTACATGTGATGTCTAGAACTTTCCTGGTATGTGTGCAAAGCAAAATAAAGAGTGTGGGTTTAGGAGATAATATAGCCATTTTTTTTGATATCCTTGTTTTATACCTTCTTTTTTAACCTATCCTTGAGCGTAGTCCTAGTAAGCCTTGTTGAGCCTTTAGCTTTATCTTTGGTAGCCTCATGTGTAGCTTAATTATTTCTTTGATAAACCTTAATTTTATCCAAAGCTCCTAAGCGTTTTAGTGTAAAATTAGTGAGTTAGGAGTGTGAAATTAAAGAGGAGAAAAAGGTGAAATTGAAGCCCCTAAGTAATAGCTATTGGTGTTCAAAAAAATGATCTGTGTTGTGGTGGGGATTTGAGTAATGAAAAGAATAAAAATTTGTTCCAATTTAATGAGTTGTGCATAGAATCCTCCACCATAGTGTATGTGAATGAGCTTAATAAGATGGGGTGAAAACAAAAGAATGGGGTAGACAAAAGTGGTGTAATTTGGCTGTTGGAGAGTGGTTTTAATTGCATAATGTAGTGTGTTAAAGCTATTAGGGAAGATAGTTACTATTCCAAAATAGTTCCTACTTATCCCTTAGCCTGCATTACAACCAGAAAAGACCTATTTGATCGTAAGCTTAACATTTTGATATTAGTGAAGTATGACTATAACACCCTAATTTTCTGGAATCGGAGTGCTACACGGTGCTTATGACCCCGAAGGACCACAAGCTAACACTTTCTGATATCTGTAATTGAGCACTGTATAATATACTGAAGTAAATGTAAAAAACTGGTGGAAACTTGCCATAAGGTTCAAAACATCTAAAATAATCAATACTGAAAACTAAAAACTAATACATCTATCTGAAAACACTATAGCCTGAAAGCCTCTAAACTATTTGTATAAGGAGTTGAAGGGACAGGTCACCAACTAACTCTGTCTACTAAAATAAACTGAATCTAATGTAATACTGAAATAAAAAGAATCCTCGAATGATGAGGACTCATTGCTACGTCTTCTGTAATGAATGAGTTTGGACTGCTAAGGGTGCTCTGGATCCCATACGTCTGAACGTATGGTATAAGACACCATAGCTCAGGAAAGTATGTGTTAGTAACATGAACATTACTTAACTGAATAACATGAGAATACTGAATGGGGATATATGCATAAATGCACAGACCAAAACTGGAATCGCAGTAACACTAAATACAAGCTCTGAATACTGGTTTCTGAATACTGACCTACTGATGACTGGGTCTACTAATACTGATATCTGAGTTTACTAACTATGGAATACTAAATAACTTAATCTACTTATATCAATAACTGAGTTCTGAGCTTGCTACTATTGACTGACTAAATATGAGATCAAACCTCTCTAATGAATGATCTCTAAATCTACTAATAATGATAAGGAATGATTGTATTTGAAATCAAACCTATCTAGAAAAATATCTCTAAATCTTTTAGTACTAATACTGATTAAATTTATGCGAGACCAGGCCTATCTAGAGGGTGGAAATGAATCTATGGAACTAACTGAGTTTCTTACTGAGATGGGTGACTGTATTTGACAGTCCTGATTTATGAGTTCTACTCTGAAGACTGATACTGAAACTACAACTGTGGGAGTTCTCACTTAACCGACATGCCCCAAATCTGATCTAGTGGGGTCCAACCTATAACCCCAGCTGGAAGGGTGTCAATACCATGCCATGGGTAAAGACACTACTATGGTCAAGCCTCTCTAACGGGTGACCCTGAATAGAAAGTCAAGCCTAAGGCATTGAGTGACTCCTAGAAGGTAGTCAAGCCTTAATCTAATCGGTGAATCCTGGTCCTGCACTGTCTACGCAGTTTTAGAGTTCAAGGACTGATACTAACGACTCTTCCTCTTTAACGGGAAGCCATCATCCATGCCATCACTCGGTGCTAGTTCCTACTCCCAACTAAATGACACTGAATTGATTCTTAAACTATATTAGGCTGAGATAAATTTGTTGCTGATCATCTTACTTGAATGATCTAACTGAGTTCACTTGATTCCGTTGTCTGATGGAACACTTTGGAATTCTACTTTTTGTTTGAATACTATTGAGTTTTGTAACTTACTGAGCTTTACTAAAATTTGAACTGAAATCTGAATACTAGTGAGGTCCAAACTAGATACGAAACTGATTTAAATTGATATGGAGACTGGATTGAACTAGTACTGAGATTACTAAATTTTCTTAAGTTCTGTACTTGACTGAATTCTACTAATCATAGCATGACTGAGATTATCTTAAGACTATCTCGGCTCTAGACAAGCAACTTAGTTTTCAGGTATAAATACCCCCAAGACTCGATAACATAAATAAATAAGACAGGACCACACTTGAATATCATGATAATGGACTTTCATTCACAACACAATCAATACGATATCTCATCAATCACCTGAATTTCATATTCATGTAAATGTATAGGGTATGCATACTAATATCTCATAGTTGTCAATAAGGAATACACCTAGATAAGAATGTATGCAACTTTTCATAATACATTCACTAAGGCATTTCAACAAATGCTTGGCACTATTCTCTTTACTTAAGCATTCTATCAAACATATGGGGAGCATGCTTTGGTTATACAACAGATACTATACTTAATTATCATGAATACATTAATATCATGCAACTTGAAGGGATTTTATCTTGAACATCACATAGTAGGATCAAAGCTTGGATCTTTGAAATCAAACCATGAATTAAAACTTATCAACAACATGAACTTCAATTTCTATTCAAAAAAATCATGACAATCTCATAAATATATAATCTTGAATTTAGAAAAGGATTCTTAAACTTCTTGGGTGAAAGGAACCCAAGAATCAATATCTAACATACCTCAAAAGCTTGAATATTGAAAAAGAATAACTTTTCTTGAAGGTTCTTGAATTGGGAATGATAATTTCTTGGTTTTCTTGAAGGAGAGCTTGAATCTTGTTCTTAGGAGATGATCTTAAGAGGAAATCCTAATTTTCTTGTTCTAGAGAGTAGAGAGTATTCACAGTTTTGAAAACTAATAACAGTTTTGAAAACTAATTTATGATGGTTATGTACGGGATTTTGATGATTTAAGTCATGGAGGGTGAAGGAAAAGTCCAAAATACCCCTAAGAAACTACTTCCTAGTTGCTGAAATTCTCGGTTGATGACCAAGGCTGATAAGCCGTCAGATTTGTGATAGGCCATCAGCCCGGGTCATCACCTGAGAGCTTAAATTGATGGGTTTTTATCTAAGTCTAATGACATGGGCTGATAAGCAGTCAGATCTGTGACGGCCCATCAGATATGTCGTCACTCAGTTGCCAGGCTAATATGCTGGAGTAAAATGGGTATAACGTTCTGCTCTGATATCGTATTTGGGTAAAATTTATATAGTTGGAAAGATAATTAAAATATCTATCTGTTGGTGGGTCATGATCTCAAAAAATTCATAGTATAACAAGATATATTCTTGTTTGAAGTTGACTATTCCAATATCCTTTCAAAGAATTCAATCGATAAGGAATATTTTGATTCATCTAATAGCTAGGACATATTTGAGGCCTTAATATACATCAAAATTGATCATAAAACTACCAAATCAGTAGAATTTATTTCTCATGAGCTTGAAGCATGGTTCTACCATCGGTTGGAAATATCGGGGTATTACAATGACCCTAAGGGCAAGCATATGGTTCATCATTTGTAACTTGTGAATTCTTTTGTAAGAATGAGTGAAATTTGATTTGTATACCCATTGTGTTATAAATTACATTTATATGAGTGAATATAGGTAACTATCTTATTGTGAGGGCATATGTTTGATGATAGTTTGGGTGATTTGTATGAAGTATTTTATTGAGAAATTAGCATAAGTTTGCCAACTTAGTGAGTCAATTCTTGAGGCTAGGATATTTTGGAGTAGTGTTCATCAGCTTTCAATTGTGTATAACATGCTTAGTGTAGAAACTTACATTCTATATAATCATTGTAGTACTAGCTTGAGTGTCTTTGTAGTAGTAGAAGTGTACAGTCACCTCATCTTATGATGCTTAGAGTGAAGATTTGTTCAAGGACGAACAAGGGTTTAAGCGTGGGATGATGTTCTAAGGTGGTTTTATACACTTCGGTGTCATTATTCTAGATTAGTTTGACTTGTTTTGAGGATTACTTGTGTGGTTAATGTGTTAATTATGATAGACATAATCATATAAATGGTCAAGTGTGTGATTACAATGTTCAAAGTGTATTCCAAACAAGTTTGTACTTAAAGGGGTAACTTAGAGTTCAATCAAGGACACTAGTGTTACTAGCTTGAGCTAGGTGTTGGTCTAGTCCATCAAGTCTAGTGTGTTAAATGAGTTTCAAATGGTTTAATAGTATACTTATATGTGGAACAACTTGTTTAACATGTTAAATGGTCAGTTTAAGCCTAGTCTTAGCTTGAGTTTTAAGGTCATTGTTCTTGATATTGTGATTGTTTTGATCTCTAACTCATGGTGTAAACTGATGTAGTGTCTTTTTTTTAGCTAATTATGGTGATATATTGATGATGTAAAGGCTAGAAATCCAATTTAAAGACACCACAAAAGCTAGGATGAAAGGTAAAAGGCAAAGTTTGAGCGCCAAAATGCAATTTCCAGTGAGGTATCGCGATAGGGGTGTATCGCGACCCCTATTTGACTTGAGCAGCCATTGAGTCACGACCTCCAGTAAATTCAAGTACCTATTTCAGTGTGACCCTTTTTCAATTCAAGCAACCATCGCGGGAAAACCCTATTTCAAACACGACCAAGCTTAACCCATTATAAAAAGGACATTATGCACTTGCTGCAATTACTTTTTTTGATGTCTTGGATAATTGAGGAGGCTTATACAACTTTATTATTAGGTTTTCATTATTTAATGTAGCTCTTTATAGTTTTTATCATTCATACAATTATTTGGATGATGATTATGACTATTAGTGGCTAAATGCCCCCTTTTTGGGGTTAAAGCCAAGAACATGACTATTATGATTTTGAATTGATTTTGTTTAATTTGCTTATCATATTTGGTTTCTTTTTTATTCCTTTTTTAATTATTTTGAGGATTGATCACCCTTAGAATACATATATTGTCAACCTTGTGATCTCCGGAGAGAGAACATGAAGATAGAACGTGGGGATGAACAAAGTAAGGTTTGTATTCTTTTATAAAATGAGGAATTCAAATTAGAATCTAGGACTAGGATGTACCTAGGAGCCTTACTTGATTCATATGTAGGATGATAGATTTAAGAACTTAATTGGATTATTACATCCCCGCTCAACGATGTAGTTGTAATGTCCAAGTTGGGTAAATGATTAGAGGTCGGGAGACCATGATCATGCGATTAACCGTATGAATCAACAACCAAGATAAGAAATTAATGAATGAAGTTCAATAGCATAGTATGATTTTTCAAAGTGATTTAACCTTGGGCCTTACTCTATTGATTATTTCAAGACCTTAATTTTATGCATTGTTTACTTTACTTTAGTTTACAACTATTCAAAACTCTTTTTTGGGTACGTTTGCATTAATTAATCTAAATTGTGAACTAGAATTGAATAGTCATTAGAACAAGTCCCTATGGGATCGAATTCAGCTTTCTTGAAGATGACTACATTACTTTGTAGATCACGTATACTTGCATGTGCGCTGTCAAGTTTTTGGCTTTGTTGTTGGGGACTTATAATTTGGTGGCTATTTTATTTTTAGTTTTGCTTTTTGGATTACTTTGGTGTTTTATGCCTAGTATTGGTTTTGTATTTACAGGAAATAGGTTTTCAATGTTATAAGCTGGAAAGGGCTCAGGAGTTGGTTGAACTAAGCCCTAAACCTGAGCAACTCTTCTATTAATGAAAGAGAGAAGTAATCCTTCTTTCCCATATTTCACAAATCAAAAAAGATCATGATTATCCTGCTCTCATGGATAATGAACAAGCATTCCCCAGGATAGTTAGAGAAGTGGCAATCTCACTTCCAATCCCTATTTGAAAAACCGACTGCTGGAGGTAATTTTAAGCTCAAACAAAATATGGTGCAGCTTCTGATTATCAGTGGATAGTTTACCTAGATTTCAAATAAAGATCCAAAAGTCCATCTGTGGAACCCTCTGGAAATCAGTGACACATTCATCCCTATGGGTGTGAATGCTGATTATGTGAGGCAAACACTATTCCTCTTTCATTGTTATGGAAAGCAAAGAAGTGGTTTAATGCTGAGCCAGAAAATTCTATCATATCATGGATGACTTATCTTAGAGATTACTTATCCAATTTTTCCTGTCTGACAAGACTGCGAGACTTTACAGTGAAATTGTCTGCTTTTAGGAAAAGACAGATAAAAATTCATATCATGCTTGGAAGAGTATCAAGGCTCAATTGAGGGACTGTCCATACCATCAACAGTGCAATGAGGTATTAGCCTATACTTTTGTTGAGGTACTTGACCATAAAACAAAGATTTTGTTAGATTTAGCTGAAAGTGGTCAAGCTTTGGAGATGACGTATGATGAGCTGTATACTTTGTTGAATTGAATTGCACAAGGTAATTCTGAGTGGCATTCAGACTCAAGGAGTGCTACTAAAAAGATTGTAGGTGTTCTAGAAGTGTATAAGTTTACTACAATATCTGCTCAAATTGCTACATTACAAAATTAGTTGACTACGCAGCTTGGTATTATGAAATTTGGTGCCACACAGCTTGTAACCATGGTGAATGCAATCTAACAAATTACAAATTGGTGTAAAGTTTTTGGTAACAGTGGCTATTCATCGATTATGGGTACTGCCACTCCTGAGTCTGTGAGGTATATGGGAAATGCTCAAATGCAAAATTATAAGAATGCCTACAACATGAAGTAGAATACTTAGCCACTGAATCAACCGTGGAATGCCCAACAATAGCAAATTTAGCAACCATAGACACAAGGAAATTAGTCAACTAGCAACTTGGAAGAGATAATAAAACTGATACTAGCTAATCAAAGACAGTTAACTGTAGATGTAAAGAACCAACAAGTGGCCATAAGAAGCTTGGAGTTATAGTTGGGTCAGTTATAGAAGACTCTAAATACTACACTCAAGGTGGTTTGCTAGGAGATACAAAAAACCTAAAATAAGTTATGGCAATCACTTTCAGGAGTGGTAAAGAGCTTAATGAAGAACCTCAAAGAAAACTAAGGATGTAGATGCATATTTGAATCCCCAACATGTTAAAGAAAAAATTTCTGAAGAACTAAAAAAGATCCTACAAATACCTTTCCCATCGAAGGATATAAAGGAGAAGGAGGATGCATGCTTTAAGAAGTTCTTTGACACATTCGGAGAGATACATATTAACTTATTTCTTTTAGATGTTTTGTAAAAAATTCCCAAGTACGTTAAGTGCTTGAGGGATGTGGTTGCTAACAAAGTTAAGTTACAGGATATAGAGGCGATGACACTAACTAAGAAGTGTAGTTTTGTGGTAACTCAAAAGATGCCCAAAAAGCTTAAGGACCTTAGGAAGTTCACTCATTCCATTCAGATTGGAAATATCATGGTGGTTCAAGAACTTAGTGAATTAGAGGCAAGTATCAACATGATGTCCTTATCTTTATTAAACACATTAGGCTTAAGAAAGTGTAGACCAAGCTCTGTGCTACTGCAGTTAGAAAACGGGTCCATAGCCCATCCTGAAAGAGTGATAAAAGATATTTTCATAAAGGATGGAAAATTTATTATTCTTGCTAAACTTATCGTTTTAAATTTTCAAGAAGATGAAAGAGTACCAATCATCTTGGGACATCCATTTTTAGGAATAGGAGAAGCTTTAATTAATATGAGAGAAGGCATGCTCACAATGAGGTTGGAAGATGAAGAGGCAGTTTTTAAAGTGTACAAATCGCTTAGCACACTATCCTACTATAATGACTTATGTATGATTACTGTTATTAAAGGGGATAAGTGTGGGGTGGTGGAGTCTATTCCACAAAAGACCTATTCGGACACCTTTATTGGGCACCCTAGGCCATAACCACCTAAGCTTGACCTAATTTGAGTTAGGTCGTACCGCGATACTAAATCAGGCACTGCATGGGAGGCAACCCAAGTTAAATAGGTATGTTTTATTTTTAGTTTTTTAGTTTTTACTTCATGTAGTTTTTGTTTTTGTTGAGTTATAGATTGATGGAAATTCTGAGTACCAAAAAACTTGAGCTTAGAAGTATGGAGAAGACTAAGTATGGGGTCCCCAAACCTCTTAATGTTTAAAGATACTACTAGCAAGGCATAGAGGCCTTAGGGAGTATTTCTATCTTAACTTTTAAAGTATACTTTGAGGACAAAGTAAATTTTTATGTGTGGGATGGTGAAATTCCTATTTTACGGTAAATTTATTTATTTTTTGTTTGGAATAAATAAGATATTCTTTTTGGTGCTATATGTTATTGCATGATACAAGTGTTTTTTTTGTAAAAGCATGTTGATTGTGTGAATTACAACTTTTGAGACTCTTAGGCTCATGATTATGACTCTTGTACTTGTTAGCTTAATTCTGAATTCATGCTATTATTTGGTTAGGTGTCTATGATGATCCTACATAAGTTGAGCATGTGCCATGTGTGTGTGAGGTATTGTATATTCCTTGTTGCATATGATGTCTATAATTTTCCTGGTGTGTGTACAAAATGAAATAAAGAGTGTGGGTTTAGGAGATGATATAGGCATTTCTTTGATAGCCTTGTTTTATAACTTATTTTTTGAACTACCCTTGAGCTTAGTCCTAGTAAGCCCGATTGATCCTTTAGCTTTTTCTTTAGCAGCCTTATATGTAGCTTAATTCCTTCTTTGATAAACCTTAATTTGATTCAAAGATCCTAAGCACTTTAGTGTAAAATTATTGAGTTAAGGAGTGTAAAATTAAAGAGGAGAAATATGTGAAATTGAAGCCCCTAAGAAATACCTATTGGTGTTCAAAAAAATGATATATGCTGTGGTGGGGATTTGAGTAATGAATCTTCTCATGATACAAGTTGTGGGTACGATTAATGGTGTCACCCGTACCCTTAAGGTATGTCCAGGGAGGTGTGAGTCATATAAAAACCAGTAGGTAGGGTCTTGGCATGGTCTTCAGTATGAGTTGGTGTACCACTCATACCATAGGATAAGGATGGTAAGGGAGAGTCGTACCCCTGGTTGCGACTTGTTTTAAATTTTAAGTCAATGTTAGTTTAGATATTTCCTACTCCTAAACCCTTATGTCCTCACGTTATATAACCTTTTTTAGTCTTCCATAACATTTTTTAAATAATTAAAACACCTCAAACACTCTCTCAAACACTCTTGAAAAATTAGAGACTAGGGTGTCTCATGTGTTATTCAAAGGGCTCAAAGGTCAAGATTCCATCCGTGAATCTTCATGTATAAGGCATATACTCCTTCCCTTATTTCTATTCTAACTAAAGGCATGTGTATTGTGTTTTAAACATTGATATATAAATCATGAATGGTGGTTTTTTGAATATATGTTGGGGGTCTTGATGCATATGGTTTGGTATTGGTTTAAACTATATTTTTATATATTTTTGGTAATGATTTGCATATATGGTTATTGGTAGGTTATGGCTTAACAATTGGGTCTTAGGTAACCTTAATTATTGTGGTTTATGCATTGGTTTTGGTCTTGGTAAAGGTATGCCCTCAACATGTTTGATAAAATGCCTTAAAGAATGTTTTTATTCTATTATTGAACTTTTCATTGGAATTCTTGTATAGTTTGGTTTGGTAATGGAACTCTAAATGGTTTTGGATGGTTTTGCATGGTTTAAATGATATAAATTCTTTAAATGCTTGGCATGGTCTATAATGGTTTGGAATGGTTTAAAGGGTAAAGGTTTTGGTGGTCATCGTTGATCTATTTTGATAACCTTGAGGGATACATGGAGATCCCTGAAGTGATTGCATTAATAAAAGTGGTTTAAATGGTTTATAAAGGTAAAAGGCTAAATGGTTATGCTTGTGGGGAACATGGAAGTCCCCTAAGTGGTTTGATATGGTAAATGGAAGGGCACTTGAAAGTCCTTTTAAAACTATATATGGTTGGCTATGGATAATACTTGCAAGTAAGGATTAGTATGACGATACCAATAATAATAGCCTTAGTTAATAAATAGATATTGGTTTGATTATTTGGAAATAGTTTTAATTGAGCATTAATGGCGAGATGTGTAGTAAAGCCATGGAAGGTGGAGGTCCTGGGGGGGACCAAAATTAGAAACTCATATTTACCAATATAAGGTTGGTCTTGATGACTGTGTGCATGATGTCACACTATATTTTAGGGGATGTACTAGTTATCCCAGGTTTTCTTCCCTGGTTGTGTGCTTTACGTACTAGGGCCCTTTCAGCAGAGGGAGCTGAACCCATATAGCCCATAGGTGGTTTAGGACAACATACCTACACAACCCAGGTAAAGTTGTTAAAGGTATACTAAACCAAATTCTCTTTCCCATCATAGTTACATATATATGTATGGTTATATGCATTATGGATAGTTTTACTTGGCTTTGTAAACAACATTATCTTATCCTTATACTGAGTACATGCTAGTGTTTACCTACTAACCTGTCTACTGACGGCTATGTACCCAAATTATACAGGGATCAACCATTCTAATTCTCCTGCTTAGAGTTCAGATTCGGGGACAGTCGATGTTGGATTAAAGTGCTGATATTCCATTATCCTAAAGGCATATACTTCATGTCATGGGTTACTTTACATATTTCTTATTTTTCATAACTTTGGTTTTCAGCTATTATCGAGGGCATGTCCCGATTAGGTACTCTTTGGTTGGTCTAAAGACTTTGTACGGACAACTTTGTACTTGGGTATTGTATGGATTATTTTTATATGTGTACATACATACATAGGCTTATTATTATGGTATTGATTTATTATTTCCTCATTGGTTTGGTAGGTTATTGGGTGGTTGGACTTTTTTCGGTTGGTCTTGAATATAGACTTATCCCAAAGTCACTACATGGTTGGATACACTATCTTTTTATATGTTCGAACTTCAACCGACTCAAGGTATACATTTGGTGGTTGGGTTAGGAAATAATGGCAGTTCCCAATCCTTGATAGGCTTAGAATCGCCCATTATGATAAGGCCCTAGCTCTATTCACGTCATGTTGGTATCAGAGCTTTAGGTTTTGGTGTCACGGGGTATCCACAATCCGTGTTGAGTAGAGTTTTCTTATGGGTGTGTCGTGCACTATACTTATAACTAGGAGGCTACGAGGCATTTAGGATGTTTCACTTTCTTAGTTATTCTACTTTCGAGATATAGAGTTAAGGTCTTGAACACTTTTCTAAATTTTCCTTGGTTCACTCTTCAGATTTTGTCTTCTCAATAATCTAAAGTTGTGGAAACTTACCTGTTCTACTGAAAAACAACATGGATAGATCAAGTCTAACTCATGAGGCACAAACCTATTTAAGGGTTCTAGCTTCTGGTTTTCCCAGTAGAGCTGAATCTTCATCATCTAATTTTCATTATCGATTTTGTGGTTGGTCGCACCGTGGTTGTTACGAGGAAGGAATCAATATTTTGGTTATGGTCAGTTGGGTCTTGTGTGACGGGGATGTGCCATATAGGTTGCCGCTTAGGCAAATAGAGTATTGGCTACTACCTTTGGCTCTGAAAGTGGCCAGGATTATCTCAATATTCTTAATATTCCTTGAGATTTCGAGGCATCTTCTGATGCCGACACTTGCATGTTGAGAACTCCTTTCCTTGTGGTGTGTATGGTTTACTTGGTTTGGGGTTCTTTATCTTTTGACGCCCCATTTATGATTGTGTCTTCTAGATGTGGTCTCAAGGTTATTTCAATGTGGTCTCAAGGTTATTTCAAACTCTTTTCTTTTTCTATTTCTACTCCAATAGGTGCCTCTTCGATTGCCAAAAGAGTCAATAGGAGTGTATGGCATCTATTAGTAATAAATGAGTCTTGGTGGATTTGTTTGACTCGAATGTGGTGGATTAAATATTGGGGGGATATATTGGTTGCACTTATGCTTTTTATTAATTAGATTGTTAGACTTGTTAGGCTCCCTAGTGAGTCAGTTTTGGAATGGGAGGATGGTTTCATTCCTAAATAGTTCTATCATATCTTAGAACTCAGAGGTTGGTTTCAAAAAGGACATCTTTATTATTTAGATCAGGTTAAATATTCTAACCTAGAAGGTCTTTCCTTATATTTGTTTTTGGTGGTTAATGAATTTCCTAGGGTCCTTTCTGATGGCCCTCATGGTGTCTTTCTAATAGGGAGGTTGGTTTGGGGTTGGTCTTGTTTTAGACATTTGTCCTAATTTCTATTCCTTCTTTATAAAATGGTTTTAGTGGAGTTAAAGGATCTTAAGGAGAAATTAAGGGATCTCTTAGATGAAGGTCTCATCAGTCTTAATGTTCCCCTGTGGAGTGTTTTGTTCTTGCATGCATAAGGGGAATAGTTTTCCCTGGAAATGGATAGGTTATCGGTGGGTGACTAAGGAATTTGGAGTGTCCTCCTTGTGTGGTGGACCATGCTTATGTATATTCTATAAGGGTACTTTGCTAGTAGTACATAGTAGTTGGTAGATCCTAGGCTTGAATCAAGATGCTTGATTTTTAATAAAAGGGAGTATGTTTGCTCGGGGATAGCAATATAAGGATTGTGGAGGTAAATTGTTAGGTTGGATGAAGTTGATGACTTAGGAATTACAATAGTGAGAAAGTTGAGACTTATAGGTCAGAAGTTTAAGTTAAATGGAGGGACTAGGGATCTTGCCATTCGATAGGTTAGATCATGGAGCTTACATGTATCCTTGTCCCTATACTTGTACTCTAATGTTGGCATGAAATTAATTATTAAATTCATATTTTTGAAATAGGGTTTTGGCACAATTGAGGTCTTTGACATGATTACTTATTTAAGTAATTTCCATGGGTTGTGATGCATTATTCATGCTTTATTTATGTTTATGAACATTGTGGGATGCATGTGAATGGTAAATGAATTTTGGGGTACTATGGATTCCCCAATTACTTGATTTTTGTTTTGGAAATTGTATACCCTTAAAATATTTATGAAATTGCCATTAGATATAATTTTGTCATATGATTTGACTATTCTTGAATCTTTGCATTTCATAGGTGGTTAAGGAAACATGGATTAGGTTTCAGTTGGATTCAAAGAAATTTTGAAAGCCCTTGGTGTCTATGGTTTGATTTTAAAAGGTTTTGATCTAGATTGGAAAACTTGGAGTTAATTTGGTGTAATGGATTTTGCATATCTATGATGGGCTCTAGGTAGCATTAAGATGACTGAGGTTTTAGGTATGGGAGAACCAAAAGTCCTTGGTGTACATCTTCGGTGATACCTTTTAGAGCGGAGTATGGTGCTTATAGATATAATGGGGTAAAGGTTGATGGTCAGTCTAAAATTTTCCTTTAGCAGTGGACTTCAAGGAAAGGTCGGGTTTCATATTCTGGTGATACTTTTCTCTCTTTGTTAAAAGGGTACTCTAGTAGTGTTGCATGCATTCTTATAGTACTTATTCCTAAGGTTCGCATTTGGTATTTGTCCTGTTCCCTAAGTATGAGTTTTGGCTTACATTACATTACTCATGGTCTATTTGGTTGTGTTCCTTTTGGTGTTTAGTCTTAAGGATTTCTTTTCGGTATGGTTTGGTCGAGATGATTCTCCATTATGGTCAAGGTGATTGTTGTAAAATACTTCATGCCTACGGTGCCATGTCTTGTTTTGGGGGTCTTTGTCTTGCCTTGTGGCCTGGATAATTCTGGCAATTTGGATTCTTAAATAATTCTTTTTGTGCTAGGATGGTAGGGGCATCAGGGAGCATCGTGATGTATTGAAATGAGGAATATAGAAGTCCCTAAGTAGGGGAGGTTCTAGGGTGACTACTAACAGTTCAGGTTTTAGAAGGTAAGGTAAGGTTGCTGTCATGGAAAACGGTTAGGAAAGGAATGGGTGGTGAAAACTTTGTGGAGGTTGTAAAGGGTGCTAGATTTTTTGATGGATAGATTATATCGCAGGTGTATAAGCGGTAGGCTTTAATATTATGGTTGGTAGATGTACCAATAGTTGTGTTGGGTACATGAGATATGTTATAAGGCATGGTTTTATACAATGCTTTCATGGTTTGATCATTGTATGGTTTTGGGTGCTCAATTATAAGATGAAGGTCTTAGTTATAATGGTTGGATATGGTTTGTCCATGTCCTTTACTCATGGTTCCCATATTATAATGGTGATGGGGTAAAGTATTATTTTGGGATAGGGGTAAAGAGTAAAGCTCGGTAGACAAAGTTTACTCTTTCGTGTTTTGGATAGGATTAAACATGAAATAGGTGGTGTATAGCTAGACTCAAGTTTTCGTGGTGGTGTGTTTTGGTAAATTCTAAATTTAATTGGACTTGCCCTTTAGAATGAGTCCATTTATCCGACAATCTATATGTTTTATTGGGGTGAGGTGTAGATGGTCCTAGATTGGTTGGTTCTTTTGAGTGGTATTGGTATCTCAGGTTCTTTGTTATTTTGGGGAGGTCCCAACAAGGATCTTGGATTGATAAGTTTATCGGTTGCACAAAAATAAGGTATGGCTTCGGTAAAGGTTCCATGGTAGAACTAGAAGTCTGAGAAAGTCATTTAGAATGTGGAAGAGGACATGGAGTCCAAGTGTCTGCGTTGGTCCTTGGTTTTGGAAATTCATGCATAAAGTGTGTACTCTTCAACACGTCTTTTTGTTTTCTTATGTGGTTAGAGGTGAGGAATGGTTCCTCTTGCACCTTTGTTTTCTAACTTAGTCAGAGGTCGAAATGAAGGTGTTGGGTATAGATCATGTTTAGGTTATGTAGTGATCTTCTCACCTTAGTTGTGTGTCCATGCTTCCTATTTTGATTAAGAGAAAATTTAACGGGTTATCTTGTGGTTTTCCTAACCCTTACCCGTCATTCAAGGATGAATGATCCTAGTAGGGGAGAATGAAACACCCCAAGTCTTGGACCCTTGCAAAATTTCCAAGGTTTTTTACTTACTAGGCTTGGTACGACTCAAGGATACCGCTCGTACCCTTTGGATACAAGTTTGGGGATACCTTAAGGGTTCACTCATACCCTCAACAGTGTTTTAATCTTGGCTACTACCCAAGATATGACTCCTACGAGTTGTATAGAGGGATACGAGGGGTGTAAGGCTTAGTCGTATATTGCCTAAGTAGTTGTCTTGAGGAATATATCTGTGATGCGAGTTATGGGTATGATTAGGGGTGTCACCCATACCCTTAAGGTATGACTAATGAGGTGTGAGTCATAGAAAGCCCAGTAGGTAGGGTCTTGGCATGGTCATGGGTACGAGTTGGGGTATTACTCGTACCCTAGGATACAGATGGTAAGGGGGAGTCATACTCCTAGACGTGACTTATTTTAAATTTTAAGTCAAGGTTAGTTTGGACATTTCCTAATCCTAAAACCTCATATCCTCACATTGTATAACCTTTGGTAGCCTTTCATACCACATTGAGGGTCTTGATGCATATGGTTTTGTATTAGTTTAAACTATGTTTTTACTTATTTTTGGTAATGGTTTACATATGTTGTTATTGGTTGGTTATAGATTAAAAAATGGGTCTTGAGTAACCCTAATGATGGTGGTTTATGCATTATTTTGTCTTGATCAAGGCATGCCCTCAACATGTTTGATAAAATGCCACAAAGAATGTTTTAACTCTATCGTTGAACTTTCATTAGAATTTTTGCATGGTTTGGTTTAGTAATGGAACTCTAAATAGTTTTGCATGGTTTTGCATGGTTTAAATTGTTTAAATGATATAAATGCTCCAAATTCTTGTCATGGTATAAAATGGTTTAGAATGGTTTATAGGGTAAAGGTTTTGGTGGTCATGGTTGTTGTATTTTGAAAATGTTGTGGGATATATGGAGATCTCTAAAGTGAATGAATTAATGAAATTTGTTTAAGTTATGTGGAAAGGTAAAAGGATAAATGGTTATGCTTGTGGGGAATATGAACTCCAAGTGGTTTGATATAGTAAATGAAAGGGCACTTGAAAGTCCCTTAAACCTATATATGGTTGGCTATGGATATACTTGCAAGTAAGGATTGGTATGACGATACCAATATTGATGGCCTTGGTTAATAAATTGATAATGCTTTGGTTATTTAGAAATAATTTTAATTGGTAATTAATGGCGAGATATGTAGCAAAGCCATGGAAGGTAGAGGTCCTGGGGGGACCAAAATTGGAAACTCATGTTAGCTGATGTGAGGTTGGTCTTGGTGATCGTGTGCATTATGTCACACTATACTTTGGGGGATGTACTAGTCATCCCAGGTAGTTTTCCCTGGTTGTGTGGCTTCATGAACTGTGGCGCTTTCAACAGGGAGAGCTGAACCCATATTGCCTGTGGGTGGTTTAGGATGGAAAAGCTACATATCCCAGGTAAAGGTTTTAAAGGCATGCTAAACCTGTTTCCTATTCCCGACATGGTTATATATATATATATGGTTGTATACATTATGGATGGTTTTACTTGGCTTTGTAAATGATATTATTTTATCTTTATTCTAAGTACATGCTAGTGTTCACCCACTAACCCATCTATTGGCAGCTGTATACCCATGCTATGCAGCGACCGACCATTCTACTTCTCTGTCATAGTGATCGGATTCGGGTACAGTCGATGTTGGATTGAAGTAGTGAACTTTCATAGTCCAAAAGGCATTTACTTTATGTCATGGGTTACTTTAAATATTTCTTAGCTTTCATAGACTTTGGATTTCGACTATGGTGGGGGCATGTCCCATCTAGGTACTCTTTGGTTAGTTTAGAGGATTTGTATGGACAACTGTGGACTTGGGTATGTCATGGATTGTTTTTGTATATATACATACATACATTGGCTTATTATCATGGTATTGGTTTATGGTTTCTACATTGGTTTTGTAGGTTATTGGGTGGTTGGACTTGGTTGGGTTGGTCTCAGATATAGACTTATCCCAAAGTCACCATATGGTTGGATCGCTATCTTGTTATATGTTTAGACTTTAGCCAACTCAAGGTATGCATTTGGTGGTTGGGTTGGGATTCGGGGGCGATTCCTGGACCTGGTTAGGCCTGGAATTGCCCAATTCGACAAGGCCCTTATTTGGGCTGTGTCATTATGGAATGGAGAAGGGACTTGAGAGGAGTTTGTTAGTGCATCAAGGTGTATTGGTTCAAATGTGTACCTCTAACTTCATGAATCATGCTTTTCAGCCCAAGGTAAGATGTGTAATTTTCCCTTTCAAGAACTTTATGGGAAATATCTTGCTTAAGGGGAGGATACGTATCTGAATGTTGAGGTAGTATTTCAATCCTAAGGGGTGGTTTAAAAATTAGGGTGTTATAACCTATGAGTAGTAACATGATTTCGAGGTTAGTGATATGAAGTCATATGTTTAGAAGTCAGAGTGAGGGTAACTTTGTAGTAAAAAAGGGTTGTTGTATTTGCATAGACTTTTAGTGAGTGTTGGGGGTGGTATTCCCTTATGGTATTGGTTAAGGTGTACCAAAAAAATTAGCTAGCTTATGGTAGTCGGTAAAATAGAGTGGTTAGTTATAATATTTGTATCTTTAGTTGAAATAAGAAAAAAGCTCACGAGGACTAGATATGGTAGTAGAAAAATTAATCATAGGTTGTGAATGGAAGGATGGGTCGGCTAATCATTTATGAATTTGGCATTGCTTGGGGGAGGTCTTATAAATAGGGACTTAATGATATTTATAGGATTTTGAAGTTTCTTGTGATGTATGCATGGGTAAGTGGACGTGATGTGGGGGAGGTGAATGTTCTATAAACCATAATGGGTTACGTAATAAGATTAAGATTGACTATCCTTATTGGTGGTTTTAACACACTAAGGGTCCCTTAATTTTTATCTAGTAGTTGTAAGTTAGTCTAGTAGGTGAGAAAATATGTATTAAATTTTAAGGTGTAGTAATAGCATCGTAAAGAAAAATGTACTTATGGGCCATAGTTAAGTTAAATAAGGAATTTAGGTTGATTTTTCTATTTGATGGATTATTATATTATGTGAGATATTTCATTGGTGGTACATAATTGTTGCTAGACACTAAGTTTGCACTTTAGATGTTGATTGTGGTGATAAGAATGTTAGCTCGAGGATTGTGATGCAAGATTTATGGGGGTGAATTTGTAGGCTTGTTATAATGTGTGACAAAGAGCTTAGGTTAATGACTTATGAAATATTGGAGTGTGCAATTATGTATATGCTTTAGGTCTACTGTTGAAGTAGAAATGGTGGCTACATCATTAGAAGTAGAAATGGTGGCTACATCATTAGATGTATATGAGCCTTAAGTTATAAGAATAAAATTTACTCGATTTTCAGTTATGAATGCCATGTATACCTAGTTTATGTTTAAAATTTCTTAGTAGGGAGAGTCTAGGGTGTTTTTATGTGGTGTTATGTAAGCTGAATTGAGGGGAAAATAGATAGACTATGTGAAACCTTAGTATAGTTTTAAAATTTTGTTAAATTATGAGGTTATGATATTAGAGGTGTAATGCTAGTATTCTACGGAGTTGAAAATAGTATGTTATGTTTTTAGATGCATGGATGTCTAGTCCCATGAAAATGTTAGTCATAAGGCGATGGCTTTGGAGGTTAGAGGACGTTAAGATAGTATACCTGAAGAGGATGTCCTAGAAAGAATTTAGAGTCATTATATGAAAGTTGTTGAGGGGATTTGGTGTTCTTGTGCAGAGAGTTCTGCGGATAGATTTAATGAGGGAATATGTTTGCAAGTTTAGGATAATGACCTTTGATCCAAGGGGGAGATTATGAACTAAGGTACATCATGTATTTTCTCATGGTGGTGAGTTTTAGGGATGAGTCATGGTAAATCTGTTCTTACTCTAGCAAATTTCTCCTATTTTCGAAGCTCGTACTCTAGTCCCTCAGTTACTCTCTTTGTGTCATATGATAGTGGTTATGGAAGCATAGTAGTGTTTAGATAAAATACTGGATTATCCTTTTTGTAAAATTTTGGTGTGGCTACTTGAACTATGGTTATAGATGAAGCGGGAAGAGTGAGATAAAATATTTGTTATGTAAAATAGTTAGGAGGGGAATATGTTGTTAAATTTTTTGTGAAAGTGAAAGATGTTGCTTGGTTTTTGGTGGGGAGATCCATAAAGTGGGTGTAGTAAAGATAGGCTTGAATGTTGCAATTGATAGATAGATACACAAACCCTTGTGTTATATGGCTAGTACTCGTTGATTGAGACATGATGTTGTTTGACTATAGTAATAATATAGAGTATTATTCTTGGATAGATTTAAGATATAGATCCCTGCAGCCTAAGTTAACACCTTTTAACTCCGGATTAGGATTTAACATGGAAGCAATGTATAGTTAGACTCAAGCTCTTGTAGTGAGGTATTGTGTGGGGAAATTATAAGATTTAAATTGTGAAGTACGGTATTTGTAGCTGAATTCATAGTTGAGGAGTATTGCTATATTTGACGGATATTAGATGTATCATTAGAGGTGGAGAATGCTTCTATTCTTATGTACCACTAAATCTTGTTTTGTGTCTTGTATAAATCTTAATCAGGTTGAGGATTCCTGGAATAATTCATGTCTTACATTGTTATGATCTGTTTCGTATAACTCATGCCCATTAGGGATGTTAAAAAGGCTGTCTTGGAAAAGTTTTAAAATTTTTGGAAGGGGTTTGGGCCTATTTTTTGATTCTGAGGTAGTGAGCCTCTGTGATAAAGTTGTGTCATAGAGGTTAGCCTCCATGACATTGGTGTGGCATGGTGGCTAACCTCTGCGATATTGGCATTACAGGCCAGTGTTTTAATTTCATCTAGTTTTTGATTTTCTCACTTTGGGTGAGGGGCTTTGAGTCTTTTACCCTTTGTACGACCTATGTCTCATTATCTCTTGATTCATGCTTACATAATTCACTTAGTGATGCCATGAATCCTTTTTCTTTTGATTCCTATATGTGTTTTGTTGGGGGGGGAATTCCTAATGTGAAGTTACATACTTCATTCCATACTTCTAAAGCTTCAATAAGTTCCTACCCATCATTCAAGGATGAATGATTCCAAGGGGGAGATAATTAACACCTTGCATTTTCAGGCTAGAATTCAAACGTTATTCCTACATGTATAAACTCAAAAGAAATGATTCCTATATAAGTTTCATGATCAATTTCCTAGTGTAAAAAGTGATTTTGACGTGAAAAATGTTCATAGGAAACACTTAGAGCAATGTGAGTTAAGAACTTTTGTTATCGACCAAATTTTGGTGTTCGATCCTACAAGGGTCAACTTTTAACGTGGATAACTTCTGGAATATATGGAATTTGGAGATTAAGACACACCAAATAAATATAATTGAGTCCTCTTTCCAACTCCACCAATTTTGCCTTAATTTGATACCTGAGCAAAAAGTCATAAGTATTTTCGTGAGGAACCAGTAAGGGTGTGTGATAAGGACGTGGCATGCCCTATGTGGTCTGAGATTTTGGCATGGCATGCCTTATTTCTAGTGATGCCAAAACCTACATTTCTCTTTGTTTTTTGAGGTAAAACTAGTTATTTACATCCTAAATCATCCTATAACTAATACTAACATGATTTCATCATTCCATAACCCCAAATACGTAATCCCTCTCCTCTAAAATTCTCAAGAACACCTTATAAGGGTTCTTCTAAAAAAATTCAACGTCCAAGGCTTCAAATTCAAGTTTATTCACAATATTATAACACTAATTTCATCATCAAGGCTATGGAAAATAAATTCAAGTGTTCATATCAATCCCAAGCTCAGGTTCAAGCTTCAAAGTTATGGGTTCAAGCTTTTATCCAAACTCCTTCCATCAAAAAGGCCTACATGTCTTCCCTAAATTGATTTTATGTAAAAGAATGTATTTAAATTATTATCCATGTGGTTTAATTATGGATTTTGAATGTGGGTTGAAGTATTTGAAATAATTGAAGCATGAATTGAATTCCCATGATGTTGAATTGATTGTTTATGCTATATTTTCACAAGTTTGAACTATTTAAATGCATAGGTGTGGGAATTGGTATGAGGAACATGGGTTTCCCTAAAAATGAGTGTTTAATGGTTTGGAATTGGCTTCAACCTCAACCTAATTTGTGAAACTTGATTTAAGACATGGATATATGCATAAATTACTTCATTTTTGAAACCTTGCACTGAATAAAAGGTGAATTTAACATAAATTGGCTTTTGAAAAGCATCGGTGTCCATGTATTAATTTTGAATTGGAATTTTGGAGACCTATTGGCTGATGGGTTAGAGTGTTAGTTGGCTAAATGGGTTGGATTTCTACAGGATGATGGGTTAGAGTCCTAGTAGGCTAAATAGTTTGGATTGGCATAATGACATTGGCTTGCAAGCTTGTTTATTTGGTATGACGATACCATTCTGTAAATACCTCAAAGGACAACTCCTTGCTTAATGAATGGGAATGTGCATATGTTTTAGTTGGGATTAAAGGGGATTGTGTAGCTAGACATAAATTGGAGGTCCCGAGGGATTGATACTGGAAACTCATAGTTGTCGGCATGAGGATTGGTCTAGATAACTGTGTGCTTGTGTCCCACTTGATACATGTATCATGGATGGCGTAGGGTCGTGGATTCTCTAGCCTTCTATGATATCTCCAGTTCGTGTAGCTAACACTCACCACGGGCCATCCAGTAGGGGGCATGGACCCATATAGCTTTAGGTGTTCTAATGACGGTCAAGCCACACAGTCTAGATTAATGATTTTACTCTTATGTTAAACCTTGTTCCCTTGCCCGACATATTATATATATGTATATGATTGTGTGCATATGGTTTTTAGAATGATTTTGGACTAATATGATCACGGAATTATCTTACCCCGTATCGTTGAGTTACATGCTTGTTCCCACCCTATAAACCATCCTAAGACACTACGTTATTTTATAATGTAGGGTATGAAGACACTTCTTTTACCTCTGTGTAGCATTAGGTGGATTAGCTCATCTTTCGAGTTACTTGAAATGGTGAGCTTCCATTCTCCAAAAGGCCCGTCCTTCCATAGTTTGTTTTCTATGCTTTAGACTATCTCTTTTGGTATTTTTTGGCTACAGATGAAGGCATATCCGGGATTAGGTTCTTTTTAGGATATTAGAGGCTTTGTGGATTAATGTGGATTGGGATTGTTGTTAGAAATATAAGTTTCCTTTGAGCCATTTATTTATATTACTCGTGTCTATTTTGATTGCTTCCACTGTCATATATGTATTGTGTTCTGATTGCCTAAAAAAAAAGGTGGTCTTCATTTCTCAGCGGACTTGGGATACCTGCAACAACTAGGTCGTGGTTTGGGTCTTGACACTCTTCTCCTCTTCAACCCTACAACACCTGATACATGCTGCTGTTTTCACTGTTCAACTGATGATTCATATTTCTCCAACTTTGGATGATAAACTCTGTGCCCTGGATGCTTCTTGTATCTGCATATCTCAACTTGTAGAAGTAAGTAGCGATGCATGCCTTTTGTTTTGTCTAACTTCTCATTTTCATCTTCTTTTTCATTCTTTTCTTTGTTCTTTAGCTGTTCTCTCCGATGGATGGCAAAATATCTTATTTTTGTGCTCTCTTGAGGGTTTGTGTCCCCTAAAGACTATTACTTTCTTCGAGTAAGAAAAAAGTTGACCCTTTGTCCTTGTTTGGATCAAAATATTAGCTCTTCCTAATCTCTTCCACTTTGCATATATGGATGGTATGGATATAATGGGATGCTCAAAACCACAAATACTTGGAGAGAAATATGACTTTCAGGTTTATCAATAGCAATCCGACCAAGTGACCCTCCCCTTTTGCTGCGAGTCCTTTTTGTTTGTTGTTGTAGTGTAGACTAGCTAGCTACTTCAAATTTTTTGTTTCCACCATGGCCTGTATATATTTTCATCTAGACAAACTAAGCTTTAGCCTCCCCATCCCTTTCATCCTTTTTTTGGTGACAATCTAAGAAAGGGCATTGTAATTTATCACTATTAATTATCCTTTCGGATCTGTGTTCTAGTTGATGGAAACTTGTAAATATGAAATCCCCTTTATCAATTGACAAATTAGCTAAATGATCAACTAATTGGTTCTCTTCCCTAAGAATGTGTTTGAAACTGTACTTATTTATGTTCCAGTAATGTCCATATTTGCTCTATTGTGTCTGATATGCTTCATGGACAATCCCACTCTCTGATTAATATTTTTTGCAAAGTTAGAGAGTCAGACTGAATAATGACTTTATTGTGCTGGATTGACTACAATGTGTGGCTGCCTGAAAAATAACTATTGCCTCTTCTTCTACATTAATAGTATCTTCTAGGTTAACTTCTTTTGCATATAACAGATCTCCATGTTTGTTCCTTAGACAAAATGCATATGAGTTAACACTTGGATTACCCGTAGATGCTCCAACAGTGTTATATTTAATCCACCCTTCCTGAGGAAATTTCTAGATTAGTTTAGTAACCTTCACCTTTGTCTTGTTATACTCAAATTCCTTTAGAATATATAGTCAAGTATATGGAAAATCTTGTTTTGGCCTCCTAAATTTCAACAGTATGCCTAGATTTTGGATATAATGAATACCACCCTCTGAGCTGAAATATTCTTTCTATCATGTTTTTTGTTGTTTCTCCTCTTCCATAGATCACAGATGATCATACTAGGAATAGCTTCAAAATAAGTTTTTTCCTTTTTCCTGATATCTGTATTTCAGAATACCATTAAAGATTCCCTGAAGCTTAGACTATGTATATTTATACCTATAAAAGATGAAAAGTAGGACCATGGCCTGTTAGCAATATATGATCTTAGAAACACAAGGGATATGGTTTCTTGTGTTGGATTTACACAACACCATTATCTAGATGGCCCCTCAACACCCCATCTCCTTATATTTTTATCCATAAGAACCTTTCCTTTCCATATCCTCCACGTAAAAGAAAGACATTTTAAAAGGAAACAATTTTATCAATATCTCCTTAAAAGTCCTGCTACTCTGGTCCCTTTGTCTAATATATTTCCATGGAGATCTCACTGCACACTTTCCATTAGTCTCAAGCATCTATATGGGCCTATCATCTCCTTTTGTAATGATTGGAGGCTTGATTTTATCCATAAATGCTTAGAAACTTTATCTGGAAATATCTCAGTGATCAGGTGATCATTCCAATTTTCATTTAACATTAAGTCTCTCTTACATTGGTATCTGTCATTCCATTCTCTGTTATCCTGAATAGTTGTGTATAAGTCCATTGTAGTTGTCCAGTTATCAAACCATATACTAGAATTCCCTCATCTAGTTAGCCATGGGATTTGGTATTCTACTAAATCCCTTGCCTGTAATATCTTCTTCCATACTTGTGATCCTGAGCTAGTTTTCCATATCACCCTATTAGGATGCTCTTTATTTTAGTACTTATTTTGCATATAAGTGCTCCAAATAAATTCTTTTGTTCTGAAATTCCATGACAACTTGTAAAATAGAGCCCCAACCATATCTTGCATCAATCTAAATACAAGCCCACCTTCTTCCACTAGTAGGTATAAGTTATTCCATTTTACCTAATGTCTAGTCCTTCTTCCTAGATGATTACTCTAAGAAAACAGAGCGAGCATTTTCTAAATAGTAGTCATCACATTCATGGGAGAATTCGTAATTAATAGGCATTATATAGGTATACTTTTCAAAACATGGTTTATTAGTATAGCTCTCTTTCTCCATATGATAGCATCCTTCCTTTCCATCCTTACGGCTAACTACTTATTCTATTCATATTATTCTGATAGTAATCCTTCTTCTTCCTCATTTGAAAAATAGGACATGTAAGGTAAGTAAAGAGAAAATCTTTCCTTAGAATACCTGTTGCTACCTCTGCCATCACTATTATTCCTTGGGAAACACCTTTATGCAAGTATATTGCACTTTTCTCCTTATTAATCTTCTCCCCTAATACAAGCTTATACCTCTCTAAAGTTGAAGTAACTCTTTGTAGAGTTCTCAAATTGGTCTTTCATAACATGATCATATCATCTTCAAAAGTAAAGTAATTAATGTTTAGGCTTCCCCTTGGCATACCAAAAATCTTAAACTTCTTTAGCAGTGCCATAGATTTTAAGGCTCTAGACACCACCTCTTAGCCAGTATAAAGAGGCTAAGAAATAAAGAATCTCCTTGTTTCAAACCATTCAGGATCTAAAAAAGCCTTTAGGTTGCCTATTCATTAGTATTGATTACCAATTATTTCACACTAACATGTACAGTATGTCTATGATTGTTTCGTTAAATCCTAATTCTCTCCGCACTTTTGAAAGGTACAACTACTCCATCCTATCATAAGCTTTCATTATATCCATATTAATGACCATGTTGGTGCTTACCTCTCTTCCTAATCTCTAAAATGATTTCATGAACCACTAAGGTGTTGTCTGTAATGATCCCCTCTTAAACAAAACCAACTTATTCTTCTGATATAATCTCAGGTAACAACCTCTTTAATCTGTCATGAATGAGTCTAGAGGAAATCTTACTAACAAAATTACTCAAGTAAATTAGCCTCATGTCACAGAAAGTGTTCACCAAGTTAGTGTATGTGATAAATCTTGGAAGTTCAAATCCACAAAAAAAGCCAATGCCATTTGGTACCCATCTTCTCCATAATATCCCATCTATCCTGGTAGAAAGCACTATCATACCATCTGTTTCTCCATCATTGTGCCTATTCAGACCCATTACTGTTGCCTTAACCTCATGAATGCTAGGGATTTTGTTCAACTCATCATTTTGCTAAGTAGTAACTATTTTTGGCAATTATTCTAGCATTGAGAAATCTTCACTTTCCTATTCTTTAGAAAACTATTTCTGAAAGAAATTTACTACAAATTTAGCAACTCATCTTGATCTTCCACCTATATACCCTCTCCAGTTTGAATTTTCTCACCTTTTATCAGTTTTTTCATCCCTTAACAATTGAATAAAAGAATTTAGTATTTGTTTCACCATATTTAAACCACTCCAAACCTGCTTTATACTTCCAAAACTCTTTTCCCCTTCTTAGTTTTACATTTAACTCAGTATGTACTTTAAAAGCTTCTATCTATTTGCACCTAATAGGTCTTCTTCAAACTGTTTCTACCTAACTTTAATAACCTCACCCAAGGTCGCAATTTCCTGAAAAATATTATCAAACCTCTCTTTACTCTATTGAGTTAAAGCATCTTTAGTCTTCTTCAACTTATTATGAAACATAATGAAGGAATTTCTTTGTATTTCAATTTTTGGATTCTACCATATAACCTCTAAATAAGATTATTCCTTAAGCCATAAATCTAGAAATTTGAAGGATTTGGTGATTTATTCATTAACAGTATAAAAGTTAATCAACAAAGGTGTATGATCTGAACCACTTTTAATCAAATGTTCAACCTCTAATATAGGAAACAAACCTTGTAGTCTATCATTACACTGAATCATGTACAACCTCTTGAATATACAATCATCAATTGTTCTTCTATTCTACCATGTGAATTTACTTCCTTTGAAACTAGGGTCTTCTAAATTACACACATTTATGCAATGTTTGAAGTTCTCAATTTCTGATACATTAACTGGTAAACCCCCTATTTATCTTCATTATTTATGATAACATTAAAATATCCACCCACTAACCAGGGTTCCTGGATTGAATGTACCATCTCCTCCAAAGATTCCCACAGTAATATTCTTTCATTTTGAGTACATTTAGCATATACTAAAATGACTATTACTATTACTCCTGCTTCCTGGTTGTCCAATCTTAAGGTTATCTGCTGCTATTCAACTTTAATAAAAGTAAAATTAACAATTGAATCCATGTATGCCCAAATTTTTTGTGATGTATTAGCCACTACATGTTGCATCCCTAACTTTCTTTTATAATCCTCTATATTGTTATTGGATAGAAAAGGTTCCATCACCCCAATAAAGTAAAATGATGTTTTTCTTATACAGTAATTAATATAGTGAATTCTTTCTGAGTATTCACTGGTCTTATATTCCATATCAAAGCATTCATCTTGATTTATTTTTAGAAAAACTTCTTGTCTGCATTGTACTTGTACTAGCTCCTTTGCCTTTCTTTAATTGCTTGCCTTGTGTTGCTTTAATGGTATCAATTTTCCTGGGAGACAAATTTTCTTCAATGGCTACTTTGGCAATATTATTTTATAGGTCGTCCTCATAGTTCATCGTTCTTTTTATTGCAGAACTCCATTTAATTTGCAGATTGAATTACTAATGGAACAACTCCTTCTATCACTATTTCATCCTCTTTGTTACTCTGCTGATTAGAAATAATTAGTTCTTTTGATACCTCTTTATTCTCCATTACCTTATGCTCTATCTTTTTTTCCAGTGGTGAGACTTCAGTAGAATCAGTTTGCCTCTTCTTTGCTTGTAGTGTTTCATTTTGTCGCTTAAATCTTTCTTATCACCATCATCTTTTGCCTATTCTATTACTATTGGACTTTTTCCAAACTTATTGGCTACCCAATCTTTAGTACTCTCTTTACTTATCTACTATTTCTTCCCTTTATTTTGATCCACCTCATCTATTTGATCCATATCTGTTGTCCCTTCTTCTGTAAGTACATCACAAACATTAGAAATATGTAGTTCTTTCCGACAGTATGCCTATACCGATATCTTTTATATTTATTCCTTCTTGTCAACCATTTTTGTTTATTTTATTTTCCTTCTCTAAGTTTATTTTTAGTTGTATCTTTCTCATGCTTCTTATTTTCTCATTCTGAATGTTTATTTGGACCTTTTTCCTTTTCCTCCAAATTTTTCTCAGCAATTTAGGATGTATATTCTAGAAACTACTTTCATCATATCCTTGAAAGCAATATTCCCTACAATACTTTGGCATATAATCATATTGAATCTATATCTATTTAAATTTAATTTCTCCTGTCACGTCATCTTCTTCATTTATTCTCACTCTTTGTGGCAATGTGGAAACCAAGTCCACCTCCACCTTGACCCTTGCACAACTAGGTATTATTTGATTTCTGGTTGCCATATCCATGGTTAACGGTTTACCTACTGCTGAAGCAATAGAAAAAGTTTCCTCTTTAGCAAAAAAATTGGGTGGGAAATCTGGCATGGATATCCATGCCACTCCAATGGTATTCTACATTCGACTCGAACCACGAATCCTACTTCAATGTTCTCATCTGCTAATATATCTCTTTATTCTTGATATAATATGTAGCAGTGGACAACAGATTCACATAGTCCTCTAATCCTTCCGCTCGAATTAAAATATGTCTAGTATCTAATACGCCAATAGTGCACTAACCTTTGATACCACATTGACCTAGAATCGTTCTTCTCAGCTACATAATGTCGCATTTTCCATAAGAAAATTTCCCAATTATAACATATTGCAAATTTTCTTGAATGATTAAATTTCTGACCCCTGATGACTTCCATGTTACTCGAGTAAAGTTATTACTGAGGATCTTGGGTTTCAACATATTAGCATAATTTATCTTATTAGTAGGATCTATTTATGTCCCATTATATTCTTTCGTATACGTCATATTTCACTTACCTTGCAGTGGGTCAGACCCACTGGAGATGGTGGCCATAATGGTCAATGTTTTGAAACAAGTAGGGTTTATGGTTGGAGTTTAGAGAGAGGGGCCTCAAATTAAACGCACTAAAAAGTTGGTAATGTTGAAATTAATAAAGTCTAATTTAGATGATCCATTACTTTCTCAATATCTGGTTTGCACAATAACATGAATGTAGCCTCGTGTGCTTTAACTCATTACTATCAACACTAGGGGTGGGCATTCAGTTTGTTCAATTTGATTGTTTAATATCGATTAAGTTTTTCAGTTTTCAAATTGACAAAAATGACAATCATAACCAAATCCAAGGTTTGGTTCGATTTCTACATATTTATTTCGGTTATTCATA
Organism: Capsicum annuum; assembly: GCF_002878395.1. Taxonomy (NCBI): domain Eukaryota; kingdom Viridiplantae; phylum Streptophyta; class Magnoliopsida; order Solanales; family Solanaceae; genus Capsicum; species Capsicum annuum. The sequence goes on from NC_061119.1 coordinate 112,069,753, forward strand.
TTTTTATTTTGGTTTTGAATATTAAAGTAGTGAGCCTCTCTTTGTCATGACTGACATTTCAAATTGGTGATTTTTCTTAGAAAAATAATGTTTTTTCAAATCTATTGTTCATTTCAAAAAATAAATAACTATAAATAATTCAACATGGATGAAACAAACAGACATAACCATAACTTTAACATAATACATGAATTCACTATGTATAAGCTTGCATAAACAGTCCACAAAATAACACAAAAGACATAAAAACAGTCCATAAAACAATTACCACAAATTCTTTATACATAAATAGTCCATAAAATAGTCCAAAATTATCAAAATAGTCCATAAAATATTTGAGTCATCAAAACAGTCCATTAAACAATAAACTAGCCCATAAAACAATAAAACAATCCATAAAACAATAAACAATCACCACCACCATTCCATAAAAGAGCTACCACAGTCCACCAAAATAGCCACCAGCCAACAGCCAACAAAATAGCCATAATAGTCATCTATAGTCCTAGAAAACTTGTTGTGAGTTTAAACTTTATTATACAAAAAGAACTTAGTAGTATATTTTAATTATTGAAAGAACAATTCCTAGTTAAAATCAAGCATACAAAAATGCACCTGCTAATTATTAATTCTAGCTTCTAGGTAAAGGATGGAAACTGAAAAAAAATAGTAAATTATTAATTCCATAGTATCCTCCTCTATGATATCCTTAATGATCAGTTTGTTAGAATTTTTTGTTTTTCTATCATTTTCAATGGCATAGTGACTACATCCTTTCTCCCTAATCCATTGTCACAACGCAAGCATCAATATCACATCCTGTTTCTTCACTTTTGAAGTTTAGGCTCCAGGAATAAAACTAATTTCTTAAATTTCTTTTGCAAGAAACTGTACGTAGCAGCCTTTACAAGCACACAAAATGGATCTAACTAACCCAAGAATCGTATTGATCTACTACACCACCAATCCTTGCTCTTCTTTTTTACTATGTAAATATCATCAACATTAAGAAACAGATCATGTAAGAAATTAATTCCGGGAAAAGGTAAATACCAATACCAATAGCATCTATAAATAAAATAGCAATAACCTGGACAATGCCAATATCTATTTGAAGTGTAGCATATACTCTAGTTGGACTTGTTTCATAAAATAGATCAAGAAACAGAACATTAAAAGAGAAGATGTGCATGAATGAAATATGAATTTAAATTCTAATACTATGTTTTAATGGCTCAATTACATCTTGTGTTCTTACACATTTAGAAATTCGATTACTCAGATAAGTCCAATATTGTGTATATCTGACCCCTACTTGCATCAAGTGTAACCATCATATCCAGTGAAAAATAAAACTTTTCATACATAGGAAAGTTTCAAATCAAGAAATTAGTAGAAGTAGAAGTAGAAGAACCTAAAAACAACTTACCCACAATTCACATTTTCTTATTGACAACTACACATCAACAATGCTAGACTCAGTTCTACTACAAGTCATTTCTGAAAAAATGTAAAACACTTGTTAATTGATATGCAATATAAATAAGAAATTATTTTTAATATAATGAATACAAAATCATAAAATTCTTACCAACTTCAAGTTGCTCAGGAAACTCTAAATCTTCCTCGATATTAATTGAAATAGGTTCATATCGAAGTAAATTTTGAAAATAAATAAGTGATTGTATTAGTTTAGGAGTCAATGAAATCCTAAAGAGATCAATAATACGACCTCACGTTCTAAATGCACATTCAGATGTAACAATGGAAATGGAAATGGATAATACATCACGAGCCATTCCAGCGAGAATGGGAAATCTTGGCATTAACTTTCCACAAACCTAGTATATCAATTTTTTCGAATCTGGTTCCATCTCTTCAGCAATATATTTTCCCAACTCAGATTTACCACTTGAACCTCCACTAATTCGTTAATGCTTCTCAAATTGTTATTTTGTTCTCATTGATTCTCTTGTTTGAAAGTTTCCATAACCACTTACAGATGAAGAGTTTCCAAAATAAAAAGAAGTGGATGAAGATGAAGAGTTTTTTTATTTCTTAACATAATGCTCAAACAAGACTTTCATATGTGCCTCCAGTGAATTGAAAAATTGTCCCTAATTTTTTTAAAACATGTCCAAAATTGAAAAATGAACATATTCAAGTTTGTTACGGGGATCCCACATAGATGAAATAAAGATCATTTTATTCATTTTCTCTGGGTCACCCAATACTTTCTGAACTTTTCCCTCATATTTGTTGTTATTTTTTTCAAATCAGAATCTTCATTTTCTATCATCTCTTTAAAAATCAGTGTTTTCATAAAGTGCACTATTAATAACATATTCTGAACCAAAAACTTTCAAAGTAAGATCATAAGAAGTTTTTAAAAGTTTTACCATTGTTCTCACATTTTTCCAGTCCTCACTTATAAAGGCGCCTTCATTTGTTCTATCTTCACAAAGAGAGGTACAAAGATAATCCAAAAAACCATTATTATTGAAACTATATCTTTCAAATGCAAGCTCAAAATATTGTGTTGTTTCAAGAATCAAGTATGTAAAGTTCCATCGAGCAGGAACATCTAAACATAAAAATTTCTTACAAGTTATCAATTGAGATTCACAATATTATTTAAACTTTTTAACTTTCTTGGCAGATTGTTTAACATACCTCACAACTTGTCTCACTCACTTGATAGACTTATCAATTTTCTTCAACCCATCTTGTACAATAATATTAAGAATATTGTCATACACCTCACATGAAGATGTTGACCTTCCATTATGTTAGTTCTCTAATTACTTAATTTTTTAGATATTTCTAGTACTTTAATATCGTTGGAACTAGCATTATCGACTGTAATGCTAAAAACAGTATCAAAACTCCATTCAAGCAAACAATTAGTAATGGAAGCAGCCATATCAATACCTTTATGACTAGAAATCAGACAAAAATTTATCACTCTTTTATTCAATTTTCAATTTGTATCTATAAAGTGATCTGGTAGACATACATATTTTTTTTTATAGACGTCCAAGTATCCATCATAAGACAAACTTTTGGGCGTACTTCTTTAAAAACCGATTCCAAAACTTGTTTCACTTCATTATATAACTGATAACAATCTCTTATCATGGTTCTATGAGAAGGAATATGAAAGTGTGGGGCTATGACTCTCATGAAATTTTTAAAACCTTTCTTTTCAACAAAACTAAATGGCAACTTATTAACAACTATCATTTCAGCTAAATCTTTCCTACTTTGACCTTGATCAAATGTTCAAGTACCCAACACCCCTTTCTTTTAATTCATAGAAGTTGATAGAAAAGCTAATTTTGTTTGACTTTCTTCAACATCAATACTTATATTTTTCTTTATTAGCTCCAGTTTTATCATCAACAATCTTGTCAAACCACTACCAACATTTTTTCCTAGGTTTTATGACCTTTTATTTCTTTGAAAGTTTAGCTTCAATGGCAGTTTTAACTTTATTTATAGATGAAATTAAAATATTTTCATTTGATGCTCCACCTTCACTTACCCTACTTTAAATCTGTGAAAATAAAATAATTTATTTATTGGTTCTCGTCCATTAACCTTAAATTATGAATTTAAAATAAAATAAAAATATCAAATTAGATATATTTTGAAGGTTGACTGGTCGTTAGAATAACTGGTTGGAAAAGTGGTTGTTGCCGCTGGAAACTGACCAGTCTGACTGATTTCCTGTCTGTTGAACCTTGTTAGATTGGTCGCGAGCTCTCCACTTAACAAACTCAGAGACCATAGGTCATAGTTGTCGGCATCTCGCCACTTGCTTCTCCGGTGGATTGAATGAACTCCGCTCAAGTAACTCAACACTTGTTGAGTCATTGTCGTGGGTTGCCGCTGGTCTGTTGTCTTTTCTCACCATCGGTATGTAGTTGGCTGTTGTATTGAGCCTTGACTATTGTATGACGTATAAGATTGATTAGGGTTATAGGTTTACTACTTATTATATATTTATATACTGAATATATTATATATATAATTATATATATATATATTAAGATATATATATATATATATATATATATATGGCAAAATGACCTTGTGGACCCCTGTACTATGTTGGTTTTGTAAGTTGGACACTTCCACTTACATATTTGTCACTTGGACCCCTGAATCCACTAAAAAATAATTTTTCAAACCCTTTGACTGCTGACCAAGCCTATGTGGGATTGAAAAGGCTGACTAGGATGAGGCGCATGCAGGCACGCGTCTAGAGAGAGAGTGGGGGTCAATTTTATATTAAAATAATTTAAAAAATTTAAAAATAAGTCCCCCAACTATAAATATATTTTTAAAAATTAAAAATAATAAATTTAAAAAATAAAAAAGGCGCCCCCCAAACCCCTCCGCCGTCCAGAACCTCCCATACCCCACCCTACTGTCGTCTACCAATCCCCCACCCCCACCACCATCCACCAGTCCCCCACCCCCACCCCATCATTGCCCTCTTCAACAATAGCCATTGCTACCAATATTTTAGGTCCCTCAACAATAGCCATGGCCATCAACTTCCAAAATTCCAATCTTAAACAAAGAACAAACTTAAACAAAGTGTATAGAAAAATCAAAATTTTAATTTTTTTCACAATCCAACTTCAAAATTGTCAAAAACAAGATATGGGTATCAAAGAACAACCTTAAACAAAGTGTAGAAAAATATCAAAATTTCAATCTTTTCACAGCCCAACTTTGGGCACAAAGGGTAACAAGTAATGAAATTATATCTTGTTAATTTGCTCTCCAATCCAAAATGTTACCATCTTAAATTTAAATAGAACTAAGAGTAAACACTACTAAAGTTACATTACTTTTGCTATGTTTATAAGAACGGAGAAGCAGGAACATATCAAAAACAATACAAGTCAGCAAAGGTTTTTGAGCAATTTTTTCTTCCCTTGTCATTACTGGGAAGATTATACACAAACCGGTGATGCATTCCCAACATATCAATAGCCAAATTGGATATCGAACAACTGGTAGTTCCATTAATGCTCTAAGATCAACACCTTTTTAGTTGAAGGAGATGTTGTACAAGAGCGTCCGTCGGTGTTGTTTCTCAAAATTATTGATGATATCATCAATTGTTTCCTCCCAATTTTCAGTCACCACAAGCTGCAAGTGAGAACTTGTATTGTTATTAGAAACCAAGAAAAATTAATGGAGAAGAGAGAGTGGAGAGATGGAGAAGAGAGAAAACGAAGAAGATCGACCTTTTTTCTTTCTTTTATTCTTTTATTTTTATTTTTAATTTTTTAAATTTTTAAGTGACATTTTAAAAATGATGTAGAATTTAATATAATATTTAAAATAACGTGGAAGCTGATATGGTAGCGGACGTGGGGCGAGTGTGTTACACTCACCAAAAAAGTATTTAAAATATTGCTTTTTAGTGGGTTTAGGGGTCCAGATGACAAACATGTAAGTAAAAATGTCCAACTTACAAAACCGACATAGTACAGGGGTCCAGAAGGTCATTTTGCCTATATATTATTTATATAGTTTCTATTTTTTTGTTTTACCAAATTTTTTTGCTGAAAAACCAAAAACCGAATTGTTTAATCAAATTTCAAAACTTAAAAATTGTAACCGATCCAAAAAATTGAAAAATCAAAATAAAATTATATTTTGGTTTGATTTTTCATTTTTTTTATTTAAACCAAAATATGCCCAGCCCTAATCAGCACAATTGCAAGCAATTTTCTTCCACCAACATAAACATTCTTTTGGGTGTAAAGGAAGATTATCTATTACTGTTCAGACCTATTTGTCACTAAAATTCTATGAACACTTACCAATGAACCTCACTATAGAATATTCTTGACTCCAATTTCTTCCTTTTAAGGATTATGTATAAACGATAGTATGATTTAGACATTATAAAAATTACAACAACATACCCAGTGATATAATTGCCCATGAATCATAAGAAATGTAAAATAATAATAGTGTGGCTATAATGTCACCTAACTGATTATAAAGGTGATTTGAATTACTCTAGACAACAGTAAAAAAACACCTTAATATGTAGCTATACTATGTTCTAATGAAAATCCAAATAGCAATCGAAAATTTTACAGCTACCCGATAAGCTAGGATGAATGTTTTCAACTTGCGAAAACAACAAAAACTGTATATTACAAATATGATCAAAAGAGTAATTGAAGAGCAAGTGATTCATCAATTAAATTTTGTATTGAGAGTGAAGAGACTTATAAATCCTAAGGGACTTCAATTATGTAGTGTTATTCACAATAATGCAACATGTTATACATCAATTCTTAGTGTCCTTCCTTCAGCAAACAAATACAAACCAAAATAGATAGATCTTAGTACTTATTTAAATGTTTAATATACGGATACTAATTGTAAAATACCAGCATGAACATAGAAATACAAAATAGAACTTTGGTCTTTTAAGACTTCATGGATGTATATTTTGTCTTCTAATACTACACAAATCACATAATTCTCTTTGAAACTAAGAATATTCTTTTACAAAAAATCAAGAGAAGAAATTACTACACAAAGTGTTAAGTGAAAGATTGAAAATCTACAATTCCTATGTAAATTTATATAGGTGCATTCTTGGTTTGATTCAAAGTCCTAGTTGTTTGAATAAGTTCAAATAAAATATTACTATGCTATACAATGTCAAATAATATGTATGAGGAACTAAAATAATTAGAGTATATTATTTATTAGATTCAGGACTTCTAAATACCTATAATAAGAAGCATCTTGTACTCCAACATGTTCAGTAATGGATGAAACATTGATGTTGCAATCTACAATCTCAAGCTTTTTCTTTAAACTTTGAGCTGCCTTTGCATGCTCAAGTTGAGCAAATTGGACAAACCCAAAACCTTCGTAATGTCCTGTTTCATGATGTGTAGATAATTAAAGAGGTGGGCATTGGTCTTAAAGCCAATAAGTTGATCAACTAATAGAAGATTTTAAACAATTAACATAATTACTAAGCAATTCGGAAATAAAAGTAGCAAAAGTATAAGAAATAATAGATAATAACAAAAATAACATATAGTGACACAAAAAATTACAACAAAATAAACGAGAATTGAGATACCAGAACATTAAATTTAAGATTTACATACAGACTCCTTAAGGTTCGACCAAACATTCATCTAACACCTATAAACTACAATAAAATAATACAACAATAGAAATATTAGAAGATTAGAAAAATACATTAAACCTAACTTTACAAAAAAATTCTTCAAAGCCCCACTGCACATTCATAAACCACATGTATTAAGTAGAAAAAACAACAATTATTGACAGATCCAAAAATAAAACAAACAAAATAGTGAATTAATAAAGGTGTTTGTTATGATTTGTTTTATCACAAGTAAAATTTTTATCTAACTAATTTCACCATGTAACTATATTAAGATCACTTCTATTTCAAATTAATTTCTTTAATTACTTGAATAAATTTTGCATCAAAGCTTCACAAATATCATATAAAAGTTAATGGTGAACATGAAATAATGGAACATTTATAGAAGCATATGGTTAGATCCATTTTCAAATGGATTATATTTGCACCATCTTTGTGTATAACTCAAATACATAAAATAAAAAAGCAAATCAAATAAAAGGTCACGTACCAAAAATAAACAACAAAACTAACTTTTTTGTAAGGGAAAGTCAACATATAACTTTTTGGAAAACACACAAACAATAAAACGCTTATAGAAATATTACCATAAATTTTGGAATTCATCTATAAATAAAAAATCTTTTTTTTGATTTATTTTTGCATATATTTATTATAATCAATATTCAATATAGGTGAAAAGACAATTTTATCTAATGTGGAGTCTTTTAATGAAGGGAAAAATTACTTTTCTAAGGGTCTTCATACTTTAATATATTATGGATATAGATATTATAGATACCTCTAGTATGTGAAACTTATACCTTTTCAATTAACTTTATAAACTTCATGTAATGACCCTTCAAGTCATTTTCTACAATTCCATACTATTTTCCATTTAGAACTTTTCCATAGCTGCCCCAAGTCATTTATGACTTTCTAGAGCTGACAGTTCGATTACCAAATAATTCATTTAGTTTTTAGAGTCAATTATATGCTTTGAAGTTTTTGTTGTTGAGAAATAGGTATCGGGCTTAAACATCAGGTTAACAGCCTTGTGTGCTAGTTTTGACATTTTTTGTAGATCCAAAAGGTCAATTTAAGGCTAGGGGAACCTTTATTTAGGTTCCAAGGCTTTTCAACTCATTTAGAGCTATAGGGTGGATTTATTGGGTGTGGGAAACTCATTTTATCAAAGTAACCCTAGATGAAAATTTTGATGGTGTAATTGAGTCTGAAATATTAAATTTGGCAAGATAATATAGTTCATTTGCATTCAAAGCATTCAAGAAAATTCTGAGGGTCCGAACGGAGACTTGGCAAGTGCCAAGTTAGTTGGTGGAAGATTCAGCTAGTGCAGGCCAAAAATGTCCTTTGCATGCCCTTAACTGCGTTCTCAAAGGACAAGTCAATTGTCTACCATGATTGTGATGACCTGTCCATGTTTGTAAAGTCTAAATCTGTTGTCACTATCCTGATCATGGGTTGTTCTCCGTACTCGTGAGGGGCAAGCCAAGTTGAGGACCAAATATGTAACAGGGTCCTCACGATCGCGATAAAGGGACCCCTGGTAATATTTATTTTCTTGAACCCAATATTTCTTTCATTTTTCAAGTCTCATGTTCCATTGAAAACACTAGAGATCTAAGAGAGTAAGAGGATCAATATGTGGGTGTTTGGGGTGAGTTGGAGAGTTCATGGGGATGTTTCTTCATCAAAGAGTATAGTAAGTTTCCTTTAATTTCTTAATTAATTCTTCTATTTAAACTTAAAATAATTAATCCTTTGTGGTTGATCTGAGGGTGTACTTGCACTCAAATTTCTCCCATTTTTAAGAAAATAATCCTTGAGACTAGAGAGGCATTACAATTTTAAAGATGTGACTTCGCATGCAGGCCCCATATAGGATTTCTAGCTCAATTTTGGACTATAAGATTTTATATGCAATACAAATATTTTTATTCTCATATTAATGTGCATATCATTATTTTGATTGCGCGGTATTATACGGATGCTCCTTGAAAGGAAAAATCTCCAATTTAGTAGACATTATCTTAATTTCCTTATATATTAAGCTTTATTATGGTATTAGTATAGTATTATGCTAGCTTTACGGTGGAATTGAAGGCTTGGTTGCATGTTTAATGAAAAGTTTGAATATTTAGTCGATTATAGATTCATTTTATGTAGAATTGTCCCATTCCTTCTTTCCTTGAGTTAAAGTGTTGACATAGGACTTATTTAGACTCATTTAATACCTACTAGTAGAAATTGGAAGCCTTAGTCTATTTTATTGGGAGAAATCAACTTAGTATGAACTTTCAGTGTTTAGTATTGAGCCTCGCCGGCCCTCTTTATGGTCAAATATCTTAAATAGCTCCTTGTAGATCTAAGAGCCCTTCTTTTTCCATTTTACATAAATTCTTGGATCCTAGGATGATTTAGAGATCTTTTTGATGTTTGACTAGTCTTGGTAGCCTACATAGCCTACATATACTTTAAAGACAGGTTTGTCTCTGGCAATTATTGTTTATTTCTTATATTTAAAAACTATTTTGAGTTTGATAATTACTATCACTTTATGATATTTAAAGACAGGTTTAGGTCTATCATTTACTATTCATAGATATGGATTCAGTACTCGCTGGCTTTATAATTATTATTGATGATATTTCTCTCTTAATTGCATCCATCGAGATTATGGGGGCTCAGTTTGGTTATTCCTTTTTGTTTGTATCTTCTTAGCTTATGGGGGCTCAGTTAGGCTGTAGTTAGTTGTATTATTTTGATATTACCTACCTTGTTATTTTTTATCTATTAGCTAGAGCATTATTTCAGTTTTTCCCTTTTAACCCTGACTTTAGTTTACATTCTCTCATCTTATTCTATTTTTTATGATTTTATCTCAGTCGACCAAGGATGCCCACTGAGTAATTATTGCTTGGTACTCATACTACACTTTTGCATTTTTTTGATGTAGATCTAAGTACTATATGTCATTATTGACATTCTATTTGATGCATTCTAAAGTTTGAGATAGGGTGAGCTTTTAGAGATGGAGCTAATTCTCTTGTCTTCTACTACTTTTGGATAGTCATTCCTTTTAAGACTATTTGCATATTAATACTATTAGTACTCATATTTCTTTGATTAATAAATCTTGTACCAAACTTACTAGGTCGTGGGATACTCATTTGTTTTGTTCTCTCTTATCTATATAAATGCCATTGTACTTATATTTATAGCCTATAATCTAATTGTAAACTTAATTTCGGTATTCATTACACCTTCTGCCAACTATCCCATTACTTGTCATTCCGAGCTATTATTTGGCTTACTTACAACTGGGTTAAGTAGGTGTCATTATAACTTGAGAAATTAGGTCATGAAAAATTGACCTCAGATCCTAGGTTGATTGGTATTGTTGGTACAAGAGAAAGTGTCTAGTAGAGTACAATAGATTGAGAAAATAAAATTCATTTTTAATCTTTGGGGGACTATAGGACATTCTTAGGAGAACTTCACTTTCTTTATTCATTTGATGCTTCGTGTCTATGTTGGTTTCTAAAATTCTCATTATTTTACTCTTTTGCTGATGGTCCAGATGCGAGCTGCGATAACTAGAGACGTGAACCTCCATTCCATGACTAGGGCTCCCACAAGAGTTCGTTGACAACTTAGGGGTCGAGGTCAAGAGGCAGTTGCAGTACCAACTATGCATCCAGAGAGAGCCTTCCCAGAACCTATTATTTCTCTCACACCAAAAGTTTCTCTACCCTAGTCATTAGTGGGCTAGGAGGAATCCTAGGCTCTACTAGGTTTATTTTTTCTTTATTTAGAGATTCCTTGGTTCAATTTTTAGGATTTGTTAGTTTTGCACTGGTTGATGGTGCTCAGTGTGCAGATCTAAGTGGTACTAATCTAGGGACACGACCTATAGTTATAGCTCCATAGTTGATCTCCCTTCAGCACCAGTAGTTGGTCAGCTGATAGTCACCCAACTATTGAGGAGCAGAAAATATTGGACAAATTTCTGAGATTGACTCCACCTAAATTTACTAGGGATCCAAATAAGGATGCATTTGAGTTCTTGATTTCTTATAAGGATAAGCTTCGTAATTTGGGCCTAGTTGAGACTTGTGGGGTTAATTACACTACTTTTTAATTGGACTGGCAACTAGATATTGGTAGAGGGTTTATCTTGATTCCAAGACAACTTGATCTCCTTCTTTTACTAGACTCAATTTTTTAAGTTTTTCTTGGAGAAGTATATGCCTCACAGCCATCGAGAGCATCTGAGAGATCAGTTCTCAAGATTAGAGTAAGGTTCTATAATAGTTATAAAGTATAAGGCACAGTTCCATGAGTTGGCTAGATATTCTACTTCTATATTATCAACCGAGTATGAGTGAGTTTGGTGCTTTATTAGAAGGATGAGTTTTTCTCTTTGTTTGTCTACTTAGAGTTTGGTTATGTCAGACAAGTCTTTTGCTGAGGTTTTCCATTATTCCAAAACTATAGAGGAGATATGCTAAGAGTCTCAAGGGAAAACAATAAGATATAACATTACTACTGTAGTTTTAGTGGGAGCTGGAGTGGATCATAGTTCAGAATCAGAGATTCTCAAAGTAGGTACCCTCTACTCTTGTCTTATCTGCGTCAGAGTCAGCCCTAGTGTCGTTTATACCAAAATTCCAATTACAATGAGGTCCTATCTAGTTATAGTGATTATAATAGACCAATCAATAGCCTGGCCTTAAGAGGTACATATTTTGGTTTTTTAGCTGAGGTGGTTATTTCAGGTCAGCTAGATTTTTTGAATAGAGTATAACACCTAGTGCATACTATGATTGTGGGATTGTTATCCATTTTTCTAGTGAGTGTCCCCAGCATAGGATAGTTATACTTAAATTACAGAGTATTCACCCTATCAACGTCCAGGTAGGCTAAGCTTACTTTTCACGTACATTGAGCTTTATTATGATATTATTATAGTATTATGATAGTTTTGGGGTGAAATTTATTTCTTGGTTGCATGTTTAGTGAAAATTTAGAATATTTTGCTCATTAGAGAGTTGTTTTAGGTAGAATTGACCCATTCCTTCATCCCTTGAGTTAAAGTGTTGCCTTAGGACTTATTTATACTTATTTGATACTTACTAGTAGAAATTTGAAGTCTTACTCTAGTTCTTTGGTAGAAATCACCTTCGTATGAACTTTTGGGGTTTAGTAACGGGCCCAGCCGACCCTCTTTAAGGTCTACCATCCTAATTAGTTCTTTGTAGATCTAGAAGGCCTTATTTTGTCATTTTACATACTTTTTTGGACCCTGGTGATAAGGGAAAACAAGATAAAACCGAAATGGAAACCTAAAGGAAAGAGATGAAGTAGAAACAAACACACTAGAAGCAAAGTACATACAGATTTAGAAGCTAAAACACAAAAACTTGCATTAAATGTAAAGATTGGTAGTGAGACATAAACCTGTACCAATGATAAGAACCAAGGTGTATATTAAATACCAAGACCCATTACGACCAATAAAGGTAATACCACACTCTTATATTGACACAAAAGGGACTTGAAGCACCCCAAAGCACTAACATTGCTAAGCCGATTGTCAACTCAAGTGAATCCACACTCAAGATAACCCTAATTTCAATTATGTCTTTTCCAAGCCCTACAATAAAGATAATACACTCTCAAAGAGAGAAGAAATCTTCAATATTCATCAAAATCTTATGAAAAATAGAAGCCTAATTGTCTATTTATAGTTATTACATTCAAACCAAAATACCCTTAATGAAGGGTGCTCCTATGGAGTGTAAAAGAGAGGTATCAAAGGACCACAATGCCTTTAATGATGCTTAAGTTAAGGCACCTCTTGAGTGTAATGTATTGAAGTGTAAAAGTCCTTCTTTCCTTTAATGAAAGTCAAGAACTAGGTTCCCTCGGAGTGTAGGTTTTAGGGTGTCCAACGTCCTTCTTCACACCTCACTTGTACACTCTAAGTCTCGAGTCAATACACTCTCTTACTCATCCATCTTCATGGTCGTGCCCATATCATCCTCCCCTTCTTGAAAAGGATTTGACCTCAAATCCATGCCTTGAAAATCAAGAGAAGAAAAACAAGCACACATCCTCATGGCATAAGGGTTAGAGTTATCAAAATGAATAACATCGATATGCCAAGGCAGTTTTTACTTGATATATAACTAAGATTCCTTCGTGTTACACATTAGGAAGCTATTGATAAATGCACCAAGGAATTGGTTATGACAAACATCAAGAAGGAATGCACCTAAGCCGAGAGTAACTCTTCCCAACCCTAAGATGGCACCGAGATCAAATGGGAAGAGTGTCCATAGACACGGGTCTCGATAACATTTCCCTTTCCCATAGTCTTCACCCAAACTATAAGATATACTCTCTACAATAACATACAATCATCAAAAGAAATTAGAGAGTGGAGAAAGGTATCATTTAAGTTAACTTCAATTAAGGTTTCCTCATGTATGTACTCACTACTAGTTTCGAAATCATCACCATGAGTACTCTCAACAATAAGGTCATACATAGTAGAAAAAGTAATCTCCAAACAATGGACACTTTCCCTTTTTATCGAAGTACCTTCAAGTAGACACATACCACCACTAAAATCAAAGGGATTATTGCTTAAGTCTTCATAAGAAGAAAACAATTCATCCTCATAATCATCAAACATTGGTGGGATGTCATACAAAGGATCACAACCACAATCATTTTTCAAGGAACAATCACTTATTGGGTTTTTTAAGGATTCAAGAAAATCAAAATTATCATCATCCAATTTATTATCCCTTTCCAAAACCTCAAATTCCTTTCCCTTAAGAGTACTCTTATCTTCCAAGAAGAGATTTCCATCTTTAGGAGGAATTTTGTCACACCATTGTGGGTTAGTATATAGGTTATAGCCTTCAATACAAGCTATAACTTCAACATCAGTCTTACTACTAGGTTCATTAGGAGTAACTATATCATCTTCAAACAAGATATTATACCTAAAGAGAGTAGGATCTACCCTCGGGGAAGATTTAGAACACATAAGTTCACTCTCTAAAGGACAACCATTAAGTCCCAAAGAAGTTTCAAACAAATAATCATCTCTATGAGCAAGACAACCCGTAGGGTCTCCTTAACCAAAAGGCAAGCTCACAGGTTCAGTCCTATTCATTTGATTAATATTTTCAACATCATCACTTACTTGGGACCCATTAAAAACTTCACACACATCCTCAAGTGGTGGACAAATTCTGCACATAAGTTGATCAACATAATTTTCACAAGATAATGTACTTTCTTTCAATACAATGGCTTCTACACTAGGTGGACATAAAATGCTCTTATAAGAAGAGTCAATTCGATCATCAATAGAATCAACTAGTATATCCACAATCACAATGTGTACATTATCAACAAGAGGCAAAAAATCAATAGATATACAATCATTCAACACAATGGCTTCAACACTAGGTGGGTATAAATTGCTCTTACAAGAAGAGTCAATTCGGTCATCAATAGGATCAACTAGTGTATCCACACTCACAATGTATACATCATCAACAAGAGGCAAAGAATTAATAGACTCACATATAGGTAAGATACTACTCACAATCAATTGGCTACTAGCCACACAATCATCATTCACATGCACAAAAGTGTAAGAGTTAGCTATTTTACCTTGAAGTTCTTGAGCACATTCTTCTTTACCTTGGTTTGGATCATGGCAACCCGCTTTATCCTTTGAGAATCTCTCATCACAAGGTGTTTGGACAAGAGGAATTTGATTTTGTGGGAAAAGATTGGGTAGCAATTGGCATATATTTTCAATGTGTCGTTTGATATCTTCACAATTGGCAATAAAGCTATCACAATGGTCATTGAAGTGATCAAATGAGGCATTGAAATTATTGGAAGCCATGGTACCTAAAAAAAAGACACTAACAAAACAAAAAAACAATGTTAGTTCAAATAACCTCACCAACTCTCACTCTTGGTTTTACCTCACACTTGGATTCACAAGTGTTGAAAATTCAGCTTTTACTTTATGAGTGATTGAGAGATGAGTCTACTTTTTCCCAGAATAGATTTTTTCTTGAATGACTCAAGGAAATTTCCTTCGGACTTGAACCAACAAAACACAACAAATTACAAAATGAGAAAAGCATACAAAGAACAATAACACGAAAGAAAGGGACTCTAAAACTAATTCTCAACCTAGTAGACAGTTACTAGTTTGTAATTAGTGATAGAATCAACAAAATTGAAACTAAGAATCCAAAAATTTGAGCTAAAAATACGGGTGTGCAAAGTAATGATGTGGAAGCTTGTGATTGGACGATAATTTGTAATTTTTTTGTGTTCTTCACTTTGAGTTTTGGCCAATCTTCAATTCCAAGAGTGTATATTCGGTTTTGGGGGGGGGGGGGGGAAGGGAATTGTAAGTTTTTTGGAGCCTTTTCAAGCTTCAAATGAATTTGAATTGAATTGGTCACCCCTTATACTTGCACTTGTACTTGATTATTCATTCCCTTTTTGTTTTCTTTCTTTTGGATGACTAGGAAGGTGCTTGAAAATTTGCTTGAACAAGTACCACACTGTCTTGCCTTCTTTTTCAAGATCAAACACCCACTTTTAAATATTCTTCCTTAATAAGATATGAAGATGAGGAAGAACACCAAGAACATTCAAGTAGTGTTGACCAAC
This sequence comes from Capsicum annuum, assembly GCF_002878395.1. NCBI lineage: Eukaryota > Viridiplantae > Streptophyta > Magnoliopsida > Solanales > Solanaceae > Capsicum > Capsicum annuum. The sequence continues at coordinate 112,085,669 of NC_061119.1, forward strand.
GTTGACCACAAGGAAAATGACCTCCAAATTTAAATTTTCTTGAAGATGTAAGGTTACTTTGACAACCCAAACACAAATATCACAAAATCAGTCCAAAATGTCACAACCACAATAGCCCAAAACGTGACCCAGCCTCGAATAGCTTCAAACACAAGCTGAACAATGGTGGATGGTTCAAAACACCTCCAATTTAGCTCAAATCTTAGATCTAGACTCTATTAGTGCTAGGGAATAAGGATATAGCACTACAAACTCATAAATAAAACAAAAAAAAAAGTAGATCTTAGTCCCAAAAATTTGTCAAAACACAAAAACGGTTTAATAATTTTTTTGTGAGATTTTTAATTTTCTACACTCTTTTTTGTTGATTTTCTTCAAGGTAACCAATAATTCAAGACTTAGAGTAGTGGGAACAACTCTAAAATGTGTCTATGATACCAAATGATAAGGAAAAACAAGCTAAAACCGAAATAGAAACCTAAAGGAAAGAGATGAAGTAGAAACAAACATACTAGAAGTATAGTACACACGAATTTAGAAGCTAAAATACAAAAACTTGTATTAATTGTAAAGATATGTAGTGACATATAAACCTTTACCACTGATAAGAACCAAGGTTTATATTAAATACCAAGACCTATTACAACCAATAAAGGTAACACCACACTCTTACGTTGACACCAAAGGGACTCGAAGCACCCAAAGCACCAATGTTTCTAAGCCGATTGTCAACTCAAGTGAATCCACACTCAAGCTAACCCTAATTTCAATTATGGCTTTTCCAAGCCCTACACTAAAGGAGATACACTCTCAAAGAGAGAAGAAATCTTTAATATTCATCAAAATCTTATGAAAAGTAGAAGCCTAATTATCTATTTATAGTTATTACATTCAAAGACCAAAATACCCTTAATGAAGGGTGATCCTATAAAGTGTAAAAGAGAGGCATCAAAGGACCACAATGCCCTTAATGATGCTTAAGTTGAGGGGCCTCTTGAGTGTAATGTCTTGAAGTATAAAAGTAATTCTTACCCTTAATGAAAGTCAAGAACTAGGTGCCCTGGGAGTGTAGGTTTTGGGGTGTCGAACGTCCTTCTTCACACCTCAATTGTACACTCGAAGTCTTGAGTCAACACACTCTCTCACTCATCCATATTCATGGTTATGCCCATATTACCTGGGATAATTTACACATCTTTCCAATTCTTGACTAGACTTGGTAACCTGTATATACATTAAAGACCAATTCAAGTGTGACAATTGCTATTCATTTATGAGATTTAAAGAATTGTTTGAGTTTGGTACTTACTATTTATTTATGATATTTAAAGACATATTTGAGTCTGAGATTTACTATTTCACTTATTATATTAGAGTCCAATTTGAGTCTATCCTTTATGGTTTACTTATTATATTAAGGATCCGATTTAAGTCCGACGTTGTAATACCCCAGAAAATATTTCTTTAAAATTTTATGCGTAAACGTGTTGGGTTCTATCTTCTAGAATGAATTATAACTTTTTCGTATGGAATATCTTAGATTATGACCCACCATTACGTAGAGTATTAAATAAGCTTTTCAATGATATATGGATCATCCAAAACGGATACCCGAGCGACGATTTATGAATATTCTGATCGAACCATGAATAGTAGTGAACAGTAAAACGTGTAGAAAAAGTACTGAGGCCTGGCATATTTTTTATCCAACTTTAAATGATCATAACTCCTTGTACATAATGATATGGTTGATCTACTATATATAAACGGAAAGCTCCATGAGTCCTCTTTCCAATGAAATTGGTTTCATCTAATTTGTCTATCGAAGCAAAAAGTTATGGTCGATCTACTTCAGCCTACCAAAAGCAAATTTTTGGGTCAATTTCAAACGATTATAACTCCTCGTACACAATGATCTGCGTGAGATACTATATATCAATGGAAAGATATGAGAGTCCTCTTTTTAATGAAATTAGTTTCATCCAATTTTAATGTCGGAGTAAAACGTTATAGTTGATCTACTTCAGACTATCAAAACAGTCCACCAAAGGACAGATTCGAGAATTTTTTTGATTTTTTGGGGTGTTTTGGTCATTCCCCCTCACCCAAAATCCGTCAAAACCCTATATTAAAGCCTATTAGAAGAATTATATGTTATATTTCATTAAATTCCCTCAAAAAGAAAACCCTAAGCTCCTACATCCAACTTTAAGAACCTCCAAAGTTCACCATTAATTCTGCATATTT
>NC_061119.1:112088015-112093435 GCF_002878395.1 Capsicum annuum
ATATTTCATTAAATTCCCTCAAAAAGAAAACCCTAAGCTCCTACATCCAACTTTAAGAACCTCCAAAGTTCACCATTAATTCTGCAAATTTATTCAAGATTCCAAGTTCCTAGTTCAAGAACTCCAAGAACCATAATTCAAAGGCACAATTAACATCTCAAAAATGAGTATCGATCTAAAGTTCATCATTCAAGGTATGTGGGATTTTTCAACAAGAACTCTCTTTCGTTCTTGTGCCCAAAAGAATTTTTTTTTACAAAGGCATGATTTTTATTTGATTTTTACAAATTTGAAGCATGAACCCATATCTTATAATGATTATTATGAAATCTTGATGTTTATGATTTTGAAAGATTAATTTACATGTGCGGAGATATAAAACATGAATCTTGAATGATATTTATCATGATTTTGATATTTGGGTCATGAATCCCCATTGGAAATTGTGCTTTTTTTTGAGAAAGTGTGTGTTACAAGTACGTTGATGTTGAATATTTAAGATATTTTGAATGATTTGAGCTTTTGGTCTTAATGAAGTTGTTTTGAACTCGACTGTGAAAGAAATCCATAACATAGTTGATTTTGATAGATGGGAAGCATGATGGCTCCTAATGTATATTTATATATTACTAAAATTGTTTTGTTGTGGATTGTCTTTGAAATGATCTGAGCTAAGTTCGAGAGAAATCTTTAGCACCGAGTAGGAGGTATAAAGTGACCTTACTTTCCTAGAACTACGTGCCTCCATAGGAGTGAGCCTGAGGCTGATTTATATAGTGATCACTAGTTTGTGTGGATTTGATATCAATAGTCCTACTTCGATGGCAAGGATAGGACGGCTCTCCCCAATGTGGGTTGTACGTTGGACTCCATGTAGCTGACATGGTTTATGTCAATTATAGGATCTCCCAATGTGTGTGTGTGTTTCCTTGTGTCTATGGTGAATGGTGAAGTGATTTTAAAGCGGAATTGTGAAAGTTATTCTTTCGAAAGATTTAAATGATAATTACATTATGAGAATTGATATTCTTGATGAACTGAAAGTGATTGACAAATTATATGATGACTCACATGTGTTATTGTACTTATTTCATCCTCTCATAATTATGATGATTTTCTTTGGGCTATGTGAGTCTTTCATACATCCTGCATATTTCTTATAAATATTTATGATGATGATGTTTATACAACTGCATACACCCCTATATACTCGGTTTTTTCCATGGTATTGACCCACATCTTTGGATGTGGGCTACATTTTCTCGGAATGTAGGTTCAGGTGCTGATTTCTAGGTTCGACAGTGATTTTTTGAGCATAATGTTCTACATCCTCTGTTGTGGTGAGTCCTCATGTTCTGAGGACGTGATGTTTGATGTTGGTTTCACAAAATTATTTACATTTGATAACTGAGTATGAGTCAGTTGGGGCATGTCTGAATGGCTCGCTAGTTTTATTAATTTTCTTAGATGCTTGTCAGACTAGTATAAATGTTGGGAGTTGACTAATAAGTCTTATTTTGTTATCTTTCTGAAATTCTTTTATTCTTGGATGATGATTACTCTGTTGATATTTGAGGATTATTTATGGAAACCCCATTGACTTGTGTTGAATTGAATGAAAATGGCTCAAAGGGTTAGCTTGGGGCTACTCGTAGCCTCAAGCACCGTGTGACACTCTGAGACCCGTTTTCAAGGGCGTTACAAACTTGGTATCAAAGCCTAAGGTTTCAAGGTGTCCTAGGGAGTCTGAAAATCCGTGTTAAGTAGAGTCTTGATCATCGATGTGTAGCGCGCCATATCTATGAGCAAGAGGTTACAAGATGTTTTAGGAAAAAGTGTGATTCTTTCTTTCAGAAGTCTGTCATACTTAAAGTGTCTCTCCCTGCTATTAATTCATGCTCTCCTTTTTTAGAAATATGCCTCCACATTGAGCGAGAAGAAATATAATGGTCAGCAACCTCAACCCGCTGAATTTTGGGCAGCTTTTCAGGCGCTGGCCCAAGCTGTTACTGCAAATATTCAGGCCAACCTGACCCCGACTCTATAGCAGCAGGGAGATGATTCAGCTGCTGCCAGGATCCGTGACTTTATGCGGATGAATCCGCTAGAATTCTATGGGCCCAAGTCTAATGAGGATCCACAGTTATTTTTAGATGAGGTACGAAAGATTACTCAGGTGATGCATGTATCTGAGGAAAATAGTATGGAGTTAGTTGTGTATAGGTTGAAAGACCTTGCTTATGACTAGGTTGTTGCTTGGAGGAAAGGTAGAGGTGAGGAAGCTGTCCCTACAACTTAGCAAGAGTTCCAGGATGCATTCCTGGATAAGTTTTTCCCTTTGGAGATGAGGGAGGCAAAGATGGAAGAGTTTATGAACCTACGACAGGGCTCTATGACAGTTAGGGAGTACAATCTAAAGTTTAATTAGTTGGCCAAGTATGCTTCTGACTTAGTGGATGATAAACGGGTTAGTATGAGTAAGTTTGTGACTGGAGTGTCTAGTTATGTGGTTAAGGAGTGTAGGTCTGCTATACTGAATAGTGAGATGAATCTTTCTAGGATGAAGACTCATGCCTAATAGATTAAGGCAGGCAAGATTAAGGAGAGAGATAGAATGAGAGGGAATAAGAGAGCTAGGTCCGACCAGTATGGACAGGGTCAGACTAGATCGTAGTGAGGGAGTCACCCTCAGTATCAGGATTGTTCGTCTATGCCAGTACCATCATCTGCTAGTGCTCTTATGCCTAGAGGTGGGCAGGATCAAAGTAGCAGGTCATATGCATCCAGGTCCTAGTATAGTGCTGGCAGTAAGGTAAATCGTCCCCTGTGTCCTAAGTGTGGTAGGGCTCATTCGGGTAAGTGTTGGGGTGAAAAGAGGGGTTGTTTTTGGTGTGGTGACATGGGTCACAGAGTTAGAGATTGTCCACAGGATGGACAAGGGCATCGTGACTATTTCCCTTAGACCCAGACTCAAATTGTTAGTGCTCCAATTCCAGCGACTCGCCCAGCCCCAGCTCAGGGCGCTTGTTCTAGCAATGCTGGCGAGAAATACCAGAATAGATTCTATGCTTTATCGTCCCGCCATGAATAGGATAACTCTCCCGATGTTGTTACTGGTATGCTTTGTATATTTCAGTTGGATGTGCATGCTTTGTTGGATCCTTGATCCAGTTTCTCATATATTACACCTTTGATTGCTATGAATTTTGAAATGAGTCCTGAGATTATTCCTGAGCCTATCCTAGTTTCTACCTCAGTGGGTGATTCGATTGTTGCTCAGAAAGTGTATAAAAGTGTCCTATTACCATTCTTCATAGAGTTTTGTTGGCTGATCTGATTGAGTTAGACATGGTAGATTTTGATGTGATTTTAGGTATGGACTAGCTGTATTCTTCTGATGCCTCTATTGATTGTCGAACCCGAGTGGTCAAGTTTTAGTTTTTGGGTGCATCCGTGTTTGAGTGGTCTGGGAATTCTGTATCACCCAAGAGTCATTTTATCTCTTACCTCAAAGCTAGAAAGCTTATTTCCAAGGGGTGTATTTACAATTTGGTTAGAGTCAAAGACACTAAGTCTGAGACTCCAACTCTCCAATATGTTAACGTCGTCAATGAGTTTTATGATGTCTTTCTGAATGATCTCCCAAGGATACCTCCTGATAGAGAGATAGAGTTCAAGATTGATCTTCTTCCTGATACTCAGCCTATTTTTATTCTTCCTTACCGTATGGCCCCTGCAGAACTTAAGGAGTTGAAAGAGCAACTCAAAGATCTACTAGATAAGGGTTTCATAAGACCCATTATTTCTCCTTGGGGTTCTTCTGTGTTGTTTGTGAGAAAGAAAGATGGTTCTTTGCGTATGTGCATTGATTACCGCCAATTGAATAAAGTCACCATCAAAAAATAAGTACCCCCTTCCGAGAATAGATGATTTGTTTGACCAATTGCAAGGTGCAAGTTATTTCTCAAAGATAGACCTTCGTTCCGGATATCATCAACTCAATGTTAGGGAGTGTGACATCCTGAAAACCGCTTTCTGAACTCATTATGGCCATTTTGAGTTTCTTATTATGTCTTTCGGGTTAAATAATGCCCCAGTAGCTTTCATGGACCTCATGAATCGAGTGTTCAGACCATATCTGGATATGTTTTTCATAGTGTTCATCAATGATATACTGGTGTACTCCCGTAGTGAGGATGAATATTCTAATCATCTCCGAACTGTCTTGCAAATCCTTACAGATCACAAGTTGTTTACCAAGTTCAGTAAGTGTGAGTTTTGGCTTAGGTCAGTTCCTTTTCTGGGTCATATCATTTTTTTCGAAGGTATTAAAGTTGATCCCCAAAAGACTGAAGCTGTTAGAAATTAGCCTAGACCTATTTCTCTGATTAATATCCGAAGTTTCTTGGGTTTAGCTGGCTATAACCGCCATTTTGTTGAGGGTTTCTCCTTTATAGAGTCTCCTATTACTCGGTTGACCCAAAAGAAAGTGAAGTTCTTGTGGTCCAAATCTTATGAGAAGAGTTTTCAGGTGTTGAAGACTCGACTCACTTCAGCCCCTGTTTTGACTTTGCCTGATGGTGTTGATGGTTTTATGGTGTACTGTGATGCTTTGAGATTTGGGTTGTGTTGCGTATTGATGCAGAAGGGTAAGGTGATAGCTTATGCTTCTAGACAATTGAAATCCCATGAGAAAAATTACCCTACCCATGACCTTGAGTTGGCTGCTGTTGTGTTTGCTTTGAAAATCTGGAGACACTATTTGTATGGTGTCCATGTTGATGTTTTCACTGATCATAAGAGTCTGCAGTATGTGTTTACCCAGAGAGAATTGAATCTTAGGCAGAGACGATGGTTAGAATTGTTAAAGGACTATGATATAAGTGTGTTGTACCATCCGGGCAAGGCCAATGTTGTGGCGGATGCCCTAAGTAGAGTGTCCATGGGTAGTGTTTCACATATTGGAAAGCTTTTCAGAAGGGTCTTGGTACCCAAGTGCTTTTGAGTTTTGCTTTTCATCCATAGACCGATGGTCAGGCTGAGCGGACCATGCAGACCTTAGAGAATATGTTGAGAGCTTGTGCACTTGACTTTAAGGGAAGTTGTGATGATCACTTACCGTTGATAGAGTTTGCTTACAATAACAGTTTCCACTCTAGTATTAGCATGGATACATTTGAAGCCTTATATGGGAGGAAGTATAGATCACCCATAGGTTGGTTCGAGGTAGGTAAAGCGGCTGTGAGTGGTCCTGATTTGGTATTTGAGGCTATAGAAAAAGTTAAGTTGATTAGGGAAAGGGTGAAAACTGCGCAGAGTCGTCAGAAGTCATATGCAGATGTTAGAAGGAGAGACCTTGAGTTTGAAGTTGGTGACCTAGTGTATCTGAAAATTTCACCCATGTGGGGGGGGGGGGGGGG
>NC_061119.1:112093535-112095942 GCF_002878395.1 Capsicum annuum
CGTTGGTCCTTACAAAATTCTTAGCCGTGTTGGTAAGGTAGCTTATGAGGTCGAGTTTCCTTCCGAGTTGTCCTCTGTTCATCCAATATTCCATGTCTCCATGCTTAGAAAGCATATTAGCGGTGCTATGGTAGTGGATTCCTTTGTGAGTGCTGACATTCAAGAAAATCTTTCTTTTAATGAGATTCCTGTTGAGATTCTTGATTTAAGTATCCGAAGACTAAGGAACAAAGAAGTTCCCTTGGTCAAGGTGTTGTGGCGAAACCAATCTGTTGAGGGTGCAACTTGGAAAGCTGAGGTGGATATGCGATCCAAGTACCCGCACCTATTATTCGTGAACTTCGATTAAGCCGAAGGTACCGTTCTTTCCGAAATCATGCACTTTTGATAAAAGTTGCAGCAGTTCAGCTGTCATTTATTATGTGTTCAGCTGTAGTTTCTTGAATTTATGCATTCTATGTTGCATTCGGAGTGAGAAATGATGTGGTGATGAATCTAACGAATGGTTTCAGCTGTATGCTCTATTACCTATCTAATCTTGTCATGTCTAGCGTCATTCGAGGATGAATGTTTCCAAGAGGGGGATGATGTAATACCCTGGAAAATTTTTTGTTGAAATTTTGTGCGTAAACGTGTTGGGTTCTATCTTCTAGAATGAATTATAAATTTTTCGTGCGGAATGTCTTAGATTATGATGCACCATTACGTAGAGTATCGAATAAGATTTCCAACGATATGTGGATCATCAAAAACGGACATCCGACCGACGAGTTATGAACATTCCGATAGAACCATGAATAGTAGTGAACAGTAAAACGTGCAGGAAAAAGTACTGAGGCCTGGCGTATTTTTGCTCCAACTTTAAACAATCATAACTCCTTGTACATAATGATCTAGGTGATCTACTATATATCTACGGAAATCTCTACGAGTCCTCTTTCCAATGAAATTGTTTTTATCCAATTTGTCTATCGTAGCAAAAAGTTATGATCAATATACTTCAGCCTATCAAAAGCAAATTTTTGTGTCAACTTCAAATGATCATAACTCCTCGTACACAATAATATGGGTGAGATACTATATATCAACAGAAATATATGAGATTCCTCTTTCTAATGAAATTGGTTTCATCCAATTTGGATATCGGAGTAAAACGTTATGCTTGGTCTACTTCAGACTATCAAAACAGTCCACCAAAGGACAGATTCGAGAATTTTTTTGATTTTTAAGGGCGTTTTGGTCATCCCCCCTCACCCAAAATCCTTCCAAACCCTATATTAAAGCCTATTAGAAGCATTATATGTTATATTTCATTAAATTCCCTCAAAAAGAAAACCCTAAGCTCATACATCCAACTTCAAGAACCTCCAAAGTTCACTATTAATTCTGCAAATTTATTCAAGATTCCAAGTTCCTAGTTCAAGAACTCCAAGAACCATCATTCAAAGGCACTATTAACATCTCAAAAACGAGTATCGATCTAAAGTTCATCATTCAAGGTATGTGGGGCTTTTCAACAAGAACTCTCTTTCGTTCTTGCGCCCAAAAGAAATTTTCTTTACAAAGGCATAATTTTTATTTGATTTTTACGAATTTGAAGCATGAACCCATATCTTATGATGATTATTATGAAATCTTGATGTTTATAATTTTGAAAGATGAATTTACATGTGTGGAGATATAAAGCATGAATGTTGAATGATATTTATCATGATTTTGATATTTGGGCCGTGAATCCCCGTTAGAAATTGTGTTTTTTTTTAGAATGTGTGTGTTATAAGCACGTTGATGTTGAATATTTGAGATATTTTGACTGATTTGACATTTTGGTCTTAATGAAGTTGTTTTGAACTCGAGTGTGAAAGAAATCCACAACGTGGTTGATTTTGATAGAGAGAAAGCATGATGGCTCCCGATGTATATTTATATATTACTGAAATTGTTTTGTTGTGGATTGTCTTTGAAATGGTCTGAGCTAAGTCCGAGAGAAATCTTTAGCACCGAGTGGGAGGTATAAAGCGACCTTACTTCCCTAGAACTACGTTCCCCCTAGGAGTGAGCCTAAGGCTGATTTATATAGTAATCACTAGTTTGTGTGGATTTTATATCAATAGTCCTACTCCGATGGCAAGGATAGGATGGCTCTCCCCAACGTGGGTTGTACGTTGGACTCCATATAGCTCACATGATTTATGTCGGTTATAGGATCTCCTAGTGTGTGTGTGTTTTCTTGTGTCTATGGTGAATGGTGAAGTGATTTGAAGGTGGAATTGTGAAAGTTATTCTTTCGAAAGATTTAAATGATAATTACATTATGAGAATTGATATTCTTGATGAACTGAAAGTGATTGACAAATTATATGAAAGACTCACATAGCCCGAAGAAAATCATCATAATCATGAGAGG
>NC_061119.1:112098942-112114963 GCF_002878395.1 Capsicum annuum
ACAAACACTGATCCTTTAGGATCTGCAACACAAGGAGGAGGTGATCGACATGATCCACCTACTTTTGGAATATACCAGAATATCATCGATAATGACAATCACGAATAAATCTAGGAACAGATGGATAACCCTAATCATAAGATCCATAAATGCGGTTGGGGCATTAGTCAAACCAAAGAACATCACCAAAAATTCAAAATGACCATACCAGGTTTGGAAGGCAGTCTTAGGGATATCTATCTCCCTAATCTTTATCACAAACCCATTGTATTCCCATATAGTGGGGTCTGGGGAGGGTAAAATGTATGCATTCCATACCACTACCTCCGGAGAAGTAGCAGCCTGAAGATGATCAAATCGATCATTAATCCTTAAAAGTGGATACTTATTCTTTATGGTTATTTTATTCATTTGGTGGTAATCAATACATATTCTAAGGGAACCATCCTTTTTATGAACGAACAAAATAGGTGCACCCCATGAACACACTATTATGGATAAAGCCATTGTCTAGAATATCCTTTAACTACTCCTTGAGCTCCTTCAACTCAGCTGGAGCTATTTTATATAGAGGGATAGAGATGGAACGAGTGTTCATAACAAGATCAATCGCAAAATCAATCCCTCATTAGGAGGAACACCAGGAAAATTGTTAGGGAAAACTTTAGAAAAGTCATTTACAATAAGGATGGAATGTAAGGAAGGACTCTCCAAGGTAGAATCTTTAACTCATACAAATGATAGAGACATCCCTTAAAAATCAATTTCTAGGCTCAAAGATACGATACAAAATTTCCCTTAGGCACTAGGGAACTACCTTCCCATTAAATAATCAATTCATTAGGAAAATTAAAGATGACATTATGGGTCTGACAATCTAAAGAAGCATAGCATGCATGCAACCAATTCATCCCCACTATGACATCAAAATCAACCATGTCTAACACTATAAGATTTACCAAAGTTTCTCTACCACCAACTGAGACCACACAACCCTTATGGACTCTTCTTGCAACCACAAAGTCTCCTACCAGAGTAGAAATAGAAAAGGGGTCTGAAATATACTCAGGATCAAAACAAAAATGCATAGCCACAAATATGGCTACATAAGAGAGAGTGGAACCCGGATCAAGAAAGCAATACATATCACGAAAAAAGGCTTTCAACATACCATTAATAACATCAAGGGATGCCTTGACTCCTGATTGGTAGAGAAGGCATAGAGACGGTTTTGACCAATGTCGAAGCCAAAAGAAAAAGTAGCACCCTGTGGTGCAGGAGCTGATGCAACAACAATAGGAATCTTTTTACCCCAGAAGCAACCTTAGAAGAGTAATCCCTCTGCAGATGACCAATCTGACCATACTTAAATCACTTATTCCTCCTTTCTTTGCAAAACCCATGGTGTATATGACCATAAAATCTACAAAAAGGATATAATGAAGCTGACTGAGCCCCACTAGCCAAAGATGGGGTACCCTGTGCACTAAAACCATCACCACTCTACACACGATGATCACCTACATCTTTAAATAGGGAGCACTAGTCGTAGAGTAGGAACCATAGCTAACCCACTTCTTCTTAGACCATTTTCCTCTATCTCTATTACTTTGTTGTTGATCTATTCCCTATTCCAAGTAGCGAAACTTCTTATACTGCCTCTCCTCAATTTCAACCTGCTTTTTTTTTTCTTCTTTGACTTGCTGCATATAAACCACAAGATGGGAAATATCTATGTCCCTATTTAATAAGGCATCCTTACTTTCTAGAATCAAGTATCGAGACAACCCAAAAGTAAACTTCTTTATCCAATCCCTCATTCTAGTCACCAACTCTGAAGCATACCGTGTTGATTGATGGAACTTTAAGGCATACTCCTTGACTGACATCTTGCATTGCTTTGAGTTTACAAACTCCTCTTCTTTTGCCTCCCTCAATTTTTTAGGAAAGAAACAGTCCAAAAAATTACTAGAGAAATTGTCCCATAGTGCAGACTCAGCATTATTGCCCCTAAGCTGCTCCCACTCTTCATTCCAGTGGTACATCGTATCTCTTAGCTGGTAAGTGGTGAACTCCATGCTATTCACTTCACTGGTATGCATCACACGAAATATCTTCTCTATCTCTTTAATAAAATACTGAGGATCTTTCTCAACTTTAGAGCCAGTGAAAATTAGAGGACTCAATCTCATAAATTGGCCAACTCTAGTGGCTTCAAATGATGGAGAAATAGAAGCAACTCACTCAGTATGAGAGGCCACCAACTAGGTTAGAAAGTGAATCTACTGGCAAAACTTATCATTAGACACATCAGCTTGAGATGTCTAGGAAGGGATAAGAAAGCTAGTAGAGCTCCATCAGGGCAATTAAAAGCAATGACCCTCGACCGAGTCTAAACTCCTAAAGTTGGATGAGCTCCATCCACATGTTCCTTAGATGGGATGGAAGAGTTTCCATGGACATCATATCTTCTTGGAGGCATGATCTTAAAAGAGAACACATGGGGATTAGAGAGACTCAAGAACTTAGACTCCATATCTTGAAATAGAACAACAAGAAAAGGAAATATTCCTAAATGCCTCATAGATTCTCCCTTATAAGTGTGGTGCGCTACATACCCATAGATGAGACTCTACTGGATATGCCTTAGTTAGACACGAATGACACTAAACCTAGGCTCTGATACCATCTTTGTCACGACCCAAACTAGGGCCTGGTCATGACAAGTATGTCAAGTCCCACGTGGACCAGAGATCACCCCCTGCAACTAATCAACCCTAACACAACACACCTAAAGTTCCGATGAGTTTCAAATATATAACAAGATAGAGTGCAATAGATTAAGAAAATTTTAAATGTATGTCCATGACCAACCACCGACAACCAGATAAAAAATTGACCGACACCACCAATAACTGCAGTAGTCTAAACAAAGCCTTCTAAACAATGAACCAAAACTCAATACAAATAAAATGTTAGTACATGACCTAGACTATAGCCAAAACAAGTCTAAACAGTCTGAGACATAAAAATAAAATGTGAAATGTAGCCTTTCAATGTATGAAAACTCACCACTTCAATGTCAACTCATGATCTGATCTCGAATCCTTATCACTAAGTAGGAGGAGTAGAAGCATGGCCAATTATTGTATCTTGTGGGGTACAACATCCAAAGATGGTTAACGGGGTGAACGCTAGCATGTAACTCAGGGATAAGGATAACATAATGACATGATCAACAGTTCAAAATCATTCAAAACTATTACACATAATCAAATACATAAACATATATATACATATCATATGTTGGGAAAGGGAACAAGGATTAATATGCATTTCAAAACTTTAGCCTGGATTATGTAACTCAACCTTCATAAAATATACTTATGGTCTATACGGGCCCCATCTCTTACCCTCTGTTGGGCCCCAGTACGTGTAGCCATATGAACCAGAGAATAATCTCATATATATATATATATATATATATATATATATATATATATATATATAGGGGACTCAAAACTCCCAACCATATGATAAGGTGACTTAAGCACTTGATCATGCAATGATTTATGGGGGAATCGAACATCCCTAATCATGAAATAATAATGAGGGGGACTCAAACCTCTATGGTCACTTTGACCCCCGTGTCGGCAAACGTAGTTTCCAGTATCGGTCACTCATACCTTTACTTTTACTGCTTAGCTACACAACCCTTATTAAAGCCCACTTAAAATATTTATCACACAATCTCATTCATGAACCATGTTTAACATTAAGGAATACATTGTTGGTATCATCATATCAACTACACATGCAAGGTTACAATAACATGCCAAAACAATTTCTATTAACTTGGAGAAAATAACATCTGTTGTTCATTAATATAAGGTGGGGGATACCGACTCTCTTTGTTTATTAAATCAGACCATTTTGTTTCAAATACCTCTTTATGTCATGCAATAGTTCAAGACTAATTCAATTTTAAACATTTCCACATTTCTCATAACTCAACCAATTTTGCACTATAGGGTTGGGGTCATAACCACTTCAAAAGTCACAAGTTTGGGAAAATTACAATTCCCTAGTTCATTCATCGTACCCATTCACCTAAAATTTCAAAACCATAATTTAAGGATGATTAATCATATATCAACCAGATGAAAATATTGTTCAACAATAAGCATTCAAAACTCCCAATCCTTATTTCAAAACCATCATAAATATTTTATGAACAATACTTTAAATCATATATTTTTATAAAATTAACAATAAGTGAAGAGTAACATAACTTAAACACTAAGAAATTTAGAGAAGAATCGACCCTTGAGCCCTTAGATAACCAACTTGATGAAACCCTAGCTTGACTTGCTTGATGAAATCTAGAGAGCCTTTGGAGTATTCAAGAAGTTACTTGATTTGATTCTGAGTGCTAATGGTACCCTAATGAGGTTATAAGTCATTAATTTCAATTTGGATAAGAGGGAAAACATCCAAATTGCCCTTAACTTAAAAGCTAAAAAAGTTTCGCCTTTAACTACTGGTCAACCCTTGACTTGCAACCACTCCTTATGACTCATCATAATGAGTCGTAACCAAGGCAGTACCACTAAGGCAACATACATTATGACTTTATGACTCAACCACAGAAATCATAATGGGACCCTACAACTCGTAGGGTCCATTCGTAGTCAACACAGAACGCAAACAACATCGTAGCACTCCATGGGTAAGCACTAGGATGAATGAATCCATTAATATCTCCTCCTATTAAGTTTTGAGTTCTCTTAAATTAGTTGGATCTATTTGATAAGGAGGAATAAAAATTGGGCAAGTGTCCATCTCAAAGTCAATACAAAAGTCAAGATCCCGATCCAGGAGCATACCAACCAAATTTATGGGTAATACCTTCTGAAATTCTGACATTGTCAAAACTGACTTAATAGAAGGGGGCTCAACACTAACATCCCAAACCTGTGAGATAAAGGACAAACATCCCTTCCCAACTAGCTTCTTATCCCAAAGAAAAGATACAATTTTCACAAGCATAGGCTTATATACACCTTCCCACTCTAACTTATCCATTCTAGGCATCTTTAAAGTCACTGTCTTAGCATTAAAATTTTAAATAGCACAATATAGAGATATCTAACTCATACCCAGGATAATGTCAGAGTCAAGCATATCCAAGATTATCAAATCTATCCAATTATGAAAACCAATATACAAAATTGAACTGGTATGATACACATGAGTCACTACCACAAAATCTCCAAATAACATAGAAACATTCTCATGAGAGTCAAGTACATTACAAACCAAGTTCAAACCCAAGGAAAATCTAACAGATACATATGAATAAGTGAAATCTATGTCAAACAAAATAGTATCCATCCTGTCATAAATGAGAAAAGTACATGTGATAATTGCATCTGAAGCCTCGGCCTAAGATTTTCTCGAGAAACCCCTCTAGCTGGTTATGCATTACCCTTCCCTGCATTACCACCACCTCTATTTCCACTATGAACTACCTACTAATTACCTCATCCACTATGTGGACGACCTTTACCATTACTACCTCCACCTCTATCAACTGGAAACATAACTCTAGTCTACTGGTATGCTTAATTACTTACCTTCATATGAGTACACTCTCTTTTGAAGTGCCTAGCAATACCTAAAAAGTAACAACCTCACTCAAAAAAGGCCTACTAAAAGAATTATAAAAAGACCTTTGGTTTTTCACAGCTGATGGTTGTTGCATAGTCTCTGTTGTACTTATTATGAAGGCTGGCAACTGACTAAATAAGGTGGTTGGATAAGACTATTGATTGAAACCTCTAGAATATAAGCCGCTAAAGTTACCCATATTTTGGGATTCATTTTTAACACCTTGGCCTAGCCAACCTGCTAACTCCTTCAAGCTTCTTCACACAGTCAACGTTATTGAAGGTACATCTCGCAGAAGTTATATGCATAAATAATACCTGCAAATCAATACTTTTACCTTTGATGAAAACCATATTCTATCTTATTCAGTGCTAATATCTAAGTAGTATAATGAGACAAGGAATGGAATTTAGCCTCATAAGAAGTAACTAAAATTTTCCCTACTCAATGATGAGAAACTCATCATAAATAATCTGTGCCTATGTCAGTGGAGGCAAAGTTGGTGACTGACACCTAACATAAGCTCACTACCACTGTTTGGCATCCTTATGTAATTGGAAAGTAACAAACTCAACACTGCGATGCTCAATAATGCCATCTTATGCAGACCTTTATAGCAATCAACAATGAACTCAAATTCATCCTCCATCTTAAATCCAAAAGATATAGAAGGTTTTATCTTTAGAATTTAGCCAGTATGGCATTCTTAGTCCCAATTATGACGGGTACTAACACCAGATGATAAAAGATCGCATTCCCTGATGTTTTATCCATGTTGGAAGCAAAAGTAACAGTATATTAAGCACCCATAATCTAAATAGCAGGCATAGTAGAGTGGATTTAGTACCATCCAACCAACTTAAAAAAAGGCTAAAACCTATTGAATAACCTTAAAAGACATTGGAGGAAGATCTACAACTCTAGTTGGTATCACTTTCTCCTTCTTCATACCATCCTCATTCACTGCCTTAACCTTTTCATAGTGATCTTAGGGTGGGGAAGCTGTAATTAATCTTTGACATGCCTCAATAGCTGTTGCCTAAGCTCCACCCTTGGTGGGTGTTACCCTTCTCCTTTATTTACCCCTACCCCTTCCTAATACTCTAATGTCAGTTTTACAACTAGGCTACTAGTTTGGGTTAAACTTCTCTACCTTCATTATCTTCGGTAATCCCCATCTACCGACAAAAGAAAAAAAGATAGTTAAATACCAGATTGGATCGCTACATACAAATTGGAATCAAGTGATAGCCTAAATGAAGGAAGTGTTGATGGTTTCCTAATATCCTATAGCCTCTCGAATAAAAGTACAGACGTCTCCATACCACTTTGTAAGACTCTACATGACTAATTTTAGTATAAAAAAAATCAACAAATCTAGGGATCTAATGCCAAATTTTTCAATTTCCAAACCTATCTCTAGTGGTACCCACATAAGCCCTAGTAGGAGAACCATCTAACTCAAATATTCAATCCAACACTTGGACAAAATTAGGCAACTATTTCAATTTTCATTGAGAAAACCAATAATTTGATAACTAATTCAAAATAATATTGAAAAATTATGAAATATAAACAATCCCTTAGAATTTGAAAATCATTGTACTATAATAACCTGTAGGGATGAGCTCTTGTCGATGTACCAAATCCCATATATCTAGTTCTACCAGCCTTATAATAGTCAATCTTGAGAAGATGTTCCAAATGTCAATTCAGACATAATATAAAATATATAATCCTGTGAAGATGCCAAAATACCGGTGCATCCCATAAATAATCATAAATATCAACATAATCACAACAATAATAATTATTCAACAATCGCACTTGTCCAACCAATAAGATTTCATATTAACTCATTATATGTGACTAATAATCTGGATAAAAATCAACCATTTACTTCTTTTAAGTATGTATTTCATCAAGCAATATGAAGAAATAGTTACCAATAACGTATATCTCCACCTAGATTTCAAATACATAAAACCATCACCTATCTCAATCCAAGCCCAAATGCTCTAAAAAAATTAATCCTTGCCTTTTCTCAAAGCCTCTGCTTGATTGCAGACTAAAACACCAATATAACACAAAATCAATCAAATGCCAAATCATGCTAAGGATTATTACCTAATCTTATTTCCTAAGTCTATATTGGTGATCTTTTCTCCCATTAAGGGTTTTTTTTTTCATAAATCTACCCTAATTCTGCCAATTACAATAGTAAATTAGCATAATACAAGTGTATATCACAATTTTTAACAAAAAACCTATAGTTTTCTACCCAATTCACCTAATTCCACCAATAAATCAGCTAGGTTAAGTCCTCTCCCAAAATCCAAAAACTAGTGATTCTAGTACTTACTAATCAAACCACAAGTTAATAAAAGAAAATAACTTACCTGTACAAAGAAATATGATGAAAAGTCAGTATAAATCACCCAAAATCACCTGAGCTTTCCTTAAAATATGCTTAGAAATGATAAAACATTTTGGGGTCTGGATAAATCCACATATGTTCCACAATAGTAGCCCTATCCTGTTATAGAGGCAATCTTTATAGCGGAATTCACCTATTATGATGGGATTGACCAATGTTGACTTCAATTATTATTGAAATTTATCTGCTATAGAAGAGGTTAGAGTAACTATTGGCGAGTAGAAACTTAGGATTACTGTTAAACCTTGACATTCTAAACCAACCTCTTTACATAGGGTTCAATATTTGGAGTTTTACTTACCCAAATTCATATCTAAAAGATCTGATGAATTCCTTATTCTCTTATCTATAAATAAAATTATAATAAATCCTTCCATGTTTACCCAATATATTATTGGATTATCCTAGACTACACCTTGCTCAGATTTCATCCAAGACTAGCCTAACTTGAAATTTTTAAGTCCTACTTAAGGAAACAGCTTAACCCAAATTTTGGCATGCTAAAAATAAATGTAACAATGGAAAAGGGTCATTGCACCTACCTAAGACCCAAGATGTTTCAACAAACAACCTATACCATAGATGATCTTCATTTTTCATCATATTTTTGAATGGTAAATCATTTAATAAACAAGAAATTATAAGAGTATCTAATAAACTACTCTTCAAACAAATAAATTGTGAATTCAGACACACCAGTTCTACCTTTATTCATAATTTACATCATTACCCAAGGGTCAATTAACCATTAATTCTATCATACATAACTCATCTCTATTAATTGAGTTTTAAAGATAAACATCTATTCATTATTGAATTCAAGGTCAACAACCATCAAAAATCTTTTTAGAAGTTCAAGAATTTGACCATAATTATCTACTGTAATAATTCAACATGAAGAATGGATTAATTCATGTTAACAAAAAAGTAAAGATCTTATCTCAACAAAGAATGTCTGCCCCAACCTTGGGTGATAATTCCTCTAGGGATTTGGAATAAAATTTTGGAGCGTATGAACTAAACTTCAGCAAAGATAGGCTTATATAATGTCGTCATCCTGCTATAGTAGCTTGAGTTTCACTATAGTAACCTTAGTTTATTTAGCATGGATAGTCTTTAATAAAATGGTAATAACATTTTACATTGATGCTAGATTAATAAAGAGTCAGTGATGCTAGAAATAAGACCTAGAGATATTTACTTCAGTGGTTATTAGATGCCTTAAATCATTATATTCTGGGAGGAGTGATTATTTGAAGTTGAACCTAGTTTAAACTTAGGTTGAAACTCAATCGATAAGGACATTTCACACTTAACTTAATTCAAACTTAGGACTCTTTTTCACACCTTCTTGATCAGCATACAAAAGTTAATCCTCTAGAGTACAAACACCAACTAATCCATTATCTTGGGTTTCATTAACACATTAATTCTCCGTCATAGCTCACATTAGTATATTCTACCCTCAATAATCAATCATTTATAAAC
This sequence comes from Capsicum annuum, assembly GCF_002878395.1. Classification (NCBI taxonomy): domain Eukaryota; kingdom Viridiplantae; phylum Streptophyta; class Magnoliopsida; order Solanales; family Solanaceae; genus Capsicum; species Capsicum annuum. The sequence goes on from NC_061119.1 coordinate 112,108,538, forward strand.
AAACATTCCATCAGTTATCACCCAAAGATAGACTATACTCATTTGGCATTACAACTAGCTTAAAGTTAGTCAAATTACCAATTCAACTCACCTCAACCACTCTAGGAGAAGTAACATTAAGTAATTATTATTTAACAATGAGAGGGATATGAATATACATAAACATATATATTAATTCTAATCTTTCAACTGAATTGTAATGCCCTAAATTTTTGGACCTTGAAAATTCTTGAGCTTTGGGCTTACTGCCTTGGTTACGATTGGATACCTGGAGTCGTAGGTTTTTTAGATGACTCATTGGGATGAATCATAATCGAACCAATAAATTTGTTACTTGGTCTACTCTGAGTATGAGTGGCTCACTATAAGTCGTGAGGATACGTTTTAAGTTGTAGGTTTAAATCAGAGAATGTCCAGGGTTCAATTCATTTGGATTCTGCATTGGTCATGACTAGACCTTATGAGTAGTAAGATCTTATTACGAGTTGGTCGGTGGGGTCGTAAGGTGGGTAGTGTAAAGGGATCCTAGTCATGGTCTTAGTTATGACTCATGGTCACGAGTTTTAAGGTGTGGGTACGAGTCAAGGGTTTGAGTCATAACCAAAGGTGGCTTTTTCCAGCTTTTAAGTTAAGGGTATTCTAGATATTTTCCCTCTTGTCCAACTTAAAATCCACGTCTTCTAACTTCTTTAGGGCATCATTAGCTATCAAAAACACATCAAATAGGCTCTCAAACACTCCCAAATCATCAAGGTCAAGAACACTTAGGGTTTTCATCAAGCACATCAATTAGGGCTTTCAAGTATGACTTTTTCCTCATTGGAAATTTTGTAAAAGCATATGATTTAAAGTATTAGTCATGGAATATTGATGTTGGATTTTGAACTATGGTTTGAGGGTTCTTAACATAAATTGTTTAAATGATTCTTCCATATTATCTATAGAACTATTATGTTTAAATTGATTATTGGTAAATACATTGGGGTGCAAGGGAATGGTGGAGGGAAATAGGGGTACAATGGAATCCCCAAATTCATCGTTTTGGTATGGAAATCTGTAATAAACTCACCCATTTACATAACTGATTTTGGTTTATGCATTATCACATGACATGGCTTGTTTCTTGAAACTAATGAATGATATAAATGGTTAAATGGTTAAGGATGGTTTCGAAAACCTTGAGGGGTACACGGTAATCCCCCAAGTAATTTTAATAATAGATTATGTCGGGTACATAGGAAGCCCTTAAGTGTTGGCTAATGACATTACTTGTAAGTTATAGTCGGTATTACAATACCACTTAATAATACCCTTAATAATTGCCTCCTAGAATTGGTGATTTAGTTATGTGTTAGACATTTTAATTGGGTAATAATGGAGGTCATGATAGCTAGTCGTAAATGTGTGAGTTTGATAGATAGACATTGGGAACTCGTGTTTGCCGACATAAGGTTGGTCTTGAAAACTATGTACTTGAGGGGTGCAAAGGAATCCCCCAAGCCAAAATACATATATATATATCATGGAGGACAAAGGGTATAAGAGAATCCCCAAACATTTATGATATCTCTAGTTCATGCAGCTACTATTCGCTAGGACCTGTTTAGGGGTAACACTGGACCTATAGAGCTCATGGGGGGATTTATGATGGTAAAGCTACACAATCCAGGTTAAATATTTTAAATTTCACTTTAAACTGTGTTCTCTGTCCTGGAATGGTGTGTATATATACATATATATATATATGTATTTAAAAATTGTTATGTACTTTGATTTGAATTAATTTTGGATTGATGACATTACTTTATCTTTATCTTTGAGTTTCATGCTAGCGTTCACCCAGCTAACTTTCTTTGATGCTATATCCTCATTTAATGCAGGGACCAGCTATACTTCCACTCTTCTTACTTAGTGATGTGGTAATTTGGGGATAACTTTTGAGTCAGACTGAAGTTGTGAGGTTCCATACTCCAAAAGACCCTATTTTATGATGTTGATTACTTTATGTCTTTATTATTCCTTTTGGTTTTAGTTTTTCAATGGTGGGGGTCTTGTCCCGATTGGATACTCTTTAGCTTTGATTAGAGGTTTAGTCAGACTATTATGGGCATGGGCGGTATTGGTATAGATGTCGGTATTGGTATTGTTATTGGCATTAGAATTGGTTGTTTATTTGGTTGTGGATGATTGGTCTTGGATATAAACTTAGTATAATATCTCTAATTTGATATTTTCTATCTTGTTTTATATTCGAAATTCATCTGACAAGAGATGTACAGTTAGTCGATGGTTTGGGTATTTGGGGGTGGTCTTCGATCCTTGTTGGACTTGAGATACCCATCATGGATAGGGCCTAGTTTGTGTCATAACAAGATGGTATCAGAGCTAAGTTCATGGTCAGTTGGGTGTCCATAAAGTCGTGTTGAGTAGAGTCTTTTTTAAGGATATGTAGCATGCCACACTCATAAGGGAGAGGCTACAAGGTATTTAGAAATGTCTCTTTTTCTTGTGATCTATTTTTATGTTGTAGAATCAAAGGTCCTAAAATCTTCTCTAACTCCCATTTGTTTACTTTTTAGATCATTCCTCCCAGATGATCTAAAGCTCATGGAAACTTCTCTTTCCCACTCAAGGACAATGTTGATAGGACACATCCTGTTTATGAGGTCCAGACTTGGTCTACAGGTACAATTCTTGATTACCCTTCTGGTGTTCCACCATTCCCCTCTAGTCCTTCTTGAGCTCCTCTGGCTAATGTGACAAATGCTAAGTTTCATCAATCTATTCATATGTTGGCTCAGTTGGTACCTACTTAGACCAAGCATCGTGCTTTTGTTACTCCATCTTCTGAGGCTATAAGGGTCGGCCAGTTTATGAGGTTGAGTTCTCCAACCTTTAGTGGTGTTAGGGTTAAGTAAGATCCTTAAAATTTTCTTAATGAGATAAAAAAGAGTTTTTATGTGATGCATGCCACTAATGTAGAGGGCATAGAGTTCACTGCCTACCAGTTGAAAGGTATGGCGTATTAGTGGTATGACGAATAGGACCATTCAAGGGGTGGCGATGCTGAGTCGGCCCTGTGGGATGATTTTTCTAGTGCTTTCCTGGACTACTTCTTTCTTCAAGAGTTAAGGGAGGAGAAGCTAGAAGATTTTGTTAACCTGAAGCAAGGCAAGATGTCAGTCAAGGAGTTTGCCTTGAAGTTCCACCAGTTATCTTTGTATGCTCCTAAGTTAGTGTTTAGCATGATTGATAGAATGAGAATGTTCACTTTTGGGTTGTCTCGAGAATTGAATTTAGAGAGTAAGGTTACATTATTAAACAAGGACATAGAAATTTCCCAATTAGTTGTGTACATGCAGCAGGTTGAGAAAGAGAAAAAGAAGTAGGGAGAGATAGAAGAGAGGTAGAGTAAGAAGTTTAGATTTTTTTGTCAGGGTGAAGGTCAACAACAGAGTAGAAGGGAGGGTGGAAAGTGGTCCAAGAACAAGTGGGGCAATTCTAAGTCCTACTCGACAGCTAGTGCTCCCTACCCAAAGACGTCTGGTGACAGGATTTTTTTGGGTAAAGGCGGTTCTAGGGAAAAGGGTGCCTAATCTCAAGCTGGTAGGGCCCGATCAGCTCCATCATATCCTCCCTATAGATTTTGTGGTCAGTTGCATTGGGGTTTCTATGATAAGGGAAGGGACAAGTGCTTCAAGTATGGTCAACCACGGCATATGCTTAGAAACTATCCCGTGGGTAAGGTTGTTTCTGGGGCAAATAAGGCTCTTGTTGCCACTTCATGAGCTTATCCCCAAAGAGTGTACCATCTAGGTTCGACACTAGTCAAAACTGTCTCTATGCTCTCACTACCTTTCAGAAGTCTAAGGCATTGCCTAATGTCGTTACTAGTATGTTGAAACTCTTTTCCCGTGATGTGTATTATATACTTGATCTAGTGTCCACTATTTTTAATGTGACCCTATTTGTGGCTTTGCATTTTGGTTTTGGTCCCAAGTGTATTTCGGACCCTATTTCTATTTCTACCCCGATGGGTGACTCTATGGTGGCTAAAAGAGTCTATAGGGATTTTTTGCTATCTGTGGGTGGGAGAGAGACTTTGGTGGATCTGGTAGAGTTAGACATGGTCAATTTTGATGTCATATTGAGGATGGACTAGTTGCATTTAGGCTATGCTTCTCTAGACTGTTGGACCCATAAGGTTATCTTTAAATTCCTTAACGAGCCAGTCATTCAATGGAAAAAGGGTTCTCTAGTGCCAAAGAGAAGGATTATATCATATCTTAGAGCCTGGAGACTAATCTCCAAGGGGTGTCTTTATCATTTGGTTCGGGTTAAAAATTCTGACTTAGAAAGTCCTTCCTTATATTCAATCTCAAAGATGAATAAATTTCCTGAGGTCTTTCTTGATGACCTTCCTAGTGTCCCTCCCGATAAGGAGATTGATTTTGGGATTCATCTTGTTTCGTACACCCTTCCTATATATATCCCTACTTATAGGATGGCTCCAGCTGAGCTGAAGGAGATTAAAGAGAAGTTAAAAGACCTCCTCAACAAGGGTTTTATCCATCCTAGTGTGTCTCCATGGGGTGCGCCTGTTCTTTTAGTGCACAAGAAGGATGGTTCCCTTAGGATGTGTATTGATTACTGGTAATTGAATAAGGTAATAGTAAAAAAAAGTACCCTCTTCCAAGGATAGATGATTTGTATAATCAGCTTCAGGGTGCTAATGTTTTCTCCAAGATCAATCTTTGGTCTAGGTATCATAAGTTAAAGATTAGGGAGATAGATATTCCTAAGACTGTATTCTGAACCTGGTATAGTCATTATGAGTTCTTAGTTATGTCTTTTGATTTGACTAATGCCCCGACGGCATTCATGCATTTAATGAACACAGTCTTCTGTCAGTTTTTTTATTTATTCATCATGTATTCATAGACAATATTATGGTGTACTCTATGATTGAGGTTGATCACGCCGATCACCTTCGCATTGTGTTGCAGATTTTGAAACATCATCAGTTGTATGCCAAATTCTCGAAATGCAAACTTCGGTTGAATATTGTTACTTTTCTGGGTCATGTAATTTCGAGTAAAGGGATCATGGTGGACCTGTAGAAAGTTGCGGTGGTTTAGAAGTGGCCTAGGCCCACGACTCCAATCAATATTCGGAGCTTCTTGTGTTTATCTTGTCACTAAAGAAGATTTGTGGAGAGTTTCTCGACAATAGTTACCCTACTAACTAAGTTGACCCAGAAAAAGGTGAAGTTCTTGTGGTCTAATTCTTGTGAGGGTAGTTTTGAAAAGCTGAAAGATAAGTTGACTTTAGCCCGAGTTTTCACTCTACGTGATGGTACCGATGGTTTTGTTGTCTATTGTGAGGTATCCCGTGTGGTACTTAGTTATGCATTAATGTAGCATGGTATGGTGGTGGCCTATGCTTCTAGGAAGTTGAAAGTTCATGAGAAGAATTACCCAACTCATGACTTGGAGGTTTTGGATGTGGTATTCGCATTAAAGATTTGGTGTCACTATTAATATGGAGTCCATATAGATATCTTTTCTGGTAATAAAAGACTGCAATATGCGTTCACCCAGAAAGAGTTGAATCTCAGGCAGAGAAGGTGTCTTGAGTTGCTAAAAGATTATGACATGAGTCTCCACTATCACCCAAGAAAAGCTAATGTGGTTGTTGATGCTCTTAGCAGGTTATCCATAGGGATTCTAACTCATGTTGATGAGGATAAGCAGGAGTTGGTGAAAAATATTCACCGTTTGGCTAACCTTGGAGTTTGTCTCTTAAACTCTGGGGATGGTGGTATAATTGTGCAATAAATGAAGAAGTCATCCCTTGCTACTGAAATAAAGGAGAAGCGAGTATTGGATCCTATCTTAATGAATATTAAGGGAGATGTGGGCCAGCAAAAGGTTGTAGCTTTTGAGATCGGTGGCGATGGTATCTTGAGGTATCAAGGAATATTATGTATTCTCGATGTAGATGGTGTTGGAACCCTTAGGGGTTGCACCACACAGTGAGGGACCAAGTCCCTCAAATTCAATCACAGGCAAAGTACACAAAAATGACTCGGAAGTAAGAAATAGTGCAGGAAGAGTAAAAATACAAGATTTTTACGTGGAAACCCAGGAAGGGAAAAAGTACAGCTTTCCCTCACAAGCACCAAAGAAATCCACTATAATGAACCTTCTAATTATAGTCCTAATTTTAGCCTACCTCTAGGCTTCTTTCGCTTGTAGCAACTCAATTACAAGTTCATCTTTGTAACTCTACCAAGGACCTTCTCTACTGATTAACTCTAATAAGTCTTACACTTAGGAAACTCTACCTAAGCACCTCTCTCAACAAACAAAGATAATACTCTTATAACATGAGTAGTTCATTTATAAATCAACACTCAAGAACACT
>NC_061119.1:112115063-112129587 GCF_002878395.1 Capsicum annuum
TACATGTTACCACGAGAAAGGCGCATCCATATCATAATTACAAAATTCGGATCCTAAACCAGGTCAAAAAATTGACTCGCGAGACCCGTCGATGAAAGAAGAAAATAAACCTGCAATTGCCGTCCTCGTAGGACAAGGAACGCCTGGTAAAAATTTGAGCAAGAATGGGACCCAAATTGGGGCTCAAAAGCAGGAAAATTGGCTTAAAACTCAAACGAACTGTTCGAGAACCGAACCACCTTTTCCAGAAAGTCATAAATGACCCGTAGCAACTCTAGGAAAGGTCGAAATGCAAAAAAATGCACAAAATTAAAAAAAAATGACCTGGAGGGTCATTACAAAGACCTTTAATTTGATAGGTATTACAACCTCTAACTCTCCATATCTTGAGAGACGTGCCCATTCAAAGCAAGACCATAAACATGGTTACATAGTATTATGCCCAATTGATGACACTTCCACATGTAACTTTACTTGTGAACTTAGTCTATTAAGACCAAATACATTCCTAATCTTTTGGAAAATTTTCTTCACAGCAAAAACACACCCCAAGTTTGACATTAATGATATATTGATATCCCTAAATACTCTTTCATCCTTGAGCTCAAGCTTGACGCCAGCCATGTGAAAATCCAAGTTTGATAGCAATGGAATCCCAAAACTAACTGTTCTTCCCTGATTACTTGCCTGGCTTTTCTCTGGTTGCTTAGACCATCCTGTGAGTTCCCTCCCGCAGTCTGGCTTTCTCTCTGGGCCCTTCCCTTCCAGTGGCACATCTTCTCCCCCATTCCCACCTTGGTAAAGCCACCGTTTCTTTTGTATATATCTTCTTGTGTGCTCATCTGCAGCTCGAACCTTGCAGAACACTGTTAGAACGCATGCTTAATTATTTTGCTTACATTCTTTTGTTTTATTTCCTTTCCCTGTCAAAAACAAAAGTGACTGTTAAATTTCTTAATTAAAGGAGAATAATTGCATGTTTGAACAACTGGCAGTGTTTTGCTTGGATGTAGTATGTAGGGGTACTTTGGTAAACGAATATGTAGATTTGTCTTATGAAGGAAGGTATTACCCAAATAATGAAAAGTGAAGCTAAGCTTCATTGTTCCATGTTAATTATTGACTGGTCTTGTGGGAACTAGGGCTTGCCTGCATCTATAACTGGTCAAAACCTTGTGAAAGTGATTCTACTTTTTCTTTTTCATTCACAGTAGAAGCTCCTGTAATTTCTGTATGTGGTGATTATTATGTTTGCAAGTTGGAAGCCTCTCTCTTATCAAACACAGAGAAAAAGGAAAGCCTCTCTTTCTTCATTTTCACTTACTAACAAATAAAGAGGTTTTGTTCAAATTACTCTGTGAACTGTCAATATCATTTTTTGAAATTATCTTTTCAAACTAAAGCTAGGTCTAATTACTTTTCTTACGCTGATGACCTTAGTGCCCTATGGCTGGGATGACTTTGTTGCTCTCATCTAACCTAACGCGAAACAGCAAGTTGATGAAAATCACAGTACTCTAGTGACCGTCCTATTTCTTACGGTTTCTGTAATATTTCTGTGATAGGTCAAGAGATTATTCAGATGATAAATAAATATAATAGTTCATTGAGTGTTAAGCCAGCAGAAGGTGCTCTTAGCTTTGGATTGGATTTGTGCGTCTGTGATTGCATTCTGAAGAAAGTGTTCCTCTCATAAGTGTGGTTGTTTCGACCTGGGGTTCAATCAAATATCACAAGAGTTACTCTGGAGCTTTACTTGTTCATAGCGCCTGCAGGGATACACCTCTTCATTGTGACAAAGGGTTACCTTTGTCTTTTCTCCAGTTTATAATTATGATACATCTGGACATTTAGTAGTATCAATGATCAACTTTGACAAGTACAGAGATCTTCTCTGGTAATACATACCAAATGTCTCACAAAAAGCTGAAGAGGAATAGAATGAGAAAGTGTAATCACACGGTTGAATCATCTATGCAGAAAGTCGTGGATGCATAACTTGTATTCCTGTATATTTGACTGGCAGATCATTCATATAGGCGAAGCTCAATCTATTTTGCTTGCTTTTGTCGGTCTGGAGCAGGGCAACTAATTGGTTGGTTCGTGCGATTTTGGCCGTTCTTTAACTATTCAGTTTATTAGTTATCGGTATGTAAACATGCTAAATCAATAACCAAATCAGTAAGAAATCAATTACTGGTTTTTAGTCAATCAGTACTGATAATCTTATTTTGAAATGAGGCAGCCATCACTCAGTGATTTTCTCTTTCTAATTTTCTAACACCCTCTTATAAAACACTTTGATCAAGAAAGAAGAGTGTTGTAAGTACTGAGGTAAGGAGTTGGGAGTTGATGAATTGAGGAGGAAGGGTCTTCACAAAAAGAATCTGAGACTTGTATTCTATCTAAATTCTCATCTAAAGACAACCCAACCCCACAACCTGAGTTTTCGGTATCCTCTCTCTGAACACGAGTCGACCAAGAAGATCAACATAAAAATGGAAAGCTACTTGATTATAACTCCACTCCTCAATATTCTGATTAAAAAAAAAAAAAAAAGCCAAATAACTCCGGCTAAAGCTACTGACACAGAACACAACAAAACGTGATTAATTCATTAACAAATTAAAAATTATTGCAGCAAGACACTTTATTAGAGGGGAAAAAAATTAAACAATTTTTGTTTGATTTGGGCTTCGTTTTAATTTTAAAACATCTGATCTGATTTGATTGACTTTAAGCAAAAAATAATCGAAGTAATTGAATTAAACTATATAAGTATCTACTGCCCGTCCGCCTGCACAACATGTGTCCGTGATAGATACTTATATGGTCAAACCCATTGATAGAACCTCAAACTTGTCCTGAAAATTTACTTAGACCCCTCAATTAAAACTTGTACCTATTAGACACCTCAAGTGTTAAAATTGATATTTATCAGACACAAAATGCTGATTTGGCAAGGAGAGTGTATTACACATACACTCTCCTTGAGCGCGTGAACAGTAAATTAAATAATATTTTACTTTTTTATTAAAAAATTATTTTATTAATTTAATTTTTAATTATTCTAATATTTTAATATTTTTTTTTTTTTAAAAAGGAAAAGCTCCCCCCATGCCTCACAGTCATCTTCTTCTTCACAAACACCTACCCCTCCCCTCCAACAATTAGCAGTGAACAAGATTTCAAGAATTGAAGCTTCACGAAGCACAAATTATTTTCTTTGCACAAGATTTGAATCTATTAGCAGTGAACATGATTGTTGCTTCCTCAAATATTGTTTTCTTTGCAACAATTTGAAGAAAAGCTTCAAACCAAAATCCACCAAATCAGTTGAAAATTAGCAACTCCGAACAACAACAAAATCATTAATCAATCTTAACCATTAAAGACAACATCAAAGAAGTAACCATTTTTCACCATTGTCAACAACATCAAAGATTTGGAAAAAAAATTCTTTCTTTTTTGAAGTTGATTTTTCGGTGAGTCTTGCCGGAAAACAATGACTGTGTTACTTCTTTCTCATATGAGTATGTGAACTGTGTGTGTGCGTGAGTGAACTCTGTGTGTGTGAGTGAATGTGTGTTTGTGTCTGATTTTAGAGTTGATTTTCTGGCGAGTCTTGTCGGAAAATGTTTACTGTGTTGCTGCTCTTGTGTATGTGTGTGAACTATGTGTGCGTGTGAGTGAATATGTGTGTTTGTGTGTGAGAGAGCTGTGAAACGGGGGAAGGGTGGTGTGAAGATGACGATGGGTGGGGTGGGGGGTGTTTTTTTTCTTTTTTGTTCTTTTTAATTAAAATTATTATTAAATAGATAATTAAATTGAAAAATATAAAAAATCAGTAATTCCACGTATTATTTTTTTGCCACGTGTTCTTTTCTAATTGGCTAATTTTGTCATGTCAAGCGAGTGTATTACACACACTTTGTGCCTGTTACTGATTAGGCAAAAAATGTCCAATTGGAATAAAATTCGGGGTTTTAGGAGTTTGATAGGTACAAACTTAGTTTAGGGGGCTAAGTGAATTTTCGGGATAAGTTTGAGGTCCTATCGATGGGTTTGACCTACTTATATAGTCCTTTTGATACATGTGTGTGTGCGTTTGATAGATATCTATATAGTCAGTTTGATTTGGTTATTTTGAATATATATTATATATTCCTTTCGTTTGATTTTACTTGTCACATTCTGAGTTGACACACCTATTAAGAAAAATAATTAATAACATAGCTATTTTACCATAGTACCTCTATTAAATGATGTTTACATTGTATCTTGAAATTAATTTGAAAAAAAACAATTAACGTTAAGGGTAAAATAGGAAAAAAGAAGTTGTCTTCTCTTGATATGTCAAAAATGACAAGTAAAAATAGAAATTCAATTAAAAAACTAGTGACAAGTAAAAGTGAACGGAGGAAGTATATTGTACTGTACACACTAGTCTTTTGCACTCTTGATCTTAATTTAGTTGTTTTCTGTTATAGTAATCCAATCTTTGTCTTTACTTTCTAGTTTCATTTATAATTTTTATTTTGATATTTTCAATTCATGTTCAAAATAATTTGTCTTCGAATCCTTTAATTATTTATCATTATTTAATTTAATTGTCGTTAAGATATTTTGATTTGTCACAACTAAACCTTTTTTTTTTCACAAACACAAATTCATTGCAAGGATTCTTTTTATGTTCCTTCGAAGTGGTTAAACTTTTAGATAATGCATATCATTTTTTAGAGGAAGCTATATATAAGTTGATCACTGTTATGAAATATAAAGTAAGAACAAGAAAAATAAAATATAAAGTAAGAATAAGAATAATAGACAGAAAACAAAGAGCAAATCTTATTTTTCTTAAGAATTTCTTGAGGTGTTAATAACAATGAAGAAAAATCCTTTTTATAAGGGAAAATTAACTTTGTCCCAAAAGTTGGGGTTTCTAATTTTTCTATAAATAGACATTCACTATATATGGTAATACATTTATAACACTCTCTTGATTGTCTAATTGAATAATTAATGTGCCTCGTTAAAACCTTACTAAAAAAAGTTACTAGGATCAAAATCTCGTGAAGGAAAAATAGTATACATCTCTAATAATACGTATATAGGCCAGCTCATTAAAAACCTTAACAAGAAAAATTTAGTGGGACAAAACCTCGTAAGGAAAAAAAGAGTACAATGCTTATTAACTCCCCCTAATGAGAACATTCTTGAACCTTTGTATCCCAATCCTGTGCACCATCTTTTTGAAAGTTGTAGTTGAAAGAGACTTGGTGAGTAAATCAACCACATTGTCACTTGAACGAATTTGTTGCATGTTAATATCACCCTTCTTTTGGAGCTCATATGTATAGAAAAACTTTAGTGAAATATCCTTCGTTTTATCTCCTTTTATGAATCCTTCTTAAGTTGTGCTCTCCATGCTGCATTATTTTCATATAGAATTGTGGGTACTTTATCATATTTCAAATTATTTTTTCTCTCGAATGAGATGTATCATGAACCTCAGCCACATACACTCTCGGCTTGCTTTAGGAATAACTATTATCTCAGCATGGCTTGATGAAGTGGATACAATAGACTGCTTTGTAGGTCTCCAAGATATGATAGTACCCCCACATATGAACACATAGCATGTTTGAGATCGAGATTTATGCGGGTCAGATAAATATCTAGCGTCAGCATAACCAACAAGATCAGAACTGCAATTTTTAGAATAAAATAAGCCCATATCAATTGTCCCTTTTAGGTACCGTAATATGTATTTAATCCCATTCTGATGTCTCCTAATAAGGGCAGAACTATACCTTTCTAATAAATTAATCAAAAAGGCTATATCAGACCTTGTAGTATTTGCAAGATACATTAATACACCAACTGCACTAAGATATGGTACTTCATAACCAATTTAATTCGATATATTTCACATTTCAGCAAATAATTTATTGCTTTTGAAAACTTTCTAAGATTTTCAATAATTTTCAAGTTATAAATTTATACAATGTAAGGATTATAAATAATTTTTTCAGAAAGTTTTATATGCTTCAAATATTTTGAATCCTTAAAAACTTTTCATATAAATTTTGTCAAGTGACAATATTCAACATTCCATGTGTGACATCTTCAAGTGTTTGGACTGCAAATCAAATAAGTTTTATTCTTACCAAGATGCATCCTTTTACGTCACTTGATAAGTAGTTCTACGTCAGCATGCTTAAATAAACGTAGAATTCAGATTCTCATAATCTTTTACAATATTGCCCATCAAAGATATTATCGATGATATATCATTTTGTATCGATTCACAATTTGACATAACATTTTGAGATCTTATCGCTTCATTATTTTCAGGTACTTGAACTTCTCATCGGGTTTCATAAAGTGTTATGTCATAGTCTCTTTAAGAGAATATTGTCTCTCTATTATGATTATTTGTTTTTTTTCTTTTTTAAAAATTATTGATTTTAGAATCGATTGATCTATCATGCTCCATACATGTAGTAGACTTTGTCCTTCAGGGACATTCAATTGGAGCATTTACAACTAAGTATAATACCAATTTTTGGGTCTGCAAATGCTCCTAACATTTAAAATTAAATTATCTTTTGAATGAGGATCACATTGACGATAATTCACAATATATTTCTTAGTTATTTATTATCTCCCCCTCATGTTAGGAAAATCAACATACATCTCAATTTACTTTAGAGAATCCATCTTTGTGCATCATTGTATGTCCTATAATCATATACTGCACATCAAATTTATTAGATGAAAAATATGTTGTTCCTGATCCTGAACCAATTTTGAGGAAAATTAATCATAATTTATCGATTTGCTGTGTATAAGTACTTTTATATCAGCACATGAAGTTTTGTTCTTATAAGTAATGATTTAACTAATTTTCTAGAAGACATTTAATGACAAATCAATTTAGATATTTATCAATTTGAAAATTATGCTCTTAACTCAATTTATACTAAGCAAACAATTTTACGGATGTCAAACTGTAGGCTGACAAGAAACATACATGTGATCATCTTATATCGATGCATCTTAATATATATTATATGATAGATGAACGGGCCCATATGCACCTTTTATACTTTTTAGATTTAAGGGATTCATTCCCAACATTAGTTGGTTCAACCAACTTATCATGAGAACAAACAACATAAATAATTCTTGAAGAATCTTCTAGTTCTTCAATATGTACTGAATATGCACATCTTTGAGATGTTACAATCGTTCAAGTCAACTTATGAACTTATTTATAATAGTAACCTCTAAGTTTATCATGACATGTGCCTTTTTGCTTTAGTAAATTTTTTGTTTACTGTGACATGAATTTTGTATCGATAAACAATAAACTCTTAGTTTATTATGGCATGTGATCTCATCATGCTTGGGTAACTTTTTACATTCGTGGTTCTTATCATAGTAACTTCAAGATATTCAATCTTTCAATTATTCTACCTCTTCTGGAGGTGGGTTGTGATATCTTTACAACTATGAACATGTTAGAATTTATATGCAGTCACTTTCACCACTAGGATATAGATCTGTATTTACAAAAATTGAAAATCTTATTCCCCGATAATGGAATATAATCATGACTTAAGCATATGAAATTATGATAGCTTCAAAATATTGCTACTTCATGAGCAAATCAAGGTATACATATAAAGTAGAAAATTTTTCTCTAACATATCTTTCAGAGTATATCACACCTCAACACAATTATTGCTTTGAAATTTATCATGTCCAGGTACAATTGTAATGATAATAATTATTTTGTCATCTTTTAGACTTATTAGATATTTCTATCACATTCACTTTAGGAATGAAGCATATTTAATGGGATATATTTCACAATCTTCCATAGAATACACATTATTTTGCCTTAGCCATCGTTATATCATCAATATGTTGCATTGAGATTTAAACTCAACGTTTTATCCATATAAAGGTGTCTTAGGCATAAATCAATGGAACTTAAACCAATGTATTATCATCATGGTTCATTAGGACTCTAACCTAATATCTTATCCCCTTGATAAGATGAGACTTGAATCCATCATCATACATTTTAGTAATATTATTCTTCGAGAACAAATTTAAGGCATAAATAATTTTGAACCAACTAGGTTCCCCCAGATCCAAAAAATTTAATAGAGTTATATCAATTTAGTCATAAACTCATGATGTCCAATATATTTGAACTCATCAAAATTGAGTAGGACAAAATAGAAAGAGGGAATAGTAAAATAAATCTCCAAAATATAAATTACAATATTTCACAGAGAACATAATTAATGATATTTGCTAAGTTACTAAGAAGTAATGATAAGAATATTGAATTAAGAACAAGTAAAAAGGACACCTTTACCTATGTTACTGTTTTCCACATAGTAATACAATTCAATTAAGCTACAAATCTTTGATCTTTTCAAAATATTTGTCTTAAATGACAGAGTCTCGTGCTGATAACGTGTTATGAAATATAAAGTAAGAATAAGAAGAATGGAGAGAGAAGAGAGAGAGAGTAATTCTTATTTCTCTTAAGGATTTTTGAGGTGTTAATAACACTGAAGGAGAACCCCTTTATTTATAGGAAAAAACTAATTGTCCCAAAAGTTGAGATTTCAAACTTTTCTATAAATAGACATTCACTTATATGGTAATAAATTTATAACAATTACATATATATTTTCTTATTTTTTCCTCCAATAGTAATTGTTTTGGCTGTGTTATACTAGAATATGATCACTATAATATGCGTTTGGAAGTATATTATCATCTATTAAATAAAAATTATTATTTTTTAAATAAATGAAATTTGGAAAAAACTAAAGCAATGAAAAATCAACTTAATTAGTTTGATTTGATTCAAACATTTGAAAAATCAAATATGTGCATACTCCATCCTTCTAAAATTAGTGTAATTTTAATTCAGTTTACACCCATTAAGTAAAGGTAGATAGAAGGTATATTTTAATAAGTTATCCTTATTTATTAAATGTTTTATTTTTAAGAAGTAGTGAAACACCTTGGGTTTTTGGCCTTTAGAAAATTTTCTGGATTTCTAGTCTTTGGCCCTTAATGTTATCTTTAAACACAAAATTGCCCCTCATTTTAACGTAACCTGACATGGAAGATGTGGCCTTTAAATAGAACATGTGGCATAAATTTATTAGTCCACATAGACCCAAGGGTATGACTGAGTTGTTCAATGAAGTTGGGTTGCGCACCATGAGGTCTCAGGTTCGATTCCCAACAGAGATGAACACTTTGATTTCTTTCCATCGGATTTCTTTCCATCGGTCCTAGCCTTGGTAAAAAGAGTTACCTAGTATCTGTGGCTGGTGGGAGATTGCGTGTATCCCGTGAAATTAGTTGAGGTGTGAGTAAGCTGGTCTGGTCTGGACATCGCAGTTATAAAAAAAAATTCATTGGTCCACATGGCAATTAGACCAGCCCAAAGACAACCCAATCCAATTTAAAAAGACCCATGCCCTTATATAACGTAAACCCAACCCCGGATTTCTCCATTGGAAATAATCATTGAAAACTCTCTTGTTTTGCTTTCATTTCTTCATTGCAAAGGAATCTTCTTTCGATTTGACACCAAAGGATACCATCCATGGCCAATGCCAAGTCATATTGTGGAGATTCTTCTGATATCCTAGACTTCACGTGCTAGACCACTTCTTAATGGTGTGGTTTTTTAGCCAGTGAATTTTCCTGTAGTATTGTACTTCTAGCTGACGCCAATTTCATCCTCCCGTTGCCGGCGAGTTCATCATCATACGAGAAATTTTCTTATGTAGGCTGAAATCCGAGAGTTCAGTTTACCGTTTATGGTACATACATGCATGCACCGGATATGTTGTTATTGTTGATATACACAGGTATGGGTCTTTTAAAATGGGTCCGGCTTGTTTTGGGCTGGGTCTTATAGCCACTAGGACCAATAAATTTGTGTCACGTGTTCAATTAAAAGCTCCACATTTTCCATGTCAACTTTCGTCAAAATGAGGGACAATTTTGTGCTTTCAAATAACACTAGGGACAATTATGATCTGGAAGAAGGATATTCTTGATCCATTTTCAAATTTTGACTCTTTTATCTAAAATGATTAATATCTTCCTTTCAAAGGATAGTGGACACTGTTTCGGGACTGGGAAAAATGGAAAGTTGGAATGCTTTTTCAGATAGAAGAAATAGGATTCAGGAGACGGTTCAATTTTGTTTTGTTCCTAGCATGCCACCTAAGCTTCAATTTTGTCCTGTTTCTGGGACTCTTTTTTCTTGGTATAATTATAATACATCCTTCTATACACTTATCTTTTTAATAATTTTATGATGTTCGCGTCTTGCCTAACTTGTGCATACCTTGACTAATTTCACCGGGTACCTGCTACTACTTACACTTTTCATAGGTGACTAATTCCACCGAATACATTCTTCTGTCTTCTGATCATGGACTTTTTTGGTTTTGTTCATTTTAATTGATTATTTACTTTATTGCTGTTCACACACCTCTCAGCTATATAACTTGGGAAGTATAACATGGACCTCCCCTTTAACAAAACTAACTCCGCTTTCCACATTGGGAAATAACTAATATCTCCTGACTAGTTTAGTTTGCCATTACAAGGACCTTCGTTGTCGTGTACCTGGACAGGTATTAGAGCACGATTTTTGTCAAATATGAGTTAGCTTGATTCCACCCATTTGAACATCAAGGGTGTGTTTGGTAGGAAGGAAAGTGTTTTCTATAGAAAATATTTTCCTGAAAAATAAGATGGTTTCTTAATTTTTTTTTGTACTTGGTATATAGGTATAACAATATCCAAAAGTATTTCTGTATAATATAGGAAATACTATGGGAGGTGAGTGTCATGCCCAAAGGTAGGACGGGCGGACAAGTACCGTATGAACACATACTATATAATTGACCTGCGGTAAGAGGATGAGCCACCTCTCATAAGACAATAATAAGGAACTGCCCATGAGCAACACTGGCCATTTGTCCACACTAATACAGTTGACAACTGATGAAACTATAATTCCATATGACAACTTTACATTGTCAACGAAGCCTCTAATAGACTCTGTAATTATACAACATCAGATGGTCGTGACAGGGCCTCGACATACCCAAATCATGATCATGAGCACAACTAAAGAGTACCTAGACATCTATTAGCTCCAGATGAGAGTGGAGCTCATCAACTTCTTTGTTGAATATGCAACAATTGTCTATTGTGAAGGTCTGATGGCCTGTATACCTGATCTTTCATTTATGAAAATGCAGTGCCCCCGAACATAGAGATGTTAGAGTATATACAACATGTATTGGTATGTGATGCAGACAAAATAACAAGTCGACAAGTGCATATGCTCATATGAATAAGATATCAAAGTGAATGACTTATGAGTATTAAAGTAATGGATAAACAATATGAAACTGTAATCTATGCATTAGCCTTTTTATCTTATCATATAACTCCTTAATGAGTTTTTCATTATTATGAAGTGCCTAGTTATTTGCCTAGGTCATATCCTATGACTATTTCTAATATAAATGATCATCTGATCGCCTATCAAAGGCGATCTATGTCAAATGTAGGGTACATGTTTCCCAAATACTCATAACTATGACTCTATACACGTAACTATAAATTTGGCTGACACAAGGTGCTCCCTCCTTGGACGTCTTACCCACATGCCATGTGTGCACTATTTTGGCTTGAGTTAGGGGAACCGGTGCATGAACATTTCAGTTGACTCCAAATGCAAATGATGTCACAAGGGTGGGTATGCCACAATCATCGAGCTCACTATGAATGGTTTGGTCCCAGTCACATAATAGTGTTGCACATGTGTGTCATGTAAAATCTATGAATATCCTCCCCTCGTTAATGGTAAATTTTATGAAGTAATGCCTTAAGGGGTCGTTTGGTTGGGAAACAAGTTATGTTGAAATTAGTTATACCGGGATTAGTTGTTCTGAGATTAGTTATACTGGTATTATTTTTTAGTGGTTGTTTAGTTTGTGGTACTAAAAATAATATGCATTGCATGCTTTCTAAGAATATATTGTTTGTATACAAAAATACCTTTCACCTTATTTAGCTTAATTATTTTTATGGAAATTGTATTGATAAAGAGAACTATGATCACATACATCGAAATAAAAATTCTATCATATCATCATAGAAACAAATTTCATATAGATGTTGAAAGTTTCAACTGAAGCACAGAGGTTACATATTTCACACTTTTGAAGATACCCAACTAGTGGAATATGAAACTTCATGAAAATGAATGTTTTTCAATTAAATTTACTAGGATTGAAAATTGGTTATTTGTAAAGTTTACCCCTATCTTTTGTACAATCTAAGACACTAGCCCATGAAAGTCTTAAGAAAATGGATAACCATGTGATTAATGACCAACCAAGCAACCAAGAAAAGTTGGCAATTGTGAAAAGTAAGCAATCTACCTTTCTACGACAGTAATCAACCAAATTTCTCAAAATCAATATATATATATATATATATATATATATATATATTAGTCAAAACATATACATTCAGCTAAAGTCCTTAACTGATGTCTAAGCAACACTATATTGAAACTCAAAACTCAACACAATTTCCATATATACGTTATAAGAATTCCATATCAGTTTTGGGTGTAAGTCAAACATATTTCATGAATAATGTGCAGAATTTCATCTCCGAGTAATTCGCCAAGACATTTTATATATATAAGTGTTTGTGTCTGTGTGTGAAAAGGATAATCGAAGGGTTTGGAGGGTGATTTTGTCATTTTATGACTTTATCACAAGGTAAATTATGTTGGGATTATTTATACCATCCAAAGGATGGGATAACTTATCCTGGTACTATTTGTTAATCCCGGGATATGTTATCCCGAACTTGGCAACCAAACAAGTCAAATCCCGAACTCGCACTTAGAGAACTTAGCATACAACTTCTCATCCCTCAATCTGTGAAGCACAATCCACCAATACTCTTCATGCTCAACCTCACCTTTGAAATAAATCAAGATATCATCTATAAATACAATAACAAAGGAGTTGAGATACGATCGAAACACCTGGTTCATCAACTCCATGAATGCGGCAGGGGCGTCGAATTTAGTATGGTTGCATAGTTCGTTTGCAAGTATCGGACTCCGAACGAATCCAGGGCACTCCGTCAAAGTTCGAATTGGACAAAAAAAAAAACTTTTTTGCAAAAGCTGTGCAGAAAAATCTGCACTATTTATACTTGTTTTTGGGCCTATTTTGCTCATTTTTCATCTTGTCTCCTGAAAGTAAACAACAACAAAAAACCCAGTTTATTCCTACATAGTGAGGTCTGGGGAGGGTAAGATGTACGCAGTCCATACCACTACCTCCGGAGAAGTAGTAAGGCTGTTTCCGATAGACCCCCGGCTCAAGAGAGAGAATAATAATCGACTCCAAACAAAAAGATGACAATACATAAATACATTAATTATAAAAGAATAGTGAACAGAGGAATAGTAAACAAATAAGAGTAAGCAATCATAATATAGCATGCAATAAGGTATCAAAACAGGATTAATACACCCACCAAGTAAAGCCCTACCCTACCTACCCAACCTGGCGCTAGCCTTCTAGCCTAATACGTGTTCTCCAGATTTTCCTGTCTAGGGTTATGTCCTCTGTAAGCTGTAACTACTCCATTTCCCGCCTAATCACCTCTCTCCAGTATTTATTTGGCCTACCTTTACCTCTCCTAAAGCCATCCAAAGCAAGCCTCTCACACCTACGAACCAGTTCATCCGTGCCCCTCCTCATTACATGCCCAAACCATCTCAATCTTTCTTCCCGCATCTTATCCTCCACCGAAGCCACTCCCACCTTCTCCCAAATAATATCATTCCTAACTCTATCTAAGTCCACACATCCAACGCAACATTCTCATTTCTGCCACCTTCACTTTTTGGATGTGAGAGTTTTTTACTGGCCAACACTCCGCCCATATAGCATGGCCGGACGGACTGTCGCCCTGTAGAATTTGCCTTTAAGCTTTTAGGATACTTTCTTATCACACAACAACCCCAAGGCGAGCTTTCACTTCATTTATCCCGCCCCAATATGGTGAGAGACATCCTTATCAATCTCGTCATTCCCCTAAATCATAGATCCAAGATACTTAAAACTATCCCTCTTACAAACTGCCTGAGAATTCAACCTTACTACCACCTCGTCTTTCTCCCACGACCTTTTATGGAATACACATTATTTTGACTTAGCCATCGTTATAGCATCAATATGTTGCATTGAGATTTAAACTCAAAGTCTTATCCATATAAAGGTGTCTTAGGCATAAATCAATGGGACTTAAACCAATGTATTATCATCATGGTTCATTAGGACTCTAACCTAATATCTTATCCCCTTGATAAAATGAGACTTGAATCCATCATCATACATTTTAGTAATATTATTCTTCG
>NC_061119.1:112132587-112143870 GCF_002878395.1 Capsicum annuum
ATTTCTCCATTGGAAATAATCATTGAAAACTCTCTTGTTTTGCTTTCATAGATAGATACAAATAAGAATTATCTAATACCACATCTTAAATTACCTAAACTACGAAATATTCCTATCCTTTCTATGAATTACTATCACTACTCGAACTAGGGCTAGACCGTGACGGGTATCTCAAGCCCACCATGGATCGGAGACCACCCTTTCTCCTAACCGTAAGGGCACAACAATAATGATATTAATACTTTGGAATACAATCACACAGTAATAAGAAGATGGTTAGATAACATAAATGAAACTAAGAGTCGAAATAATAACCAACTAACCCATGTCTGTCCAAGAAAGCCTCTAAACCAGAATAACATTTAAGCTGAGATATTCTCCCAACTACAACGAAAAGAATCCAAAAGTACTGAGTCAATAATGAAAGAATAATGAAATGACAAGGCCTTCCGATGCGTGGAGGTTCACCACTTTACAACAACTCAACAAACGCGCTAATCCGCCTAACGCTGCACAGGGGCAACAAAAATGTCTTCGAAACCTATATCATGAAATGATATAGCATCCTAGGATGGTTAGTGGGATAAGAACTGGCATGTAACTTAGAGAAAGTGATAAAATAATGCCATATACAAAAATTTCAAAACCACATGAACATATTCATATATACATATATAAGATGCTGGGATAGGGTAGGGGTCATGAACATAAGCGTTTAAAATCATTAATCCTGGACTGTGTAGCTCGATCCATCCTAAAGGAACTCACGGGCTCTATGGGTTCAGCTCCCCCTGCTGAAAGAACCCCAGTGTGTGTTAGCCGCACAAACCTAGAAAAATCTAAGGGAAAACTAAAGCCACCATGGGAAATAGCCGTTCCAAATATATATATCAAATGTGTGTCAAGTACACGGTCATATAGAACCCTAACGTCTGCAAACATTTTTTTTTGGTTTCGTCCCCCCTGGACTTGCACCTTCACCGTAAGCTACTCAACTCCTTTTAATCTCAAATTAAAATAATTTGCACATAATTCCAACCATTAACCTGGGAGTCATTCATTAAGACATTTACCACTTAGTATCGTCATACCAATATGATTGCCAGCTATGCCAAACCATTCCACATAACCACATGAACTCCTAAGTTCTATTAAAACCCAAACCATGGAAACCAAGGCCATCCAAATCTATTTTTATATCCAATATTCCATTAATACAATGGATTGAGTTCAAAAATCTGTTAAACCATGCAATTTTCAATAATTAAAATCAAATTTACAAAGTGGGCTGAGGTTCATGCAATTTTAAGCAAAAAATTATCCAATTTGGGGAAACCCATGTCCGCCATTCCAACCATTATTTAAATAATGTACCAATTCGGTCCCCAAAACATTAATTTTAAGCATGAATAATCAATTCAAAATATGGGACAAGTAATTCGGTAAGTAACAACCAAAACCCCTCAACTCGATTTCAAAACCCACAATTTAAATCTCATGAAAATCCATTCAATTAATGTCATAATATAAAATTAAAGTTGAGGATAGAGAAACATGCCTGAATAACATAAGAATTTAAAGTCAATTTGAAGTTTGGAGCCCGAATTAGTGATTTGTTGAAAAAAACCTTAAGCTTTCTTAAATTAGGTGTTACAGAAGAGAATAAGAGTGTTTGGTCTTCTTAACTGAAGGGGAAAAGGTTAATTTTATATTTATAAGTTGCAGAAAGGGTTAAAAGACCAAAAGTCTCTCACCCCTAAGTGAAAAAAAATAAAACTAGATAAAATTTGCACCTCAGCGTGGCACGGCCTTATAGCGGAGGTTAACCTTCATGCAATGCCAATATCATAGAGGCTAACCTCTATGGCACAATAATATTATGGAGGCACACTGCCTTGGAATTTAAAAATAGCTCTGAACCCTTTTCAAAAATTCTAAAACCTTTCCATGTTACCTTTTTGACATCCCTAAACATCATTCATTTCAAAAATCATTATTACGTACGCAAGAAGGTCAAAAATAAAATAATTAAAATTTTAAGGGTCTTACATTATCCCCTCATGGGATCATTCATTCCTGAATGATGAGTTAGGACACTTTTAGCACGAGAATAACAAGATTACACCAGAATCAATTGACAAACTCAAAAAGTAACAAGAGGAAAATAAAACTCATACCTTAAGCACTTTCATCCAACCCGGGGAACAAGAATGGCTATTTCGACTTCATATCTTCCTCAGCTTCCCATGTATCCTTTTCTACCTTTTGATTTCTCCAAAGAACCTACATTGAGGCTACATCCTTAGTCCTCAATCTACGAACTTGCCTATCCAATATTTTAATCGGGACTTCCTCATAAGACAAGGTTTCTGTAACACCAAAATCCTCAATAGGCATTATCAAGGACGGATCACCCACATACTTTTTTCAACATAGACACATGAAACACAGGATGAATGGAATAAAAACTCGTAGGCAAATCCAACCCATAAATAACTTTCCCAATTTTTCTCAAAATCTGATATGGACCAATGTAACGGGGATTGAGCTTTCCCTTCTTCCTAAATCTCATGACTTTTTTATAGGAGACATCTTCAAGAATACCCAATCACATACTTAAAACTTCAACTCTTTTTGCCTCACATCCATATAAGACTTTTGGCAACTTTGAGTAGTCTTAATTCTTTCTCTAAATACCTTCACCTTCTCATGACTTGGTGAACCAAGTTAGGAACAAACAACCTAGTTTGACCAACCTCAAATCGTCTAATAGGAGACCTATACCTCCTACCCTAAAGAGCCCTAAAAAGAGCAATCTAAATTCTCGAATGGTAACTATTATTGTACACAAATTCAATGAGAGGCAAGTGATCAAATCATCTTCTCTCAAAATCAATCACACTGTCCCTTAGTATATCCTCCAAAGTTTGAATAGTTTATTTCGTATGTCCATCTATTTGAGGGTGGAAAATGGTGCTAAGGTTTACCTATGTACCCAAACCATTCAAAAATAAACTCTAAAAATAGATGAGAATTGTATACCTTGATCTGAAATAATGGACATTGGTGCACCATGCAGCTTCACAATCTCCTAAATGAATAACTTAGCATAATCCTTAGCAGAGTAGTTAGTCTTCACCTGTAAAAAGTGAGTAGACTTAGTCATTCTATCCACTATGATCTAAATAGAATAATTCTGATTGAGAGACCGTGGAATACCCATAATGAAATTCATATTGATCATTTTCCACTTTCACATGGGTAACTCTATCTCTTGAGACATGCCGCCAGGCATCAAGTTCTCAAACTTAACTTGCTAACAAACCATACATTTAGCCACCAAATTTGCTTCATCCCTCTTTATATTATTCCACCATTAGATCTCCTTCAAGTTATGGTACATCTAAGTTGAACCCGAATGAACTGTATACCTGGACTAATGAGCCTCAGTCAGAATCTTTTCCCATAGCCCATTAATATAAAAAACATACAACCTATCTTAGTTCCTCAAAATACCATATCCCCTAATCTCGTAAGCCTTTTGCTAACCCAAATCATCGTTAATCTGTATAAGTATGGGATCCAATGTTTGCTTCTCCCCTACTTCAACACCAAGAAAAGATATGACCACTAGTTGAATAATGACTCCTCCATCCTCAAAGTCTAAAAGACAAACTCCCGAGTTAGCCAACCTGTGAATGTCCTTGACTAATCATCTTTTCTCCTTATCAACATAGGATAAACTCCCCAAAAACAACCTGCTAAGAGCATCAACAACTATATTAGTATTACCTAGCTAGTAGTGAAGACTTATATCGTAGTTCACTATATTAGCATTACCTAGCTAGTAGTGAAGACTCATATCATAGTTCTTAATAAACTCAAGCCACCTCCTTTGCCTTACTGATACACCCGAATTACACCTCTCTTATGATAGCATAAGCACTATCATTAAATATATAACCCAACTAGGTTAGGGTCGAATCCCACAGGAAATATGGTGTTAATTAAGATAATTTGTGATTTAACTGACTAATAGTGACAGTTTCCATTAAATAGGGGTTCTTATTAAAGCAATCTATCATTAATGTTTCAATTTGATTTAGAAACTCAAAGTGAATTCTATAGTATTTCAAATCAATATTGTAATTGAACTAGAGTTGTGATCACTATGATTTGTAACTTAGTCGAATTACAGTTAAGGTATTTGATTCTCATGACTATTGGGTAACACTAAATTATCAGTTTCAATAATTAATCTAAGTGTTTTTTTAACCTACTTAGATATTAAGCTCCCTAATTCTTTCATAATCTAAGTGTTTTTCAACGTACTTAGATATTAAGCTCCCTAATTCTTTCAAACTTAGGAAAACCTTCTATTTTAACTAATTTTATCTCGAGTTGATTAATCTTGTTCCAATATCAATCATTAGATGGACAGTTTATCTTTCCAAATCCTCGTTGACAATTTGCTACCTCTAATTGATTTCTTACTTCAAGTAAACCAATATGAGGTAGGTTTTATTATTTGCAACCAAATAGAAAACAATTAACGCAATAAGTTTATCAAAATGAGTCCCACAACTATTTGAATCTAACCCAACTATTGAATCAATAGTATAATAATCATAGGTCCCTACAACTCAAGTTTTGGGGTTTGGTTCCACATGAAATTAAAATAGATTGTAGAAAATGAATCCATAATTCAAAACAATTATGCTTACAAAGGATGAAATCAAATCTTGTTCTCCTTCAAGTTTCACCACAATTTCCCAAAAACTAAATCAAAAATTGAAAACTGAGTTCAAAACATCAAGCCCCAAATGTAAAGTACTGCTTTCCGAATAAAGTTCCTGATGCCCATGAAAACTTAAAGACTACCATTAATATTCGCAACTTTCAAAATTCAAACTTTGAAATCCTAAATTTTTGCACAATAGTTGACAACAAGGCTGGCATCTCATCAACTTATTGACAGCTTGTCAACCAAGTCATCAAATTGAGTCTTCCGCAGCTATAATCTGACTATGAGTGATGACGACTTGTCACCCAGGTTGTCAATTAAGCTTCGCAACAGCTACAATTTGTACATGGGTGACGACTACCTTGATATCTTATCAACCTAGTAATGACTTGTCATCCAAGTCATCAACTAAATTCGCCAACATACTACTTGGTTTTTCATCTCCACTTTACCAAAAAATGTCTTTTTGTTCTTGTTTTCTTTGTTTTTATAACATTTTGACTTTTCCTACAAAATAAAATGAAATATGATCAAAAACAACAAAAGTTACCTAAGAACTTACAATTATTCTAAGTTAAAAGCCTTAAATGTGCTGTCGAAAAGTCATCACATAACACCCTTAACTTAAAACACTTGTTTGTCCTTAAGCAACCATATAATACAGTACTATGCACACTATCAGAGTATCAATGAATAGAGTAGCATTTCTATCATTCAATTCAAACCCATTAGGAAGAATGTTATCTTTTCTGCCAAGTGACAACAAGATTCCATACTTATCTTTAAATTTTAAACAAACAAAACACTACCTAAACTCAGAGTATTTAATTAAATGGTCATCAACTACAAATACCATTCTCATGCCCTCACATAGAAGAAAAAAGTTCCTTATTCTGAATATTACTTTTGTTTTTAGGAACTAAACATCAAATCCTCACTCTCACAAAGAAGATTCAAATTATGCACCTACTATGTCGTAAGCTTTCCCTTGCCATTCTGTTTGGGTCATTCAGTAGTTAAACTAAGATCAATTAAGGGATTTCTTGGCTTGTAACAAAGGATTAAGTGTTGGAACGGTCAATTTAGGATTAGTGACTTAGCTTTCCCTTTTTCATTTATGCCACTTTAGCTACAACCATGCTTCTTTCTTTTCATTCTTCCTACCATCCTCTTTTGTGATTTGATTTTACTCTTAGCACTCCCAATCAACACCACCTTTTCTTTGGTTTAACCACTTAAACTTTATTATTATTATTACTTACCTTTTTTTTAATATAAAATTTAATGCTAACCTTTACAACATCTTTTACACCTTTCAACCACTTTCTCCTCTACCATAGCCACCATCAACTTAGGTGATTTGCCTAAGATAAGGTGTAAAATGTCCAAAGGAAGGATTGAGACTAAAATAATAGTGTCACTCTGGAATTAGTGAAAGGTGGTCAGGTTGTGAAACAAGGAGCAATCTAATGGCTCAGATGGGGCTCAAAAAGGGATTTACTATAAGCTTTTGGGTTGTTTATTTTGGTTAAGTAGATTTCCTATCAACAACGGCCTGCGTACCTTTCTCAGATGACTACTTGCAACCTAAAAGAATGACTTGGGCAAGTTCTAGATGCATGCACACAATAAGAAAATATTTAATAGACCTTACACTTTCATGGCATGGAATAGTAATGTCTTCACCAAAAATTCAATAAATACTCAACTTAAGTAGGGATTTCCATATTTGTATACTTTCATAGACAGAATTGGTTTTCCCATGTACCGTGCATCAATCTCACAAAACAAAAATTTTGATGGGTCTTCAATTTTCTTAAACTTTCATAGCATTTAACACAATAGTTTCTACTCATCCATATCTACCCTTCTTGGATACATAAAACATAAACCAAAAACAAAACATAAACTCCTAACATGTGAACCATAAATAAAATATAAACTCTTAAACAACTCTTAAATATGTCGGTTCTCCAGATAGCGCACAAGGGCCTAGAACACATGCTATAAACCCTTGAGGTTGCAAGTATCCTCACCCCCATGAATAAAAATATGCATTGTCCTTAATGCATTATTTTTTAAACTTAAGAACTAGGGTGAAGACATACTTGCAGCGCCTTAATCGCTTGTGTCATGTGCTACTGAAAGTTTTGCTGTATCATCAGTGGTAGGAATATCATCAGTAGTGGTTGGTGGAGTAAAGTACTCCCTAACATTCTCAAAAACACCCAATTCCCAGGGTGGTCCACTAGTAGAGGCTCCCACATATCTAGCTCTCAATGCCTCTTCTATTGATTTAGCCATTTCCTTCGATCTTTTCATTGCTTCTTTTAGTTCTTTTCTTTATTTTATTTTCTTATTATTTTTAAGCCTTTTTTTCTCTTCACTTTCACTTCTTCTCCTCTTTCCTTTACCTTTTAGATCCACTAGTTTCCTAGTGATATCATACAATACCTTTTCTTCTTCTTTTGATTCCACCTTTATTGGGACTAAAAATGTCAAAGTTTTTTGGCTTTGCAAAGCTGTAATATCAGCTCTATCCCTTTCCAATGCCACCTACCAACATCTTTCTTAATCTATTAATTACCCGATGCTCCATATCATCAATGTGTACATGAAGATTCTTGTAAGGTGCAATAACTACTTTGATTTTCTTTTTAACAAATGGTTCAAACTATTTATCAAATAGTTTTAATTGTGCATCAAACTAATTCCCTTATTTCACCATCTTCTTAAAATTTTGCAGAGTAAGTGCATTCTCCAAAACAAACGCTGTGATAACTGACACTTCTTTTGTCTCTAGTAAAGGTATAGTAACTGCAAATGAAGTGTACTGAAGAGATTCTGCTAATAATATTTACAAATTTTATACCAAACCTGTGACAGGTGCAGGTGTCTGAACTCTCTCTATAGATGAAGTGTCACTTTCCATACTAACTCCTTTGCGTAAAACTAACGTAGGCCTGCTCTTATCTCTTCTATCAAAATTATGTGTCTTCTTTTCTTGCACCTCATTTTCCAGACCCAAGATCAGTAGAACACAAGATGCTTCACATAACCTAGTAATCAAATAGGGAAAATGATATGCTGTAGAAGGTCGCATTACCTGGATCTTAATCTGATTTGTAAATATTTCCCCAAAATTCAATGAGAAACCAGATATCAAATTTGCTACCAAAACTGCTCTATAGTCACCCAATATATTATCTCCTACTGTTGTCATTAGTCTGCATCTGACAACTCCCCACTAGAACTTTGCTTTTTGAGACAACGAAGCTTTCATAATTCATACATTTGGGTTATCCACCCATTCTGATTCCCCTTCTGCTAGTACTTGCGCTAACCAAGGACGTTGTTAGCTTTATCATTCATTCGATGATAAAAGACCAGAGTAGTGGCTAGGGGAATGAAATCAGCTCCATGCAACAACCTATTAATAGTATGATCTGACAAGTCTACCATAACTCCTTGCCCTGGTATTCTATCCATATTTGGCTGGTCTGTGTCTTTCTCTCCTTTTTAGCATAGATTCTCCAAGGCCGTAGTATAGTTTGCATATAATTCTCTTAACAAAGTTGGATAATATGATTCACCTTTTTTGGAATCCATGCTAGATCATACACCTTAAATGTCCTTTCCATTTGGGGGTATTTTCTTAACCCAGAGGTGATGATTATTACTTCTTCATACAAAGGCCTCTTTGTACTACGTTTACCAGTAGCTAGCGGTCCATTATGGTAAATCTTGGATGGCCTTTTAGATTTCCACCTTACACTATCCCAGACACCAGGATTTTTGCTCTTTATAACATCTCATCTCATTGGAGATTGTTTTTTCTTTAGCTGCTCAAAAGAAGCAAAGTCTTCTTCTTCAGAACTTTCATCATCTACCACCCTCTCTTTCTATTGGAGGGCTAGTTCCAGTATACAAAGACTCTGCCATATATGGTATCCTTGTTGTTATGCTCCCTATTGTTCACTCTTAGAATCATTGAATACTCTCTGAGTTGAAGTTGTTTTGGTTGCTCTCTTGCTAGTTCGCTTCGGTTAAACTTTTGGAGGCATGATTGTATCTACATCAGGGAACAAAAAAGTAATCTTCATTATTATTATTAAATAATTCAATTAGGACTTGTCTGCATATAGGTGATGACTTGGTTGATTGGTTGTCACTTAGGTGACGACTTATCATCCTTATCGTCACCCTTAGGAAAAATTCAATTTCACTTCACATTAATAGGTGACAACTTAGTAGATAAGTCATCACTTAGGTGATAGCTTGTCAGAATTGTTGTCAACCTGAGACAGAATGCAAGTTCACTTCACAGTAATAGGTGATGACTTGGTTGATAAGTCATCACTTTGCTCACGGCTTGTTAACCTTATCATCAACCTAAACCAAAATTTACCACACCCGAAAATCATAAGTGATGACTTAAGTGATAAGTCATCACTTAGGTGATGGCTTATCAGCTTAGTCATCATCCATAAACAGATCAGGATGTTTTTTTAACTTATCAACTTTGGTCATCAATTCTCAACCATGATATACCATCAATGTAATTCAAAAATTTGAACTATTTTTGTTCAGGAAATTACCAATTTCCCACTTAGATTATTAGAGTTCAATATTTCATGAGGAAAATCACTCCAAAACCTAGTGTGAATATATACATGGGCAACCTTTGACAATACAAACTTCTATTAATTTAGAAATACTAAGCAAAATTTGTATTGATTAAAGTTGTTCATGAACACCCTGCAATCTTTTATACTAACTTTTGAATTAGATTCACGTTTCCATATAACAAAAAGAGCCACTTTTGAACGTACCTTGAAGACGACTTGAACTAGCACAACCCAACTTGCGAATATTCAAATTGTTTAGGGAAAACAAGAACTTTTGTACCTTGGGTTTTGTATATCTAGAGGGTTATCTCAAGGGAGAAGAATTCTATTTACTATGAACTTGCTTTGAGAATTTAATAAGAGAAGGGTGTGTAACAAGTTGGAAAGAAAAAGGATGGGAGCTTGCAGTGTTTGCACTGATGTTGACTTCTTAATTCTCTTTGATTTTACAAATATTTTTTTACATATAAAATAAAGATTAGTGTACAAGAATAGAAGAGGGACAAAGCTTTTTGAGCGAAAGTTGGAAAACAAGAGGTTCCACCCAATTTAGATTGGGTTAGGGTTTTGGATCGAGTTAAAAAATGACTTACTTGGGAACAAATTTAGTTGATGGATCATCAATGGGTTGATTGCCCATCACTAAAATCATCAATATATGATAGAATGATATTTCATTAAGCTCCAACTGACGACAAGGAGTGACAGCTAATCACTTTATTGATGGTTTGTCAACCTTGTCATCACCTTTATCCAGATTGTACCTTTTCTTTGCTCCAATTGACGACTAGAGTTGATGGGTCATCATTTTAGGATAACTTATCAACCTTGTCATCAAATCTTATCCAGTGTATACCTTTTCTTAAGCTTTGGTTGATGACTACAAATGATGGGTTGTCACTTGGTTGATAGCCTTTCAACTTTGTCGTCAAGTCTATCCATATTTGACACTGATCCCAACTCTATTCCTGCACACTTTAGCAAACATATTACCTATAATTAAATCTTAAAACAAACAAAATAATTATAACACAAAAGTTGGGTTGCCTCCCAATAGCGCCTGATTTAGCATCACGGCACAACTCGATTATCTTGACTACTTAGACTTCATCAAGAGACACTTTAGATAACAAATTTACTTCATTCATTGGGCCAATATAACTCTTGATTCTTTTCCCATTAAGTTTTAACAAATTCCCTTCTTTGTTTTCAAGTTCCACTACACCTGATGGAAACACATGAGTTATTTTAAAGGGTCCAGACCATTTCAACTTCAACTTGTCTGGAAAAAGCTTAAAGCGCGAGTTAAAAAGCAATATCCAATCACCCACTTGAAATTCCCACTTTTCAATTCTTCGATCATGGTACTTCTTTATTCGTTCCTTGTATAGATCAGCTCTCTCATATGCATGTAGCTGAAATAATTCCACCTCATTTATTTGATCTAGCCTTAATTCAGCTGCCTTATGTTCCAATTCAACTGGCAGATGACAAGCTTTTCTAAAAATAAGCTGATAAAGAGACATTCCTATTGACATTTTTAAGGCTTTCTGGTAAGCCCAAAGGGCATCATCGAATTTCATTGACCAATCACTCCTGTTTGCATTTACAGTATTGCCTAAAATAGACTTGACCTCTCTGTTCGATACGTCCACTTGGCCACTAGTTTGTGAGTGATAAGGAGTGACTACCTTGTGTTGTTTTACCTTATATTTCAAAAGTGCAGCTTGAAATGTCTTGTTATAGAAGTGTGACCCACCATCACTTATGATAGTTCTTGGAACTCTAAAATGCAAGAAGATATTCTTTCGCAAAAGTACCAATACTTTTTTCCCTTCATTGTCTACCAAAGCCATAACTTCTACATACTTGGATACGTAGTCCACAACAACCAGAATATATTTGTTACCA
>NC_061119.1:112146870-112211128 GCF_002878395.1 Capsicum annuum
TCCATAAAAGATCCTCCTGCAGCATTATCTATAGTTGGCTTTGTAATTGAATTCAAAGCCCTATTGAATGTTTCCAAGAAATGCTCATCAGTCATCTCGTGATTTGTCCATTGTGTCAACTTCTTTTTGAAACTCCTCCATGTTTTATGCAGAGCTTTATTAGGTAGTTGCCTGAAGATGTTGATCTCATCCCTCAACTGTAACATTCTGGAAGGTGGAAAGAACCTTTCTAGGAAAGCTCCTTTTAGTTTCCTATAGTTTGTTATAGAATTGGGTGCTAGCTCATTCAACCACAGAGTTGCCTCCCCAGACAGAGACAATGGAAATAACCTCAACCAAATGACTTTCTATCCCACTTTGAGATTATCAAATGACTTATAATATTGATGAAATTCACCAAATATAGATTTGGATCATCACCAGGCAGTCCACCAAATAGTCCTTTCAAGTTAAGCAGTTGGATCATAGTGCTGGTGATATTAAATTTTACCCCAGGAGCCAGTGGTGGTGGAATTATTGCTCCTGTAGCTCCAGCTCCATCCAAATCAGCATCATCCTAATCATCTAGGGCAAAATATATCACAGGCTGTTGTGCATCCTACCTCTTACTTATTAATTCTGATTTGTTGGTATAATAATTTCAGAACGTTGTCTATTTATAGGATCAACCAGATCATCATCAACCAAGTCCTCATAATCCACATTGCGTACATGCCCTAGTAATCCATCATTCTGTTGGTTAACTTGAGCATTCACCAAAGTTGCCAATCTTGCTGCCTCTTATTGTTCTACCATACTCTAGATTCTTTGAGGTTCTAGGTTGAAAGGTAATAATGGCCCTCCTGATCTTTAGGTTTGTGACTTGCAAAATAACTAGACTAAAAATATCAAAAACAATAAATAAAAGTAAAATTAGGAAACTTGACGAAGAGTAAATTAACACAAATGTACTTAATTAACAACTATATTCCCAAGCAACGGTGACAAAATTTGATATGCCAAATTACATCTCTTATGAGAGTGTAAGCGGTTGTCGTCAAATATATAAACCAACTAGGTTGGGGTTGAATCCCACAAGGAATATAGTGTTAATTAAGATAATTTGTGATTTAACGGACTAATAGTCAACAGTTTCCATTAAATGGGGGTTCTTATTGAAGCAATCTATTTTTAATGTTTCAATTTGATTGAGAAACTCAAAGTTAATTCTGCAGTATTTCAAATCAATGATGTAATTGAACTAGAGTTGTGATCACTATGATTTGTACTTAGTTATATCATATTTAAGGTATTTGATTCTCATGACCTATGGGAAACACTAAATTATCAGTATCAATAATTAATCTAAGTTTTTTTTCAACCTACTTAGATGTTAAGCACTCCAGTTCTTTCAAACTTAGGAAAACCTTCTATTTTCATTGATTTTATCTTGGGTTGATTAATCTTGGTACAACATTGATCATTAGATGGACAGTTTATCTTTCCAAATCCCTGTTGACAATTGGCTACCTCCAATTGATTTCTTACTTCAAGCAAACCAATATGAGGCAGGTTCTATTACTTACAACCAATAGCAAAAAAACAATGCAATAGAATAATCTAAATGAGTCCCACACCCATTTGAATCTAACCTAACTATTGAATCAATAATTTAATAATCAGGGTTTTGTTCCATATGAAATTAAAAGAGATAGTAGCAAATGAATCCATAATTACAAATGATTATACTCATAGAAGATGAAATCAAATGTTGTTCTCCTTCAAGTTTCACTAGAATTTTCCAAAAACTAAATCAAAAACTAAAAGCTGAGTTCAAAACATCAAGCCACAAATGCAAACTAGTTTTTTCTAATAAAGTTCAAGATGCCCATGAAAACCTAAAGACTGCTATTAATATCCACAACTTTCAAAATTCAAACTTTGAAATCCAAAATTTTCACTGAATAGTTGACTACAAGGCTGACAGCCCATCAACTTGTTGACAGCTTGTCAGCCAAGTCTTCAACTTGAGTCTTCAACAACTACAATCATCTATAAGTGACGTCGACCTTGATGACTTGTCAATATGTTGACGACTTGTCACCCAAGTCGTCAACTAATCTTTCCAGCAGCTATAATCTATACATGGGTGACGACTACCTTGACAACTTATCAACCAAGTGGTGACTTGTCATCTAAGACATCAACTAAATTCTCCAACATACTGCTTCCTGATTTTTCATCTCCACTTCACCCAAAAATCTCTTTTTATTCTTTTTTCTTTAGTTTTTTAATATCTTGATTGTTCCAACAAATTCAAATGAAATACGATTAAAACAACAAAAGTTACTTAAGAATTTACAATTATTCTAAGTTAAAAGCCTTAAATATGCTGTCGAGAAGTCAACACATCACTTACCATGCTACATTAAGATGCAACCCAGTCCCACGTAGAATACAAAACCATATACAACGAACCCCTCAGTACCCTTAGGTAGGGTTAAAATTGGTGCAGAAGTCAACTTATCTTTCAACTTCTCAACGCTACCACCACAAGCATCATAACACATAAAATTATCCTTCTTTTGAGTCAATATTATCAACGGAGAAGCAATGGAAGAGAAACTCTTAACAAACCTCATATAATACCCAACCAAACCCAAGACTCTTGTAATGTCCATTGGATTCGTGGGTCTAGGACATTTATTAACTGCCTCAAGTTTTTGCGAATCCACCTTGATCCCCCTATTAAAAACAACATGCCCAAGAAAAGTCATAACATTCAGCCAAAGCTCACACTTAGAAAATTTAGCATATAATTTTTGGTCTTTAAGAGTCTGTAACACAATTCGGAGGTGATTGAAATGATCTTTCTTACTCTTAGAATACACCAAGATATCATTAATAAAAGCATATCACAAATAAATTCAGAAACTGCTTGAAAAATTGGTTCATAAGATCTGTGAAAGAAGCCAGAGCATTAGTCAACCCGAATGACATCACTTAAACTCATAGTGACCATAGCGGGTTTGGAAAGCAGTTTAAATATCAAACTCCTAAATTTCCAGCTAATGATAGCCTAAACAGAGATAAATCTAAGGGAAATATCTTGCACCTTGAAGCTGATCAAAAAGGTCATCAATCCTTGGAAGAGGGTACTAATTCTTCACAGTCACGTTATTTTGCTGACGATAATATATACATATTTGAAGAAACCTATCTTTATTTCACACAAAAAGCATAGGATCACATCATGGAGAAATACTAGGATGAATGAATCCTTTATCAAGAATATCTTTCAATTTCTCCTTAGTTCATTTAATTCAGACAGAGCCATTCTATAAGAAGGAATTGAAATAGAATGGGTATCCAGTAAAAGGTCAAACCCAAAGTCCATTTCCCTATCGGGAGGAACTTTAAGAAGTTCATCAGGAAACACTTTAGTAAATTCATTAACCACAAAGACAGATTGAAAAGAAGGACTTTCAGAGTCAAGAATCCTTAACCCAAACTAGATGATACGGACACCCTTTTGAAATCAATTTTTGAGCTCTAAGATAGAAAATAAACTAACCTTTAGGTACTATGAAACTCCTCTCCCATTCTAATATCGGCTCATCAAGTCAGTAAAAACTAACCCTTCAAGTTCTACAATCCATAGAAGCATAACAAGAATAAAGCCAATCCATACCTAAGATAATATCAAAATCCACCATATCCAACTCTATCAAATCCACCAATGTCTCCCTATGAAGGATAGACACCACACAACCCCTATTGATTTTTCTAGAAATAATAGGATCTCCAATCAGAGTAGACACAGACAAAAGGGTCGGAAATATTTTCAAGACTAAAACCAAAATGCACAACCATATAAAGGGTCACATAAGAAAGGGTAGAACTAAAATCAAGTAAATATTAAACATCATAGAATAAAAGCTGTAACATACAAGAAATAACATCAGGAGATGCCTCAGATTCTTAGCTAGTAGCAAGTTCATAGAGTTAATTTTGACTAGTGCCGGTACCAAAGATAACACCTTTTAGTGTAGGAGATGATGATATGGCAACTGGAACTTTATTAGCTCAAGTGGCAACCCTGGATGTAGGACAATCTCCCTACATATGACCCAACTAATCATAATTATAACATTAATTTCTTCCCTCCTAACAATAACCATAATGAACCTGCCCATAAAAATGATAAGAAGGATAATGTGGGGGCTAACTGAGCTCCACTAACCTAATACTAAGCACTCGGTGCCTTAGGAACACTGCTAGATTGAGAACGATGATCACCCAAAGTCTTAGGATAAGAAGAACTGGCATACAAATACAAATTTCCCTAGTTCTTCTTCTGGTCCACTGTCTACCATCTCTCCCACTTTTTTGCTGACCCTCATTCTGCTCTAAATATCTAAACTTCTTATTTTTCCTCTCTTCAATCTCTACCTATTTCTCTTCTCAACCTCAACCTACTTTATATAAACTATAAGCCTGGAGATGTCCATATCATTGTTTAAAACTGTAGCTTTACATTCCAATACCAAGTTGCGGGACAACCCAAAAGTAAATTTCCTTATTTTGGATATCTTGATAGATACCAACTCCAGAGCATAATGATAGAACTGCTAAAGTTTTAATGCATGCTCTTTCATACTCATCTTACCCTACTTTAGATTCACAAACTCCTTAGTCTTACCCTTAGCTCTCGAGAAAATAAATGATCAAGATAGGCACCCAAAAATTCATCCCATAATGCTGGCTCTGCAAAATCACTCCTTAACTATTCCCATTCTTAATACCACTAATAAACTACATCTTTTAGCAGATATGCAGCAAACTCTACACCTTCAGAATCATTAGCATACATCACTCTAAAAGTCTTCTCCATCTTATCCACAAACCCCAAGAATCATCTCAACCTTATAAACTATAGAGATTGGGTGGTTCAATCTCATAAACTGGCCAACCCGAGTGACCTCAGATAAAGAATCAACAAAAGTAATAAGATTCGACTGTGATGCCAATAATTTTATAAGTAAATGAATAGAACAACAAAAATTCACATTAGAGATATCACCCCAAGATGCTGATTAGAAGAATTACCACCCCGAAAAGCTCAAAGAGGACTAATAGGAACAAGTGAAACTCTATCTGGAGTAGTACAATTAGGAGTAGGGACCCCAGATCGGGTTCGGCCTCTATACATAGGATAAGTCCCCTCCGCATTATCCTCAGGTATGACAAAGTTCCTAGCAAAGTTTCTATGAATATCAGATCTTTAGGGAGGCATGATCTGAAATACAAGGAAGCCAAAAGTTAGGGAAGTTTCATAACACTAGACTCTATAACCCAAAATAGAGTAGAATAAAGGAAAACGTTCCTAAATGCCTTGTAGCCTCCTCCTTATAAGTGTTGTGCACTACACATTCATAAAAAGGACTCTACTTGACATGACTTTATGGACACCTAATAACCCTAAACCTTGCTCTAATATGAAGCTTTCCACGACAAAAACTAGGGTCTAGCCATTATGGGTATCTCAAGCCCACCATGGACCAGTGATATGCTATCAAAATATAGAACTTTTTATGCTAAAAATGATAAAAATATATAAGTTTCTTAGGCTGTTTTTTTCGATATGATGTGTTTTGGGTATGTTTTGCGGAAAACTAGGTTTTGGAGGTGAAGTTCAAGAAAAAGATAAAAAATAGAGTTTTTGGCCACTTAATCATTTTTGGGTATTAGTGACACTTTTCGAATGTATGTGATCAAAGCACGTGTTTAAACTTGAAATTTGGAACCTTGGTTGCAAGAATTGGAAGGCTTGGCACTTACCTATGTCTATATGTAGACCGTATGTAGCACATGTGGTCTATATGTAACTAATATAAGTACCAAAAATTGAAGATATGGAGATTAAAAGAGCTGAAAAGAAACTTCTAGCACTTACCTATGTCTACATGTGACCAGAAGTCCAAAGTCTAGAGAGTAGAAAATGCAAGAGTTTTTTTTGGAACTTACCTATGTCTACATACATCTATTGGAAGGATGTATATGGTACAAATTCCTACATGCGGAGCACATATGGGTAAGGTAAGTTTTAGAAGTCCAAAGTCCATAGAGAAGATAGTGCAAGAGTTTTTTTTGCCACTTACCTATGCCTACATGCACCTACTAGAATGCCGCATGTGGTACATGCTCCCACCGATAGGCCGCATATAGACATAGGAAATTGGACACCAACTATTTTTGTTATTTTTCATTCGCAATTTGATTTTTAGGATTTCCTCATGTACTATAAATACCCCTGATGTATTTTTTAGTAAAAGTTACATTCCCTTGATAGTTACAAATATATTTTAATTGTGAGATCTAATTTTGGTCTTGGAATTCTCCTGTATTGATTTAGCTTAATTAATTTAGTAAAAGTTTTAGGTTTTTAGATGTGATTATTTTGATTACATCTTATGCTTTCAATCATGAATTTTGTTGATTACTTCACAAGCATGACCGATAGCTAGAGTTGTGGAAACATTAGCAGATTGATGAAGTAGGGGAAGTGCTAGGTTGTTTCGAATTGATACCCATGTATGCATTGTATTGTCTTTACTTTAATAGCTATCTTAGCGGTTACAACCATAAGAATCCCACCTAGATTAGTACTACTCACTCCAAAATAGGAGTATTGACTAGAAAAAAGATAATTACAACAGTAATTTGAAGTTTAATTGTCAGCCCACGCTGCTAGGTATTATCTAAGTAAGATGGTTCGCCATCATCTCATAATTAGAGACTCAAACGGTAATAGTTAATTGGGATCCAGGATAAGGGTTAGTGAGGTGATATCCTGAGACTGAAAAGTTAAAGGGTGAAATCTATTAGTTAGTCCAAAAGATAGTTGGTGTCACACAACCTATTCAATTCTGTATGCAAGGTATCGAGTTGGGTCATTAAAGCTCGATAAGCCTATATACTTAAAAATCCAGAGGGAATACAATCCTAGTGTTCACTGATTACTGATTACAACTAAAGTTGATGCTAGCTACTTGTTCGATATTGATACTTCAACCCCCAGTTTACTTTTCTGGTCTTGCCCGTTGATTACAACAGCTGAAAGACACAATTCCACGTATTCCATTGGGATTTAACCCCAACCTTTGTTAGGTTACTGTATTTGATAGTGTCTGGATAATCTTTATATTAAAGGTATAGCTTGGGCTTTATCAAATTTTGGCACCGTTGACGAGGAATACGATGTTGAGTTATGAATTAAAGTTGCTAAAATTTATAGGTATTTTTGTTTTTGTTTTTGTTCTTTGTTGGGTATACACCGGTGTATGCATAACACACATAGTAGAGGAAATTGCTTTCTCCCAATGAATTCGAATCCAGAGAGGATCCTATAAATGGTTCGATGATGAAACTGAAAAGAGATGATGTTCCTAAAGAGATTTATGATGATACGCATTAGGTGCCTCCCTCTCCTCTTGAAGGAGTTCATGATATTATTGACCAGTAGACAAAGGCGCTGTTAGCACAAGATACTAATCTGAGGAGGGAAGAAGAAGCTCAGTTCATATCTTGGGAGACAGAATTAGTTGTGTAGTGGCAACACATAGACCATCGAGCAGAACTCAGTGGTAATCAAAATAGAGTTAGAGGTAGCCTTTCTCAAGTGATCCCAACTTACTAATATTTGTAGCCATATGAGGATGATGAAGAGGATTTGGGGTACATTGAGCCGGTAGAGATTGAAGCTAATATTCCTCCTGTCTTTCCTTCCGATGTTAAGTTTAATATCACTAATGCTATGATCTTGCTCCTATACTTGAAGGGTGTGTTTGCGAGGCTGCGTACAGATAATGCAAACATGCATCTAGCTAATTTTACTAGAATTTTCACTTCTTATACAAATCGAGAGGTGAGTCAAAAAGTATTTAGATTGAGGTTATTCCCTTTCTCGTTTACATAAGAAACATCTTTATGGTTGTGGGAACTTCCAAGAGAATCTATCACTACATGGAATGAGTTGTATAGGCAATTAATGAACTATTTCTTTCCACTAGCAAAGATATTACAGCTTAAGGATGAGATTTATAATTTTAGGCAGCTGTAGTCTGTGTCCATGTACGAGGCTTAGTTCAGGTTAAAAAAAAAGCTTAGTGTGGTGCCCAACTATCAAATTTCAACGATAAACTTACTAGAGATATTCTACGGATCCCTGACCATAAACTCTTGAGCCATGAAAGACACCATCTTTGGAGGAGCTTTTATGAGACTATGTTGGGAGATAGCTTCAGATATCTTAGATCAGGTTTCTCTTACTAATTGAGGGTGGAATACTTGATAGGCTAGGAGGGGTTCTGAAATTTATGCTATTAGTTCCCTTAGTGACCACAGAGTAGCAGATGATTCAGTGTCACAAGACATTGTGTTGTTGAGGACTAATCTTGGGTTGCTAGCTAAGCACTTTGCGATAATAAATTATGAGAAAGTGAATATAGTAGGAGCATAGGGTGAAGCTTTTAGAGCTTATGAGTCTAAATTAGAAGAGGAGGATAGATATGTGGATCGTTAGTTGATGGGTTTTTGAGCCCAAGGGCAAGTAAACCAAGGTAAGAACTACTATAATGACAAATAATGAGATTGCAGTAGGGACAGAGATGGTGAATAAAGACAAAGAGATGATTACAAGGAGAAAGGGGACAGGTACATTATGCTTGACAGATGAGATACAAAATTAAGAATGGAATAAATATTGACCAACCTAGTAAAGAGAATGAAAGTTAGGAGCCTATCCTTAAGGAGATCAATTCTGATATTTTAGGTTTGACCCAAAAGGTTGAGTCTCATGCAATGACTATCAAGTAGTTAGAGCATTAATTTGGGTAGATGTCTGCCATTCTGCATCAAGGGCAATAGGGTATCCTCCCAAGTAACATGGTGTAGAATTCTTCAAACATCAGTAATTGTCTAGCTATCACTACTAATTATGGTGACACTACTGATGATTCTCCTGTACCTACTATTGAGGAGTTGAAAATTGATAGTAATGAGAGCGATGAGACACCTGAGACAGAGTTTGAGAAGTCGACATAGGTAATGATAATTTTGAGTATGATAGTGGTGAGTATTAGGTCATTGAGCCTAATGAATATGAGAACCCTTATAGTGAGACCCCTTTCTTACCATTAGTAGGTAAAAAAAGAGGATCTCAAAGCAGTCACCATTTTGTATTCTATTATGCCTTTTATTGTCAAATAGTATTTTTATGACTTGGGATCAGGAGTAAATATGATGCCACTGGGAGCATACAAGCTTTTAAGGATGGGGAACCCAAACCTACCTCTATAAAACTGGTAATAGCTGACTCATCTATGAAGAAACCAGTGGGTGTTTTGTGTGACGTAGAAATAAAGGTGGCATCCTTTATGTTCCCCGTTGATTTCATGGTTCTTGATTATGAGGTAAACTTTTAAGCCCTCATTATATTGGGTATACCCTTCCTATCCACTGGTAGGGTGTTGATTTATATGGACTTGGGGGAAATCACTTTCAAATTGAATGATTAGCAAGTAGTTTTTGATTATACAGTGTATCAACCAGACGATATGCAAGTGGTGTCTATGATAGACACTATATAGGAGGATGTTGTTACAAAGGCTAGTGTGCTAGATATACCAGGTGTTGAGAAGAGAATAGAGGTAACAACTACTCGGCTACCAATTATTGAGATCGAGGTGGCAATATTATATGAGCAGATTTGGTCATGGGTCCGTACTATACTAGAGATGGCTGAGTCTAAACTACAGTCTATGCACTGGGCTGTAATATTAGGGCTACGAGCTAAGTTTCACTCATAGATAAATAATTTTAAGGGTTGAGTATTGACCCTATTAAGTAGGATTGAAATATTGAATCAAGGAGACATTAAGGAGGAGGCGAATCTACTTAGAGCAAAGGTATTCTCTCTTACGGAGAGCCACATATCAGCCATGCCTATAATTATATCCTTAATTGTTTAGACATCACCTCCGCATGGTCCCAGACACTTTGATTTATTTGCAAAGAATGATTTGGTAGTCCCCGTAGTTGGGACCAAGAGAGGCTAAGAGGGGGACCTGCAGAATCCAGATAGGACATATGAGAAAGCCCTAAAAAGAGCCACCC
Source organism: Capsicum annuum (assembly GCF_002878395.1). Lineage (NCBI taxonomy): Eukaryota > Viridiplantae > Streptophyta > Magnoliopsida > Solanales > Solanaceae > Capsicum > Capsicum annuum. Next base: position 112,157,026 of record NC_061119.1, read on the forward strand.
ATGATTCGATGAAGACTACATTTGTTGATAGGAAGAGACATCCCGAGTTAGATACAAGTGCATCTTTTCATAGTACACCACCACCACCATGACCTCCGCTAGTGGATATACCCTCATCTGGGGAAGATCTTGATGCGAACGCCTAGTGCACCCCAGATATGTCCTCATTCCTTTTTTGTATTATTTTAGCATATTGAGGACAATGTTTAGTCTTTTAGTTGGGGGTGGGGTATACCATAACCGTCACGGGTTTCTATTATCGTGCTTCTTTTCTTGTCGACGTAGTATTATTGTAGAACTAGCATATCTAGGATAAAATTTGTGTTGTATTGTGTTTTGTTTCGTGTTTTGTTGTGTTCTTGTGTAATTAGAAGATTTGAAGTATTTTGGGCAGTTGTCATTCCTTTAATTGATTTTTGAGAAAAATGATACCCCTCAAAATTTTAGAATTATGTGAATATATATATGTGTGAACATTATGGATCTTGTTATGGCATTAGGATTAGGGAAATGATAATCATTTGATAACAATTTCATGAAATAGATAAGTAGTAGCTTGTAATATTGACTCTGTGCCATATATACGTGAGATGCTACTTAGTTTCCTTTGTGTGTTGAATTCAGAATTTGCCTGGTTAGTCTTGCTTTGTGTGTTAAATTCAGAACTTTTCAATTAGTATTGCCTAGGTTGTAGGATAGTCAGTTAGGAAAGGATCATATGTATTTTTTGATTTTAGTCCACTTTTATCCTAAATGACCTTCCCAATGTGAAATAGTATTCCTTTATAACCGTTTGAGCCTCATAGTCTATTGTTCTTGTTTTGCCTATCACCTTTCTATTTGTATTGCAGTAACCTATTTTGGCCCATTTCTTCTTAGATATTGTACACCTCAACTGAGGCAAATTGCCTAAGTTGAGGGTGGCTATCATAGGGGTGTGTAATGTAAAGTGGGTATGTAAAAGGGTAAAATGAGAGAAAAAGTTATTAGGGATGGGTATGGTAATAAAAGAAAAGAAAAAAAAAGGGAGAGAAAAAAGAAAAGAAAAAGAAAAAGAAAAAGAAAAATTATGAAAAGGTGAAAAAGAAAGAATAAAAGACCACACCTAAACTGAATATGCAACAAAGAATAAAAAGGGAGAAATAAGGGTTGAATAAAAAGAAAAATGGTTAATGAGTGAACCGCAAAATTAGTATAGTGCCAAGGAGTCTTAGTCACTCGATATTCATATGTACCATACCAGCCCCCTAAGCTTACATTACAAGACAAACAAAGTCCTATAGTGATCCTAATTTGTCTATTTGAAAACTAAGGTAAAGAAAATAAGGGCAAGTCTGGTATTTGATGCACATTGGTTGAAATTTCTCTTCTGAGTATGAGTGTCTCTTAACTGTCCCTGCATTGACATGGATTATTTTATATGAGTGAGTGGGACTTCATTATTGTTAGGGAACATATGTCATATTGCTAGCTGCTTACTTATTTGAGGTAGTGTAACTTATCTATATATGCATGGTAGGCTATTGCTAATATAATGCCACACCATGATCCCATTGTGTCACATCATTGTGCTTTATGTTTGGATGCAGTTGGTTTTGAAAAGTTGAATAGGAGAGGGTATTGTGGTTTGAACTTAAAGTTTTGATTCTCGAAGTTAAGCATCTGTTTTGTTTTGTTTTGATTTTATTGTATTGTGTTTCCTGAGGACATGAAAACACTCTAAGTTGAGGATGTTCATATGCTATAGAAATATAGCACTTTCGATGCTTAAAGAGAAGAAAATATACAAGTTTCCTAGGCTGTCTTGTTAGATATGATGTGTTTTGGGTACGTTTTGCAGGAAACTAGGTTTTGGAGAAAAATTCAAGAAGAAAAGATGAAAAATGGAGTTTTTGGCTAATTAATCATTTTTGGGTATTTATTACACTTTTTGGATGTATGCGGCCAAAGCATGTGTTGAAACTTGAAGTTTGGATGCTTGGTTGCAAGAATCAGAAGGCCTGGAACTTACCTATGTCTATATGTGGACCCCATGCAGCATATGTGGTCTGTATGTGACTAAGGTAAGTATCGGAATTGATGATCTGGAAGTGAAATATCTTAAAAAGAACTTTTGCCACTTACCTAAGTCTACATGCAGACCGCATATGGGTAAGGTAAGTGCCAGAAATCGAAAGTCCATAGAGTAGAAAGTCAAGGGAAATTTTTCAGGCACTTACCCATGTCTACATGCGCCTACTAGTAGGCCGCATGTGGTACATGTGCCCACTGGTAGGCCTCACGTAGACATAGGTAAGTGGCTACCAACCCTTTTTGTCCTTTTTTATTTGGGCTTTGATTTTTAGGGTTTCCTTATGTACTATAAATACCCCTTATGTGTTTTCAGAAGAAGTTACACACTCTTGATACTTACAAACATATTTTGATTCTGAGATCTAATTTTGGTCTTAAAATTTTCTTGTATATATTTTTATTGATTAATTTAGTTAAAGTTTTGGGTTTCCAGTTGTGATTATTGTGATTACATTTTATGCTTTCAATCATGAATGTTGTTGATTACTTCATAAGAATGAGTGGTTAAAAACCCTTAGCTAGGGTTGTGGAAACATTGGCGGATTGATGAAGTAGGGGACGTGCTAGGTTGTTCTGAACTGATACCATGCATGCATTGTATTATCTTCACTTTAATAGCTATCTTAGTGGTTGCAAACATTAGGGTCCCACTTAGATTACTTCTACTCACTACAAAAGAGGAGTAGTGACTAGGAAAAGATAATTACAACATTAATTTGAAGTTTAACCGTCGATACACGCTATTAGGTATTATCTAAGTAAGATGATTAGCTGTTATATAATAACTAGAGACTTAATAGGTATTAGTTAATGGGGATCTAGGATAAGGGTTAGTAAGGAGACATATTGAGAATCAAAAGGTAAAGGGTGAAATTTGTCAGCTAGTCCAAAAGACGGTTGGTGGTGCACAACTTATCAGATTCTGTATTCAAGGTATCAGGTGTGGTCAATAAAGCACGATAAGCCTACGGAGTTAATAAGCTAGGGGGAACACAATCCTAGTGATCATCGATGACTCATTACAACTAAAGTTGATACTAGATACTTGTTCGATATTGATACTTAAATCCCCCGATTTACTTTTCCAGTTTTGCCCATTGATTATAGCAACTGAAATTCGTAATTCCACATATTCCCTTGGGATTCGACCCCAACCTATGTTGGGTTACTACTTTGACAACTACAACATAATCTTCAGATTGAAGGAGTAGCTTGGGCATTATAAACTGGAGACCATCCCCTTTGCTTAATCTCAAAGGCATGATAATAATGGGAAAGCCAATTACACAATAATAACAAGATGGTTAGATAACTCAAATTAAATTAAGAGATGAAATAATAACCAACCAACCCACATCTGTCCACGAAAGCATCTAAACCAGAATAACATCTAAGTTGGGACATGCCCCCAACTATGTACGAAAAGAATCCAAAACTACTGAATCATTAATGAAAGAATAATGAAATGATAAGGCATTTGATGGATGGAGACTCACCACTTCACGCAACCCTACGAACGTGATAAAACACCTAACACTACACAGGGGCAACATAAATGTCTTCGAACCCTACATTATGAAATGATGTAGTATCCTAGGACGGCCAGTTAGATAGGCACTGGCATCTAACACAGGGAAAGTGATAAAATAATGCCATGTCCAGTAATAGTCAAAACCACATTCACACATTCATATGTACATATATAAGATGCCCGAATAGGGTAAGGGTTATGAAAATGAGAGTATAAAGTCATTAATCCTGGGCTATATAGCTCGATTTGTCCTAAATGCACCCATGGGCTATATGGGTTCAGCTACCCCTGCAGAAAGGGACCTAGTACATGTTAGCCGCACGAACCGAGAAAACTTTGAGGGAAAACTACAGCTACCATGGGCAATAGCCATCACAAATATATATATCAAGTGTATGTCAAGCACACGTCCATATAGACCCCCAACGCCGACAAATGTGGTTGTCAGTATTCATCCCCCTAAGACTTACACCTTCATGGTAAGCTACATAAACTCATTTAATCCCAAATTAAAAAAATTTGCATGTAATTCCAACCATTAACTCGGGAGTCATTCATTAAGGCAATTACCACTTGGTATCATCATACCATTATGCTTGCAAGCTATGCCAAACCAATCCAAATAACCACATTGATCTCCCAAGCTCCATTACCAAGACCATCCGAATCCATTTTTATTTCTATTTATCCATCAATACAATGCATTGAGTTCAAAAGAAAGTTAAACCATGAAATTTTCCATAATAAAAATCAAATTTACAAAGTGGGTTGAGGTTCATGCAATTCTAAGCCAAATTCATCCAATTTGAGGAAACCCATGTCGCCCATTCCAACCATTTAAATAATGTACTAATTCAGTCCAAAAAACATCAATCTAAAGCATGAATAATTACATCAAAACGCGGGACAAGTAATTCAATCAGTAACAACCATAACCCCTCAACCAAATTTTAAAATCCATAATTTAAATCTTATGAAAATCCATTCAATTAATGTCACAATAAAAAATTAAAGTTTAGGGAAGAGAAACATGCCTGAAACACATAACATTTTGAAGTCAATTTGAAGTTTGGAGCCTGGATTAGTGATTTCTTGAAGAACCCTTAAACTTTCTTGATTTAAGTGTTAAATGAGAGAATAAGAATGTTTGAACTTTGTAACTGAAGAGGAAAAGACCAATTTTATGTTTATAAGTCATAGAAAGGGAGAAAATACCAAAAGTCCCTCATCCTTAAGTGAAAAAACAAACTTGGATGAAATTTACACCTCAGCATGGCACGACTATATCGCAGAGGTTAACCTCTGTGCCATACCAATATCGCGGAGGCTACCTTCCGTGGCATAGTGATATCACGGAGGCACACTGCCTTGGAGTTCCAAAATATCCTTGAACCCTTTCTGATAATTTTGAAACCTTCCCAAATTACCCTTTTAATATCGCTAAACATAATTCAAGTCAAAAATTGATATTACGCACATGGTAAGGTCAAAAATAAAATAATTGAAATTTTAAGGCTCTTACATTTACTAAATCCCTAATTTACATTCTATCTCTTTAAAATTTAGATACATCATTATCACCCTAAAAAATCAAATATATTAAGTCCCCCCTGAAAGTATGGCTAAAAATCATATCTCCACTAAGTTAACACCATTAATGTCTGAGTTCCCCCTCTTTCCATTAATGCCTATCCAATCACATAAAAAAAAATCCAACAATAACACAAAAACTAAATCAAATTACAAAATAAAAGCTACCATAATCAAACTAAATACCCATACTATAGCACTAGAACTAACAACACCCACCTCTTCAGACGTTGCTCCACCAAAAATTTCTAGATCACCTAAAACCTCAACCTCCATGTCACGACTCAAACTAGGGCTTAGTCATGATAGGTATCTCAAGTCCACCGTGAGCTAGAGATCACCCCTTATCCTAACATCTAGAACACAATAAACAAATATAGCAGGAGCAAACCAAAAAATAATACAAAGGATAGATAATAAAATGTAAACTTAATGAATCAAAACAACTATCCAACCCATACTTGTCCACAAAAGCCTCTAAAATTAAAAATGCCAAATAGGTCAAGATATGCCCCCGTCCATGACCAAAAAAAGTCTAAAACAAAATGCTATAAAATAAATAAAATAGATAAAATGATCGGACCTTTCGAAAGATGGATGCTCACCACTTCGCAATAACTCAATAGATGTACCGAACAACCTAATGGTGCATAGGAGTAATAGAACACCCTTCAGACCCTATATCATGAAATAATGTAGCATCTAAGGATGGTCAGTGGGATAAAAAATGGCATGGAACTTAGGAAAAGTGATAAAATGATGCCATATGCTAAATAAGTCAAAACCACATGCACACATTCATAGATATACATATAGGATACTGAGTTAGGGACAAGGGTCATGAATATGAGAGATTAAACCATTAACCCTAACTGTATATCTCACTCTATCCTAAGGGCAGCCACGAGCTATGTGGGTTTAGCTCCTCTTGTTGAAAGGGCCCTAGTGCGTGTTAGCCGCACGAACCACGGAATACGAAGGAAGGGCTAAAGATATCAAGGCTCTATCCATCCCAAAAATAGTGTGATACAATCACACAACCATATAGACCCCCACACCAATAAACGTGGTTTTTAGTGTTAATCTCCCTAGGACTACACCTTCACTATGAGCTACGCAATCCCCTTTAAGTAAAAATTAAAACAATTTACACATAAACCCATCCATTAACCCAGGAGTCATTAAATACTACATTTATCACTTGGTATCATTATACCAATTGTGCTGGCAAGATTATATAATCATGCCAAACTAATCCATGTATCCATTAGACTCCCACGCTCCCTTTTAAAATCCAAACCATGGATACTAAGGACCTTTCAAATCCATTTTAACCTATTATCCATTAATGCAATGCAATGGGTGCATAAATAAGTTGAATTATATAATTATCTATGTTTAAAACCAAATTCACAAAGTGTGTTAAGGTTATGCTATTACCAAGCCAAAAGTCATCAATTAGGGGAAACCCATATTCCCTATACCAATTCCCGTAATCAAGCACCCATTCAGTCCAAAAATAATAAATTTAAAGAATAAATCATCAATTTAAAACATGGAAAAAGTAATTCAAGTAATACTAATCAAAACCCCTCAACCCAATTTCAAACCCATCAATTTAAACACATGGATAATGAGTAAATAAATGCCACAAAGTTAAAGTTGGGGAATGAGATAGTTGCCTGAAATACAGAAGGAATTGAAAATAATTGAAAGTTTAGAGCCTGAATGACGAATTCACTACAAAACCCTTGAATATTCTTGGGTTTTGAGTTTGAGAGAGAGAGAGAGAGAATAATTTGATCTCTTAAAACTGAAGGGAATGGGGTTATTTTTTGTTTAAAGGTCGTATAAGGGGTAAAAATACCAAAAGACCCTCACTCTAAGTGAATAAAATAAAAACTAAATAATTTAAAACGTTAGCGTTACATACTACTATTGCAGAAGGTAGTCTTTGTGTCACACCAATATCATGGAGGCTAACCTACGTGGCATGTCAATATTATGGATCCTCACTACCTCGGGCTCCCAAAATGACCCCGAACCCCTTATAAAAATTCCAAAACTTTCCTAAAACACCCTTTTAACATTCCTAAACATAATTCAAGTTAAAAATCGACATTATGCATGTGAGAGAGCCAAAAATAAAATTGTTGAAATTTGGAGAGGTCTTAGATTACCCTCCCTCCCTGCTTAGGATCATTTATTCCTAAATAAGGAATTAGGCAATTTTTAGCTCGATATTAGTAAGAATGCACCAGAATCAAATATCAAATTTCAAAATGCAAAAATAGGAAAATAAAACTCATAGCTCAAGCACTTTCATCTAACTCGGTAACAAGAATGCTATTTGGCCTTCATATCTTCCTCAGCTTCCCATGTAACTTCTTCTATATTTTGGTTTCTCCAAAGAACCTTCATTGAAGCTTCATCCTTCATCCTCAATCAACGAACTTGCCTATATAATATCTCAATCAAGACTTCCTCATAAGATAAAGAATCTAAAAAATCAACATCCCCAACATGCATTATCATAGAAGGATTACCCATACACTTTTTTAGCATAAACATATGGAAAATAGGATGAATAGAAGCTAAACTCGCAGGTAACTCCTACTCATAAGTGACTTCCCTATTCTCCTTACAATTTGATACGGTCTAACATAATGAGGACTGAGCTTCCCCTTCTTTCCAAATATCATGACTCTTTTCATAGGAGACACATTCAAGAATACCTAATCACTAACTTTAAACTCCAACTCTCTTCACGTCACATCTGCACAAGACTTTTGGTGACTTTGCAAAGTCTTTAGTCTTTCTTTAATTACTTTCACCTTCTTCATGGCTTGGTTAACCAAGTCAGGACAAAACAATCTAGTCTCACCTACCTCAAACTAGTCAATAAGAGACCTATACTTCCTACCATGGAGAGACTCAAAATGAGCCATCAAAATGCTAGAATGGTAACTATTACTATATGCAAATTCAATAAGAGGCAAATGGTCAAACCAACTACCTTTAAAGTCAATCACACATGCCCTTAGCATATCCACCAAATTTTGACTAGTCCACTTTATTTGTCCATTCGTTTGAGGGTGAAAGACAGTAAGGTTCACCTAAGTACCCAAACCTTTCTTAAACGAACACCAAAAGTAAGATAAAAACTGCGTACCTTAGTCTGAAATGGTGGAAAATAGAGCCTAATCACATTAAACTTACTACATAAATTATGGGTAAGGCAGACATTGTCAAATCTAATATCCCAATATGAGTTGAGGTTGAATCCCTAAGGAGTCAATCTAGTATTTAAATCCTATAAATGTTGAGAGTATCTAAGTATATACCCATAGTGTAAACAAAATGAAATGCATAAATTAAAATTTAGGGGGAATGGTTTGGAAAAGTTGTTTTACCAAAATCTACTCAAACTACCAATTTAAGGCAACAATTATGGATAATATTTTAATATGAGACAAGTATTGAGAGTATGACTTTCTAGGGGAAAATAGTTCATGGGTTCATGATAATCAAATGCAAATTCTAGTTAACAATTACATGGGTAGGCTAGACTACGGATTCTTGACGCTACTTTTTCAACCAAACATCAAGAATATCATCCATAGACCACTTACGATACCTCATGGATGAGGCAAGATAATCCACCCAATACCTCAATTGGGCATCCCTATTTTTAGGAAGATGCCCAAGACCTACATAATTCTCATTCCATCCTTATTCCTAAAATAATGAAAAGGGAGTTAGCTATATTTAACTATTGTTCACTAATAACTTATCACCCATATCCCACTTGCAAGGATGATATAGGATCCAAAAATATACTCATATCACTCTTTCAAGAATTATGTAGTATTTTAGGCATTTGGGGTTTTTACCCACAAATTCAAACTCAATCAAGCAAGTAGTGAAACCCATCATCATTAACCAAATATATACACTAATAAATCACAACCCATGCATATTTGCACACTATTTAAACATAAACCTAAGATAGATATTTGACTACTTATGAAGTTAAAGGAAAGAAATATACCAAAAGGATAACTCAATGCTTCTATTCAAGATGCAATAAAGAATATTCTCTAATTTAACTTCAATTATAACTAAACTCAATTGTGAAATCAGCAACAATACTTTTTCTAATTTAGTATGGTTTCAAATTACTCTAAGTTTAATTCTAGTTGGGTGAATCCCAAAAAATGAAAGGGTTTTTTCTCTATATGGGATTTGGTGTATACTCTATGAAATTACAAAACTGCCCCTTAGCATAAACCCGTGCTACCGTGATCTTCCTAGCTTAATCGCGATTGTGACTCCCACAATCACTGTGAGTCCTTCGCAATCCATGACTCTGACTGATGTTGAATGTCCATAATCACAGCCCACAGACCACGATTGTGGTAACTGAGGTTCAGAACCTACTCCTTCTTTTCCAGCTTTTGCACTTCTCTTCCTTTTTTGATCCCTTTTTGTAATGCCTCGATTTTATATATTGGAATGCTACATGGTGCTTATGACCTCGAAGGACCACAAGATAACCCATGACTAATATCTGTACCTATTTACTGCATAATATAACATAAATAATGTGGAAACATGCACTGAAAGGCCATAACATTTAACTGAATAAACATCTGATAAGAATAATGTCTACAAAGGTATAACAATACCAAAACAAATCTTAAATAATTATCTGACATGCTATAGTCTGGAAAGCCTCTAAACTGTCTGAATTAGGAGTTGATGGGATATTTCCCCAACTAACTCCAACTATTAAAATAAATTGAAAAATAAAATAGAAATTAAATCACATGTCCTCAAAGGATAAGGACTCACGTCTAACTCTGACTACTGATACTGGAGTCTACTGTTGATCTAAAGCTTTTGCCTCTGAACCTATGGTGTAACATAATAGAAAGCACCATAGCGCAAATACGTCAGTACATCTGAATGTACTGAGTATACGAGTGAGGTAGGCTAAATGAAAAGAGTTATGTACATGAACAATATTGATTGATATAAACGTGAGAATACATACATGCATACGTAACTGTAACTGAACTCGTAGAGATACTGACTACTAAGTCTGAATACTGACAATATAAGTGTACAAATACTGAGATACTGGATAACTGAGTTCACTGATATTGATATATAAATCATAAATAAGAGATGGATCTGATACTATATTACTAGATACAGAGAGACTGATATTGTATTACTGATAAATCAATAATTATTTCTAATAGTTTTGATTATAAAGAACTGGTCTGATTGACTGTATCGGACAGTCCTAAAACTTAGTATAGATAGCATGTATTTACTGATATTTAATATAACTAATAGATGAGTTCTGATAGCAGATATAGCTGATAACATGAGTTTTGATAACTGATGTAACTAACAACACGAGTGACTATATCTGATAGCCCTAATACTGGATGCTGATAACATGGGTGACTGTATCTGATAGTCTTGAGTCTGATGGAACTATTTTAGTTCTATACTGTATCTGAGTTGGCTGTATCTGATCATCCTAAAATTTAAAACTAAAACTGTGGGAGGTAGTTGTTTAATCGACATGCCCCAATAACACATATAGCTAAGTTGGGGTCCAATATCTGTCCTAACTAGAGAGGTGTCAATACCGAGCCACTAGTAAGGATAGCTGTGAGTAACCCTTAGCTGGCAGGTATTCGAAAGAAGAACGGTGGAAACCCTAAACTGACAGGTTAAGCCACCTCATCATCCCTAATCTGACAGGTTAAGATGTCTCAACCTATGATGGCTATGTAGTTCTGGAACACAAGGATGACTGCTAAGAATCACACCCTAAACTGGTAGGTGAGTTCCCATCCTTGGGTTCACTCGGTGCTAACTTTTACTCCCATCTGAAGAGACTAAACATGAATAACTGAACTTACTGATTCTGAGTTTACTGAGTTCCATAGCTAATAGAATATACTAATGTATGAGGATTGATTGAGTGTACTATATTTACCGATATTTTACTTGGAATACTGTGGAATTCTACTTTCTATCTAAATAAGGCTGACTCTACTAGCTGATGAGGTTACTGAGGTTCTGAACTGAATACTACTGAGACATGATAACTAGCTGAGAATAATGATCTTTCTGAGTACTAAGTTCATGAGGTTTCTGAGAGTACTGAATTACGGAGATTATAGAAGTTACTGAGAGCACTAGAATTTTTAAAGCTTTCGATGTCACTGAGTACTGAGATTACCGAGATTAATTGAGATTTACTAAGATTAACTGGGTTACAAAACTTTTCTGAGTCATATGATTGACTGAGTTCATGTAGTTCCTCAACATATTATGCATAGTAAGAAGTGCATAGATATATTTAATGTACATATTGTATATCTCCATTATCATACATGCATCATACCACAACAATGGCAACACATGAAAAGCATGGAATTCATACTGAAGTATATAGCTAACACGGACTTGTCATTTAGATATCTTGGAGCCATATAAACATGAATTCCTGGCATCCTAAGCATTTTATCAAAAACCTTGTATGCATTCTTTAAGGAATAGGTGGGTTTCATACTTGCACCATATTAAACTACCTAAAGTTCATGGTTTTCAACCAACAAACATATATATTCTATATAAATACCTTTAGATATCATATTGAAATTTAAACAACAATCATCAACATGTACATTCTTATATCACCAAAAAAAAGTTCACAAAATAGTATTTAAAACATGGTTCTTGAGCTCTATGAATGAATTCGATCCATAGATGAACACTATGCATACCTTTGATTAATAATCTGTGAAGATTGTAGTGAAATTGGCTTGGAATTTAAAACCCCCAATTGAACCCTAGACTTGTTCTTGGTTGTTCTTGAGAGCAAAACAATGAAAGCACTATATTTTGGTGAAGAATGGCATTAATACCACATTAAGAAGCTTATATACGGGTGGGAAGATGACCCAAATACCCCTATAGATGTGTTACTTAATTTCTGTGAAAATTACCTGATTTGGGCCCCCGGTGCGATGTGGAGACATCACATTTCCACCCGTTTGTGACCTGGAAACTCACCGCAATGCACTGGAATCACAGAGAGACACTAGAAATTGACGAATATTATTTTGGCATATGGCGCGATGTGCCACTGACTGAGATGACATTGCCAAAACTTTAAATCGCCATAACTTCTTCACCGGGTGTCCATTTTAGACGAATTTGGTATCGACGGAAAGCTTATTCAATTATCTACAATTTTTAGGGTATAAATATTCCAAAATAACACCTATAAAGCAGGTTATTCTCGTTCAAAGAAGACCTAAGTGAAATTACACACGAAAACTTGGCGGATTCAAAAGTTCTTAGCTTGGCTTACTCTTAGTGACTCTTATGAACATGCAACATGCTTAACATATCATAAGCTCTATTATCACTAGGATACTCATACTAATTCATTTACTCAAATATGAATCATAGGATAGGAGGTTTCATGCGTAAGAACAATGGTTCATTTTCTAGCTTAGAAATAAATGGGGTATTACAATATCTCCCCTTTGGGAACATTCGTCCTCGAATGAGACTGATTGAGAGGGGAGAAAAGATAAACTGGAGTACATACAAGATATACTGTAACACCTCGATTCACTGAATTGGAATGCTACACGGTGCTCATAATCTTGAGGGACCACAAGCTAACCCATGACTGATATCTGTACCTATATACTGCAAATCATGATATAATGCGGAATACATAGAACTGTAAGGCCATAAGGTTCAACTGAATAAAACCATGTAGGTGAAAATATCTAAAACAACTCAATCTGAACGTAAATCTGAACATAAATCTAAAAGCCTCTAAACTATCTGAATAAAGAGTTGAAGGAACATGTCTCAAACTAAATCCGTAAAACTGAACTAAAAATAAATAAATAAATCAAATCATATTATCCTCAAATCAATGCGGATGCACTGTGTCTCTGTGACTGGAATGCTACCACTACTGCTGGGCTGGAGCTCGTGTCTCGGAACCTATGGTGTAAGATGAAGATAATGCACCATAGCGCAAATGCGTCAGTACAACTGGAGTACTGAGTATACGAGGAAGGTAGGCTGAACATAAAGGGTTTTATGCATGAACAACACTGACTAATTAATATGAACATGGGAGTGCAAACACACATATATAGAAACTGGGACCGTGAATACGTGATAGCATGACCTGTAAGCTAATACATGGTTTACTGATAACTGTCATGATTGATACTAAAACTGATAACAAGGATGACTGTATTTGTCAGTCCTGTATATACTAAAGTCTGAAGAATGCCCTGAGTTTTTTTACTAAGACTGATATTAAAATGGTGGGAAGTAGTATTTAACCGACATGCCCCATGTATGCCGTTATGGCTAAGCTGGGGTCTAATCTCTGCCCCAACTGAAGGGGTGTCAATATCGTGCCATGGGTAAGGACAGCCTGTGAGTAACCCTTATCTGGCGGGTACTCAATGAGAATGGTGGGAACCCTAAACTAATAGGTTAAGCCACCTCATAAACCCAAATCTGACGGGTTAAGGTGTCTCAAACTATGCTGGCTACGTAGTTCTGGAACATAAGGATGACTACTAAGAATCACACCCTAAACTGGAGGGTAAGTTCCCACCATCCTTGGGTTCACTCGGTGCAAACCTCTACTCCCATCTGGAGGGACTGAACATGAATAACTGACTCTGCATGACTAAATCTTACTGAATTCCATTGACTGGCAGAATATTACTGATATCTGACAACTGACTAAGAGCAGGAGGTTTTCCTAAGTCACATGACTGACTAAAGTCTATTGAATCATAGCTTAAGTTCGGATATCGTGAAACATGACATGGCTCTAGGAACACAACTATAGTTTTCGGGTACAAGTACCCCCAGGACTCGATGGAAGAAAACTGACACATATGACTGACTTGATCATAAGAGTAGAGTCCATTATTTATAATATCATAAGTCATACTAAGCATGGTTATCAACAATGTATTGCATGGAAAGGATTTCATATCACATGAAAGTATTTGCACAATCTTAATATCATGTTCTTTGCATAATCATATTGGCAACACATACCAATAGCATGAAAGTTCATGTGGATTACATGGTTATCATACATCTTGTTCATAAGTAGGATTTGCAAGTAAACATAGCATAATCTCATAAAAATAGTTCATGAGTATTCCAACAACATTTACAAGGCACATTAACAACATAAAAGTCATTGGAACGTAAGGGCATATCATGAATCCTTCACTTAGTCACAATTTAGCTATATTATATGATTTATAGTTTCTTAGGCATTTTATCAAACACCTTACATGCACATCTTAAGCATAGGTGAAATCATCAAATTATACATCATGAACAACCAAATTCACATGTTTCCAATTCATATGATATCATGAAATTCAAAAAGAACATATAAAGATTCTCTTTTGGGAATCACCCAATATCAACAACATTATCAACAATACCCAACAATATAGAAATCATACTTTATAATGAAAAAGAGAGTTTTTGAGCTTTATGGATGAAAGGGATCCATAAATCAACTCACTCATACCTTAGAAGAAATATTCTTGATGATTGATGGAGGAATTTCCTTGAAATCAGATCTTCAAGCTTAGTTACGCAACCCTAGTTGTTTTTTCCTTTTAGTTCTATTGGATGATGAGATTTGAGATGATAATAGGGTTGTAATATGTTTAGAAGCTATACATTTCGTAGGGTTAATTTTAGGGACGTGTAAGGAGTGTTAAAAGACTTAATTACCCTTGAAATAACTCAAAACGAAGTGTTTTTGGCACCTGGAACTGGCTTAGGCGGTGCCCAAGTGATTGACTAAGCTAGGTTGGGCGGCGCCTAACCAATCGCCTATGTTTGGGTTGGGCGGCGCTTAAGCAGCCGCCTATCCTTACTGTCTCTTATGAAAATGGGCATAACGTTTTGCTCGGGTATTGGATTAAGGCAAAATTGGTATCGTTGGAAAGCTAATTCGATTCTCTACAATTTGGTGGGTCTAAATCAGCCAAAATACCACATTAAAATCGAGTTATACTCGTTCAAAGATGACCCTTGCAAAATCAAACACTAAAACTTGATGGATTCAAAAACTCTTAGCTTGTATTACCTTAAGTGACTCATATGAACATGCTTAATGCATCATAAGCTATCCTATCACTAGGATATTCATTGTAAGTCATGTACTTAAGTATTAATCATAGGATAGGAGATTTTATACATACGAATACTTATTCACTTTCTAGCTCAGAAACATACAGGGTATTACACATATACTACTGAAACCTGGGTTCATGACTGACATGACTAAAAACTAGGCATATCGTACTGAACATGCATATTTGATGCATGCGTAACTGATTCATGAATGAAGGACTGAGTGTTCTGATGAACTAAGTTTCTCAGAATAAGAATGCATATGCGATGCCAAAATTGATAAGCTAAATCTATACATATCTGATGCATAATTATACGACTAACATGATACATAAATGCATGACTGGAAGTACTGATAAGCTGGTCACACCTATTTGATGAGTGAATACATGACAAAATTGACTCATAAATATGCAACTGACTATGCAATGGTAAAGGTACAAAGTTTGAACTAAAAACTGAGCATGGAATAGGATACTAAGTTTGGAACTAAAATTTGAACATGAGAAAGAGTAATCTCAAACAAGACTATTACCTTGAACCGAAAATACTGATGAGTCTAAGATTAATTACTCAATATGTATGAGTGGGAACATAAGAACAGAACCGAGTTTGGAACGTGATACATGAACTAAACTGAGACATTAAGTACATGTATTACTATTGAGTTTTGAATCTAGAGGGTTGGATCGTAAGTAATACTTCCTCCAAGAAAGATTCATCAAAGAAAACGACATGTTTAAATCATAAAATTTTAGGGGCAGTAGTGTATCTCCCCTTTGGGACACTATGTCCCTTGAAGGGATCTATTCTGACCTTGCTGAGATATTAGAGAAGTTGAGGTGATGCTCAAGGCACCTAGGAACAAAATCATGACTGATTATCTGAGATATGAAACTGAAGCGTGATGCACGAATGCATAGACATACTAAATTATATGATTAACTGAGTAACGAGTAACCAAATGCTGGGTATGAAAGACTGAATTGTACTTAATCTAAATAGCTAGGCTGAGGCCATAAAGTATTACGCAGACTGAGAAACATAAGGTAGCTGATCATGGATTTCATGGAAGCTATATTGTTTGAAAATGCAGGACCAAGCATTTTACATAATTTTGAAACACTCCATAGACTGAGGTATTGAAATACCTATAACTGAACAACTGATAATTGCACACTATGGTCAAGCAAGTCTAAAACTGAACTAAATTTCAGAGCTGAATACTGAGTTGAAGATGACACTATAAATTAAGACCGTAACTGGGGTCCATACTAGAAGTAAATGTTTGGTCCTGATAATTGAATACTGAAAGTGAGGTTTAGACTCATACTGAAGTGCTTAATTCTGAGATTGAACATTAAACTGAGTGTTGACTACTGAAACTGTAACTAAGATGGCAACTGAGTTATGATAGTCACATAATAAAGGCTGACTTAAGTCAAGGATCTAAATACTCATTCATACTCTAAACTTTCCTAATATATAATTACTACCAATTGCTAGCCCTTTTCTTGCGTACTAACAGGATATTCACCTAACTTTGTATCTACACCCTCGTATAAAACATACATGTAATAGTGTGCCATTAACATGAAACATTAACTCTCTCCCATCTAAGTGACTGCTCACCACTATGCTGTTCCACAAGGAGAGCTTATGAAAGATTGAATCAGGAGGACCTGAAGTATGAATGGATACTAACTGAATTTGACACATTACTAAAACTTGAGGAATGGAATGTCTGTGGCATAAATTTACCAAAAAGGTCTAGACTGAGAATATACATGACATAGTCTGGACTTATCTGTTCAGTAAAGGCATAGAATGAGTCATTGAAACTGAATATACTAGGAAGCATGATATGTGTACATAAGTCATGAGCTGTATGACCTAATTCTGGAATTTTTGAGTTTGTGGAACATTATTCGTAACACTGAGTGAGATGGAACTGAACTCCCTATGCTGGGAACTGAAAGCACACACGATTCTATGGAAGGCGTATGAACATAAGTTGTATTCATGGAATTTGGGACATAAAGCATGCATAGGCATTATGCTGACTGAAGTACGAAGCTTTACGCTAAGATAAAGATGGGTCGGGAATCATCTTCCCTAACTATTTTTTTGTACATACTGACGCTACTACTGGAATCTGAGAACCTGATTGAGTTACTTGATCTATCATCTTACCCTTAGCTTAAAGCCATCATCTTAAACTTGTGAACACTATTCTAATCTCTGAATTAGACTGTAATCTTAATCACCTACTTATACTCTATCAAACACATGTTTCCCTTAATAAGCCCATTATCGACCTCTGCTCTCTCACATACTACTAATATCACATTAACGCATTCACGCTTAATTTCAAGTCAACAAACTTAAATTTTTAACTCACAAAGTTCAAGCCTACTGATTCATTCTAGCACAACTATCCCCATGAATATATAATCTGATCAAACTGGATGATACTATCCCAACTCTACCACTATTAACTCTGAGTTCATGCTTAAAAATTCTAGGTCTATGCAGTCATAGGATTTTGAGGAGGGATGAGATGGTATATCTAAATCTGGGTTCGAGAATAAGTTCTCATGATCATGAATAAGATCCGTGCAACTTTGGAACATAAGGGAACTGAGGGATACTGTCTGAGAAAGCCCTATCTTTAGGACTTAAACTTTACTATTTCTGTTACCTTGGAAGTAAGGTAAAGTTGACATGAGGGGAGCATGATATGAATCTGCATGGGTTCCTTAGAGAACCTTGCTATAGCATGATCCAGGACATGAAAGAAGAAAAACTATTCCTAAAAACATCTCATAGCCTCCGGCACATAAGTGTGTTGCACAACACATGCATGTAGAAGACTCTACTAGATAGGGCTTTCATACTTCCTAGGAGTCTATTGAACCTTAGGCTCTGATACCAAGTTTCTAACGCCCCAATTTTCTAAATCGAAATGTTACACGGTTCTTATGATCCCGGAGGACTACCAGCTAACCCATACAGATATCTGTACCTGTATACTACATAATATAACATAAATGATATGGAAACATGCACTGAAAAGCCATAAGGTTCAACTAAATAAACACCTGATAAGAATAATGTCTGAAAACTGTATAACAATACCAAAACAAATCTAAAATAGCTATCTGACATGCTATAGTCTGGAAAGCCTCTAGACTATCTAAATCAAAAATTGATGGGACATGTCCCCAACTAACTCCAACTACTAAAATAAACTAAAAAATGAAATAGATATGAAATCATCTTATCCTCAAAGGAAGAGGACTCACATCTAACTCTGACTGCTGATACTGGAGTCTACTGCTGATATGGAGCTTGTGTCTCTGAACCTATGGTGTAACATAAGAGAAAACACCATAGCATAAATGCGTCAGTACATCTAAATATACTGAGTATATGAGTGAGATAGGCTAAATGCAAAGGGTTATGTGCATGAACAATACTGATAGATATGAACGTGAGAATACATACATGCAGACATAGCTATAACTAAACTCGTAGAGATACTGACTAGTGAGTCTGAATACTGACAATATGAGTCTACTGATACTGAGATACTGGATTACTGAGTTTACTGATATTGATATGTAAATCACTAATACATGATGGATCTGATACTGTATTACTGGATACTGAGAGTCTTATATTGCATTATTGATAAATAAATGTTTCTGACAATTCTAATTATGAAGAACTGGTCTGATTAACTGTATCGGATAGTCCTAAAATTGAGTACTGATAGCATGAGTTTACTAATATCTAATATAACTGACAGATGAGTTCTGATAGCTGATATAGCTGATAACATGAGTTTTGACAAGTGATGTAACTAACAATATGAGTGACTATTTCTGATAGCCCTGATACTGGATGCTGATAACATGGGTGACTGTATCAAAAAGTCCTGAGTCTAATGGAACTATTTGAGTTCCATACTATATCTGAGTTAGCTGTATCTGGCTGTCCTAAAATTTGTAACTAAAACTGTGTGAGATAGTTGTTTAACCGACATACCCCAATAACGCATATAGCTAAGTTGGGGTCCAATCTCTGCCCCGACTGGAGGTTTATCAATACTGTACCACTGGTAAGGACAATTGTGAGTAACCCTTAGCTGGCAGGTACTCGAAAGAAGAATGGTGAGAATCCTAAACTAACAGCTTAAGCCACATCATCATCCCTAATTTGATAGGTTAAGATGTCTCAACCTACGCAGGCTACGTAGTTTTAGAACACAAGGATGACTACTACGAATCATACCCTAAACTGGTAGGTGAGTTCCTATCCTTGGGTTTATTCGGTGCTAACTTTTACTGCCATCTGAAGAGACTGAACATAAATAATTGAACTGAATTGATTCTGAGTTTACTGAGTTCCATAGCTGATGAAATATATTAATGTATGAGGATTGACTGAGAGTACTATAGTTACTGAGATTTTACTTGGAATACTGTGGAATTCTACTTTCTATCTGAATAAGGCTGACTCTACTATCTGATGAGGTTACTAAGGTTCTAAACTGAATACTACTGAGACATGATAACTAGCTAGGAATACTGATATTTTTGAATACTTAGTTTATGATATTTCTGAGAGTACTAAATTATGGATATTACTGAAGTTACTGATAGCACTAGAATTTCTGAAGCTTTCGATATCACTGAGTACTGAGATTACTGAGATTAATTGAGATTTATTGATATTAACTGGGTTACTGAACTTTCCTGAGTCACATGAATGACTGAGTTCAATGGAACATGGCATGACTGAGAGTATCGTGAAACATGACATAGATCTAGGCACATGACTATAGTTTTCGGGTACGAATACCCCCAGGACTCGATGGAAGGAAACTGACACAACATAACTGACTTGATTATAAGATTGGAGTCCATAATTCACATTATCATAAATAGGGTATATTATACATCATGTGGTTCCTCAACATATTAAGCATGGTAGGGAGTGCATAGATATATTTGATGTACATATTGTATATCTCAATTATCATACATGCTTTATACCACAACAATGGCGACACATTAAAAGCATGGAATTCATATTGTAGTATATAGATAACATGGACTTGTCATGTACACATCATGGAACCATATAAGCATGAATTCCTGGCATCCTAAGCATTTTATCAAACACCTTGCATGCATTCTTTAAGGCATAGGTGGGTTTTATACTTGCACCATATTAAACTACCTAAAGTTCATGGTTTTCAACCAACAAACATACATATTCCATGTAAATACCTTTAGATATCATATTGAAACTTAAACAACAATCATCAACATGTATATGCTCATATTACCACAAAAAGTTCACAAAATAGTATTTAAAACATGGTTCTTGATCTCTATGAACGAATTGGATCAATAGATGAATACTACACATACCTTAGATTAATAATCCGTGAAGATTGTTATGAAATTGGCTAGATATTTGAAACCCCCAATTGAACCCTAGACTTGTTCTTGGTTGTTGTTGAGAGAAAATCAATGAAAGCACTATATTTTGGTGAAGAATGGAATTAATCCCGTGTTTTGAAGCTTATATATGGGTGGGAAGATGACCCAAATACCCCTATTGATGTGTCATTTAATTTTTGTGAAGATTACCTGATTTTGGCCCCCGGCGCGATGCGGAGATATCGCGTTTCCACCCATTTGTGACTTGAAAACTCACTGCAATGCATTGGAATCGTGGAGAGATACTAGAATTTGATGAACATCATTTTGACATATGGTGCGATGCGCCACTGACTGAAATGACACGGTTGAAATTTTAAATCGCCATAACTTCTTCACCGGGTATCCGTTTTAGGTGAATTTGTTATCGACGGAAAGATTATTCAATTCTATACAATTTTAAGGGTATAAATCTGCCAAAATACCACCTATAAACCAATTCATGATCGTTCAAAGATGACCTATGATAAATCACACACAAAAAGTTGGTGGATTCAAAAGTTCTTAGCTTGACTTACTCTAAGTGACTCTTATGAACATGTCTAACACATCATAAGATCTATTATCACTAGGGTACTCATAACACATCATAAGATTTATTATCACTAGGATACTCATCCTAATTCATGTACTCAAATATGAATCATAGGATAAGAGGTTTTTTGCGTAGGAACAATGGTTGATTTTTTGCATAGGAACAATGGTTTATTTTCTAGCTTAGAAATATATGGGGTATTACAATATCTCCCCCTTGGGAATATTCAACATCAAATGAGACTGGCTGAGAGGGGAGAAAATATAAATTGGAGTACGTACCAATAGTTTATTTTCTAGCTTAGAAATATATGGGGTATTACAATATCTCCCCCTTGGGAATATTTATCATCAAATGAGACTGGCTGAGAGGGGAGAAAATATAAATTGGAGTACGTACAAGACATACTCTATTGAAACTTGGGTTCATGACTAACATAACTAAAAACTGAGCATATCGTACTGAACATGCATATCTGATGCATGGGTAATTGATTCATGAATGAAGGACTGAGTGTTATGATAAACTAAGTTTCTTAGAATGAGAATACATATGCGATGCAAAAATTGATAAGCTGAATCCATGCATATCTGATGCATGATTATATGACTGACATAATACATGAATGCATGATTGAAAGTACTGATAAGCTGATCACGCATGTCTGATGCATGAATACATGAAAAAACTGACTCATAAATATGCAACTGAAAATGCAAAGGTAAAGGTACCAAGTTTGAAGTAAAAACTGAGCATGGAATAGGATACCAACTTTGGTACTGAAATTTGAACATGAGAATGAGTAAGCTCAAACAAGATTGTTACCTTGAACCAAAAATACTGATGAGTCTGAGATTAATTAGTCAATATGCATGAGCGGGAACATAAGAACAGAATTGAGTTTGGAACATGATACATGAACTGAATTGAGACATTAAGTACATAGCTTACTACTGAGTTTTGAAGTTAGAGGGTCGGCTCGTAAGTAATACTTCACCCAAGACAGATTTATCTAAGAAAACGACATGTTTAAATCATAACATTTTAAGGGATGTCGTGTATCTACCCCTTGAGATACTATGTCCCTTGAAGGATGCTGGTCTAACCTTGCTGAGATATTGGGGAAGTTGAGGTGATGCTTAAGGAACCTAGGAATAAAATCATGACTGATTACCTGAGATCTAAAACTGAAGCGTGATACACGAATGCATAGACATACTAATTTATCTGATTAACTGAGTAACTGGTAACTGAATGCTAGGTATGCAAGACTGAATTATACTTTATCTGAATAGCTGGGCTGAGGCCATTAAGTATTATGTATATGAGAAGGGACTGACTGAGTAACATAAGGTAGCTGATCATGGATTTCATGGAAGCTATATTGTTTGAAAATGTAGGACCAAGAATATTACATGATTGGAAATACTCCATATACTGAGGTATTAAAATACCTATAACTGAGAAACTAATAATTGCACACTATGGTCAAGCAAGTCTGAAACTCAACTGAATTTTTGAGCTGAATACTGAGTTGAAGCTAACACTATAACTTAAGACTGTAACTGGGATCCATATTGGAACTAAATGTTGGTTCCTGATAACTGAATACTGAAATTGAGGTTTATATTGATACTGAAGTGCTTAATTCTAAGATTGAACATTAATTACTGAGTGTTAGTACTGAAACTGTAACTGAGATGGCAACTAAGTTATGATACTTGCATAATGAAGGCTGACTTAAGTCAAGGATCTAAATACTCATTCACAATTTGAACTTTCCCAATATCTAATTACTACCTCTTGCTAGCCCTTTTCTTGCATACTAACAAGATATTCAAGCCTATTTTCGTATCTACACCCTCGTATAAAACATGCATGCAATAGTCTGCCCTTAACATAAAACATTAACTCTCTCTCATCTAAGTGACTACTCACTACTACACTGTTCCATAAGGAGAGCTTACTGAAATATTAAATCAAAAGGACCTGAAGCATGAATGGATACTGACTGAATTTGACACATGACTGAAACTTAAGGAATAGAATATCTGTGGCATAAATTTACCAAAATGGTCTGGACTGAGGATATACATGACATAGTTTGGACTTATCTGATCAGTGAGGGCGTAGCATGATTCATGGAAACTGAGTATACTGGGAAGCATGATACGTGTACATGAGTCCTAAGCTACATGACCTGAGTCTAGAATTTTTGAGTTCGTGGAACATGATTCGTAACACTGAGTGAGCTGGAACTAAAATCCCTATGCTTGGAACTAAAATCACACACGATTCTATGGAAAACGTGTGAATATAAATTGTATTCATGGAATTTGGGCTATGAAGCATGCATAAGCATTATGCTGACTGAAGTACGAAGCTTTACATTGAGATAAGGATGGTTTAGGAATCGTCTTCTCTAACTGCTTTTCTATACATGCTGACACTACTACTAGAATCTGAGAGCCCAACTGAGTTACTTGATCTTTCATCTTGCCCTTAGCTTAAAGCCATCATCATAAGCCTGTGAATACTAAACTAATCTCTGAACAAAACTGTAATCTTAATCACCTACTTACAGTCTGTCAAACATATGCTTGCCTTAATAAGCCTATTATCTGCCTCTGTTCCCTCATATATTACTAATACCAAATTCATGCCTTCTTGCTTAATTTCAAGTCAATAAACTTAAATTTCTAACTTACACAGTTCAAGCCTACTGATTTATTCAAGCAAAACTATCCCTATGAATACATAATCTGATCAAACTGGATGATATTATCCCAACTCTACCACTATTAACTCTGAGTTCATGCTTAAAATTTCTAGGTCTATGCTGTCATAGGATTTTGAGAAGAGATCAGATGACATATCTAAATCTGGGTTCGAGAATAAGTTCTCATAATCATGAATAAGATCCGTGCAACTTTGGAACATAAGGGAACTGAGGGATACTATATGAGAAAGACCTATCTTTAGGACTTGAGCTTCACTATTTTTGTTAC
The DNA here is from genome assembly GCF_002878395.1 of Capsicum annuum. Taxonomy (NCBI): domain Eukaryota; kingdom Viridiplantae; phylum Streptophyta; class Magnoliopsida; order Solanales; family Solanaceae; genus Capsicum; species Capsicum annuum. Next base: position 112,181,521 of record NC_061119.1, read on the forward strand.
CTTGGATGTAAGGTAAAGTTGACATGAGGGGAGCATGATATCAATCTGCATAGGTTCCTTAGAGAACCTTGATATAACAAGATCTGAGACATGAAAAAAGGGAAATTATTCCTAAAAACATCTAATAGCCTCTGGCACATAAGTGTGGTGCACAACACATGCATGTACAAGACTTTACTAGGTGTAGATTTTAGACTTCCTAGGACTCTATTGAACCTTAGGCTCTGATACTAAGTTTGTAACACCTCAATTTTCTAAATCGAAATGATACACGGTGCTTATGACCTCAAAGGACCACAAGCTAATCCATGACTGATATCTGTACCTGTATACTGTATAATATAACATAAATAATGCGAAAACATGCACCGTAAGGCCATAAGGTTCAACTCAATAAACATTTGATAAGAATAATGTCTGAAAATGGTATAACAATACCAAAACAAATCTAAAATAACTGTCTGACATGCTATAGTCTGGAAAGCCTCTAAACTGTCTGAATCAGGAGTTGATGGGACATGTCCCCAACTAACTCCAGCTACTAAAATAAACTAAAAACTGTAATAGAAATGAATTCATCATGTCCTTGAAGGATGAGGACTAACATCTAACTTTGACTACTGATACTGAAGTCTACTGCTGATCAGTCTACTGCTGATATGGAGCTCGTGCGTCTGAACTTATGCTGTAACATAAGAGAAAGCACCATAGCGCAAATGCATTAGTACGTTTGAATGTACTGAGTATACTAGTGAGGTAGGCTAAATGCAAAGGGTTATGTGTATAAATAATACTGACTGATATGAACGTAAGAATACATACATGCATACGTAACTGTAATTGAACTCTTAGAGATAGTGACTACTGAGTCTGAATACTGACAACATGAGTGTATTGATACTGAGATACTGGATGATTGAGTTAATTGATATTGATATGTAAATCACTAATAAATGATGGATCTGATACTGTATTACTGGATACTGAGAGACTGATATTGCATTACTAATATATGAATGATTATTTCTGACAGTTTTGATTATGAAGAACTGGTCTGATTGACTGTATCAGACAGTCTTGAAATTGAGTACTGATAGCATGAGTTGACTGATATCTAATATAACTGATAGATGATATAGCTGATATCATGAGTTTTGACAACTGATGTAACTAACAACACGAGTGACTATATCTGATAGTCTAGATACTGGATGCTGATAACATGGGTGACTATGTCTGACAGTCCTGAGTCCGATGGAACTATTTGAGTTCTGTACTGTATTTGACCGTCCTGAAATTAGTAATTAAAACTGTGGGAGGTTATTGTTTAATCGACATGTCCAATAACGTATATAGCTAAGTTAGGGTCCAATATTTGCTCTGATTGGAGGGTTGTTAATACCACGCCACTGGTAAGGACAGCTGTGAGTAACCCTTAGCTGGCAGGTACTCGAAAAAAGAACGGTAAGACCCCTAAACTGAAAGGTTAAGCCACCTCATTATCCCTAATATGACATGTTAAGATGTCTTAATCTACGCTGGCTATATAGTTCTGGAACACAAGGATGACTGCTAAGAATCACACCCTAAACTGGTAGATGAGTTCCCATCCTTGGGTTCACTCGGTGCTAACTTCTACTCCCATCTGAAGAGACTGAACATGAATAACTAAACTGAACTGATTTTGAGTTTACTGAGTTCCATAGCTGATGGAATATACTCATGTATGAGGATTGACTGAGAGTGCTATAGTTACTGAGGTTTTACTTGGAATACTATTGAATTCTACTTTCTATTTGAATAAGGCTGACTCTACTAGTTTGAACTGAATACTAATGAGACATGATAACTAGCTAAGAATAATGATCTTTCTAAGTAATGAGTTCATGAGATTTCTGAGAGTACTAAATTACGGAGATTACTGAAGTTACTGAGAGCACTAGAATTTTTGAAGCTTCCGATATCACTGAGTACTGAGATTAATTGAGATTTACTGAGATTAACTGGGTTACTGAACTTTTCTGAGTCACATGACTGACTGAGTTCTATGTAATATGGCATGACTGAGAGTATTGTGAAAAATGACTTGGCTCTGGGCACACAACTATAGTTTTTGGGTATGAATACCCCCAGGACTCGATGGAAGGAAACTGACACAACATGACTGACTTGATCATAAGATTGGAGTCCACAATTCACATTATCATAAATAGGGGATATTATACATCATGTAGTTTCTCAATATATTAAGCATGGTAGGGAGTGCATAGATATATTTCATGTACATATTGTATATCTCCATTATCATATATGATTCATACCACAACAATGGCAAAACATGAAAAACATGGAATTCATATTGAAGTGTATAGCTAACATGGACTTGTCATTTAGAGATGATGGAAGAATATAAACATGAATTTGTAGCATCCTAAGCATTTTATCAAACACCTTTCATGCATTCTCTGAGGCATAGGTGGGTTTCATACTTGCACCATATTAAACCACCTAAAGTTCATGGTTTTCAACCAACAAACATATATATTCCATGTAAATACCTTTAGATATCATATTGACACTTAAACAACAATCATCAACATGTACATGCTCATATAACCACAAAATGTTCACAAAATAGTATTTAAAACATGGGTCTTGATCTCTATGAACGAATTGGATCCATAGATGAACACTACACATACCTTCGATTAATAATCCGTGAAGATTGTAGTGCAATTGGCTAAGAATTTGAAAAATGAACCCTAGACTTGTTCTTGGTTGTTCTTGAGAGAAAATCAATGAAAGCACTATATTTTGGTGAAGAATGGCATTAATCCCACATTTAGAAGCTTATATATGGGTAGGCAGATGACCCAAATACCCCTATAGATGCATCACTTAATTTCTATGAAAATTACCCAATTTGGGCCCCCAACGCGATACGAAGACATCGCATTTCCACCCATTTATGACCTAGAAACTCACCGCGATGCATTGGAATCATGGAGAGACATTGGAAATTGATGAACGACATTTTGTCTTACGGCGCGACGCATCACTGACTGAAATGACACTGCTGAAACTTTAAATCGCCATAACTTCTTCACCGGGTGTTCGTTTTAGGCAAATTTGGTATCGACGGAAAGCTTATTCAATTATATTCAATTTGGAGGTTATAAATCTGAAAAAATACCACCTATAAACCAAGTTATTCTCGTTCAAAGATGACGTATGTGAAATCACACATGAAAACTTAGTGAATTCAAAAGTTCTTAGCATGGCTTACTCTAAGTGACTCTTATCAACATGCTTAACACATCCTAAGCTATATTATCACTAGGATACTCATCCTAATTCATGTACTCAAATATGAATCATAGGATAGGAGGTTTCATGCGTAGGAACAATGGTTCATTTTCTAGCTTAGAAATATACGGGGTGTTACACTTTAGCTCACTTCAATTTTTTTCTTCTCATCAACTATATATCTACAAAATATGGGAATTAGTGAATTCAAATGACAAAGTTGTCTCTTTCATACCATTAAATCATAGTAGTGTGCACACATTTGGACGTAAATGATTGGTAAATTTACCACTACCCCCAACTTAAACTTTTTGTTTTTCTCAAGCAATACTACTTCTTACTCAATGATACTACGCAATTGTAATCCAATTTAAATGAACAAATGATTACAATGACTTCGGACTTGATTTACACACACAAATAGCTTTCAAGCAAGGGCAAAGTTATTCTCATGACTCCTCTCAACATGAAACACAATTTTAAAGATGCAAGTGACTTTAAAGAACAACAATGGAACAATCACTGACTTTATAGAACAACAATGGAACAATCACTAACTCTTTAGAAGTGACTGTCCATCTATAGCAACTCCACTATACTCCTTTTGCTTTATTTTTTGAAAGATGACAATTTCACCTGCCTCAATTTATCTACATGCCTTCTCACACGAAGGAAATCTCACACACACCAAATTATCTATTATGAAATAAGAGATTTTTGTGCAAAATAGTCTCTCTCAAAAAGACTCTCTCAATGCTAACAAGTACCATACCATAGGATTGTCTTTATTTCTAATTGCCACTACAATGAATACACTTGGTTGGAGACCTCGAAGGGCTTTTTGTGCTTGTAACGTAGGTTTGGGGAAGGGTATGATATCATTTAGTAACAAAGTGGCTATATGCTCCTTGAACATTTAATGCACACTATTCAATCAAACTTTTAACCATGGACCACTTCATTTGTTTCCAAAATTTGCCCATTCCTACTTTAGCTACCTTGATTTACCCATCTCTTTGAAAGAATTTTCTTTTTGACTAATTCTTTTGCTATCTAATGCTATTACTTCATTTTATGATTCCTCTCTTTTTCACTTTTTTCCATTTATTTCTTTGCTTAGCATCAAAGGCATCTACTTACATTACCATGTCCCAAGGCCATCTCTTCCAAACATAACACCTGTAACTTAGACATTTGGACTCAAGTTTTATTTCCTAAGTTCAAAGAGGGTAGGGTTCCAAAGAGGGAAAAACTTTGAATCGTTCAAGGCTTGTAATGTGGTTTCCAAAGAGAGAATTAAAGGATCAAAATGGGTAACTAAGGATTCTATTCTATGTATGGGTAGGGTATTTAGTTTAAAGTGGGTTCCTATGTTCATAAAGAAGACCTAAGATCATTTCACCAACCAAGTATAATCAAAATTAGCCTTGAGAGACTAACGGGGTATGTTCTAAATGGTACAAGTATGCATGAGAGTTAAACAATTATGCTTATGGAATATGGCATGCAAACTTTTCAAGGAGGCTCAATTTCACTTCCTACTAGATTCAAAAGGGAGTTTTTACAAATTTTTACATGCTAAAGAAATTGGAGTTACAAAAAGAGGTAAAGTATTGTTACAAAATTATTCATGTCCATGCCTTTATTTTGAAGTTTTTGGATAAGAGGGGGGGGGGGAGGGAGTGTTTGCTTCGCATTTACACCACTCAAAATTTGCTATTGATAACGCTAATCTAAGCCATCATCTAACATTTTGGCTCTCAGGAGGGCGAACCATTTGGCTACTCAGATATTACCGTAGGTGTAACGACGATCCTAAAACTCCAATCTACGGGTACTCAGACTTCCTCTGTATCTATGGTTCAAAACCCAATCATAATGATTTTCCCTTAAGAATGTCGTAACTCAATCAATCATAGGGAAAGGTTCATCTAATATCATCACAAGAAAGATAAAAATAAAAACTAATAATGAAACAAGCAACTAATCCATTAAATATGGTCACCATTAGAGTGTCCAAATATTACAACCCAAAATAAAAATAAAAATTATCTAACTCAACATACAAAAATCCAGAAGTATCTCAATAATAAGACCAAATGAATGAATATGAAGATGGGAACCTCCAACTAAAAATCTTATAGTGACCTCACTGTATAATTAATAAAGCATAAAGAGACTAAAAAAGTTCTCTCTATAACCGCATCAAGAGCTATTGTTGCCCTGGACTCAGCATCACCTCTCACATTATTTGAATTATACCCTCTCAACTGGGGCCTTATTGTCACTATTAACTCTGGGAGAAGGAAGTCTGTCTCTAGGTTTTAGGAACTTCCGAAGGCCCTTCTCCCCTTTCATATCTTAGTAAAGATCTCGTGATTCCCTTAACTTCCTTTGAGAATGTGCCAAAGATGAGTAGGCTCTCTCAAGCCTAAAAATAGTGGCCTCCTACTTATTCTGATCCTCTAGGTACCTCTCATAATTGGACCAAACAACATATGAATGACGGGGAATGGAAGACTCTCCCAGCCCCTGAGGCTACCCTGCTACAAGCTCCTTTGTTGCCCTCATCTCCGCTGAGATCTTCTCAAAAGGCCCTGCTGTGGATGGACTACAGGAGTCAGTTTCTTCACCTATCAACTTGCCTCAGTTGATATTCCTCTTCTTGCTTTTATCAGATGCACCCTCAAACTCGAATCTTAAAAGGGTAAATGGGGGTATTAGGATACTCTTCAACCTCACCTCTCCTACATAGCTCAGTAATAAAAAAATAAAATAAGAGGAGTGTACCACTGTGGTTCTTGAAATGCCTCATTTCTGAAATCACAAGCTGACCAGCATTCAAAGAAATGTTGTCTAGTATACAAGAAACCATCTGGGATCGCACATCTAAAACAATAGTTATATGTGTGCATAGAGAAACCCATCTACAAATAATGTCCAACCATATCGTAGCCTCAGTTGTGAAATCATTCATTGATATACCCCTCTAGGTGGCCGTCCAATAAAGCTCCTTTCCAAGACACAACTTTTAAGCCATCTAAATCCCTAGTTCATACCCCTTTGCCTCAAATTAGATCATGTCATTATCCAATAGCCCATATAAACCACAAATCTATTTAGGCCCAAAGTGAATATTCTTTCCCCAGATTCGCACTACTAGTTTAGAGAATGGTACTATGCTAAAGTTAGTGTAGCATTCCCTTACCTAATGCTCATTTGATCGGCAAGGATCTGGGGTAAAACAACTCCACTTGGTGGCTACCAAGCGGTCATGAAATGCCGAGATCTTCTCTGACACTCTGTCCAAACAAATACCTCTCTCAGCGAGCAATTTGGTTTTGGAGAGGTTGACATAGAACTGATTGTGGAATTCAGGGTCCATGAATCGAGTTTGGACATAATCTTCCATATTGAGACTTAAAAACCTGAGAAGCACACATTAGCATTAATCGTCAACATTTACATGTGAAAACTGTGCTAAGTTATCAATTTAAGCTAATGGGGTGGTGCTTTAACAATTTTTGAGAAAGAAATAGACTTAGCAAATTTTTGATCCAGGCTAAAAAATAGCCTTAGATGCCACGATCACGAGCCACTGAGCCGCATCATAGTAACATAATTGCGATTATGTGACCACTATCGCGATAACTGAGGTTAAGACATACATTAAGAACAAAGAACATGGTTCCCAGGTACTCGATCATGTACTCAGAACGTGGAAAAACTTACATTGAATTCATTTAGGCATTTAATCAAGCACTTGGTGTGGACACACTATTTCTAATAAATTTGGGTACTCAAGGATTCCCCAAATATGTGTTCACCAATTTCAACAGCAGGCCATACCACATAAGCATAATTCAATAAGGATTTAACATGTAAAGCACAATTTAGGCCATTCCTACAACATGAGTTCTAAGGCCTACATATACACACAATAAGAAAACTTTTAAGAAACATACCAGATTAGTTATGTAGAGTGTATGCTAAAACACTTTTGGGATGCTGAGTATACATTCACAAAGGGAGTTATTTGAGAGGAATTTGAAAAAGGAGTGTAGGGAAAATGGAATTTGACCGGTCATATATCCCAGTCTTGACTACAATCATAATTCAAGTTCCGCGATCGTAGTCACATATTTACTATATTCGCGATAGCACTAGTGCCGTGATTGTAGTAACTGAGGCCATTTTTGGTCCTCTATTTTCCCCTGCTCAGTCTACTGCACAAACGCACCACACTTTCTCTTTCTCAACCTTATTTAAATTACTTCATAATACATCAACTTAATGGATTAAATCACAAACAAAAATGAAACTTATTCTATTTAATTAAAAACAAAGGATACGAGCCACTTTTGCGGCATTGATGGGTTGCCTCCTATCCAGCGTCTAATTTATCATTACAGCATGATGTTCTTCAACTTTCAAGGTAGGTAATTAAGGGACCCATCATCTACATCCTCGTCCACCACATCAATGACGGATACCACTTGTAGTTCCATGGGTTGTTTCTTGGTCTTGCATACTTGAAAGGACACTTCATAATCTTAGACCCGGAATTTCATTTCTCCAAACTCCATATCAACAAAATATCTTTTGGTTTCAAGGAAAGGTTAGACAAGGATAATAGGTATCTCTTGGTCGATTTCACAATCAAGCACAATGTAATCTGCTAGAAGAATAAAGTGATCCACCTTCACCAAAACATCAATCAAAACTCTAACCAAACTATTGATAGACCGATCTGCCATCAAAAGCCTCATTATTGTTGTAGTAGGAGTGTCCAACCCGATTCTATGATAGATTTCTTAGGACATTAGATTAATGATTGTACCAAGGTCACATAAAGCTTTCTCAAACTTGTGTGTCCTTATGGTGCAAAGGATTGTAAAGGCCCCAGGATCCTCTTTCTTTTCCACTATAGCGCTAGTAATGATAGCATTACACCCATGGGTAACTTCTATGGTTTCACCATCAACAAGACATTTCTTTGACATCAACTTCTTCATAAGCTTAGCGTATCATGGAAACTCTTGAATGGCCTCTAGCAACGGGATATTAATTTAAAGATTGCTAAGCTTAGCTAGGAACGTCTTTAATTTGGCATTATCCTTCTTTTTTTGAGCCTTTGAGGGAATGGAGGGGGAACCTTCATGGTAGGAAATGGATTACTTTGCAGTTCATCATTCTCAACTACCTTAGGATCTCCTTCTTCATTAACCATTTCTTCTATTATCATTGGCTCTTTTTCATCCCTTCTTATGACTTTGGAGCCTTCTCATTTGAATCAACCACATGATTCTTCTTCACATTTGTTTCTTCAATATTGGCCTTTTTTTCAACTTCAACCACATCATCATCGAGGGCTTTACTTCAACCACTCCTAGTGACAATTGCCAATCCTTGGGCATTATTTTTTGGATTCACAATAGTATCACTAGGAAGTCCTCCTTTTTGTCTAACATTAAGTTGAGTGGAGACTTGGCCAATTTGAGTCTCCAATTATTTGATTGAGGTGGAGTGTGATACAACCATTTGGTTGATTTTAAAAAAGTCTTCTTTTAATTCATGGACCATCTTGTCCATTCCCTCCACTCTCATTAACATCATTGCTAACATATCCTCATTCTTGAATTTTTTGGGATCAACAGAATTGGATTTCTTGCTTTTTACTTGGTCATGGGGGGCACATTCGATCATACTCCCTTTCGTTGTACCTCTAATCATGATCTCTAACCCTATCACTCCATTCCCATTCTCTTTTACGATCGGTCTAACCTTGGTTCCCACCTTGCCATTGATAGGACAGACGAGAACCCACTAGATAGTTAGCCAAATATCTAATTTCTTCATCAAGCCTCTTGGCCTATTCTTAATAATATCCCTTGGATTCCATGATATTCACTATTTTTGTGGGTGCACCTATCAAATAATTTTTTAGGAGCTCAAATTGTGTCATAGGAGGAAAACATGGCAAAAATGATGACCGTGTTAGCTAAAAATCATTTTTGCCATTATTTTGGTGGGTACACCTATCAAAAAATTTGAAGCATCTGAAACATAACACTCGTGACGTGGAATACCTTGTTCCCTTTATTAGATGGATACGAATAGCACTCGTACGTCCAACATCATGGAGTTGCTCTATATCATCAAGGGGCCTACCAAAGGTCCCGACATTACTTGCATGGTCACTCATTGTGTCCTGGACTACTGAAATTACCTAAAAATAAAAACAACAACCAAAATAAATAACAACCGCTATGGATAAACCAAAAGCTACTATCAACATCGCACAATCAAAAATTGAGTTTTACTCCTCGACAACGGCACCATTTTTGTCACACTCAACTTACTTCATAAATTATGGGTAATGCAGATGTCATAAAATATAATAACCCAACATGAGTTGGGGTTGAATCTTTGAGGAGTAAGTGTAGTATTCATCTCCTATGGGTGTTGAGAGTATCTAAGTATAAACCCTTAGTGTAAATGAATTGAAATTCATAAATTAAAATTTGGGAGGAATGGTTTGAAAGAGTTGTTTTACCAAAATCTACTCAAACCACCAATTAAAGACAAAAAATATGGATAAAATTTCAATATGAGACAAGTCTTGGGATTATGTCTTCCTAGGGGAAAATAATGCATGGGTTCATGATAATCATATGTAAATTCTAGTTAACGACTATATGGGCGGGATAGGTTAGGGATTCTTGATGCTAGTTTTTCAATCGAACATCAAAATTATCACCCATATAACCTTTCGGATACCTCATGGATGTGGCCAACAAATTCACCCAATACCTTAATTAGGCATCCCTATTTCTAGGAAGATGCCTAAGACCTAGCTAATTCTTATTCCACCATTATTTCTAAGATAATGAAATGGGAATAAGCTAAATCTAACTATTGTTCTCTAATACCTTGTCACCCATATGTCTCTTTCAAGGATGATATAGGATCCAAAAGCATACTCGCATGCTTCTTTCAAGAATGATGTGTGATTTCGAGCATTTAGGGTTTTTACCCAGAAATTCCCACTCAATCAAGCGTTAGTGAAACCCATTATCACTAACCAAGAATCTACACTAATAAATCACAACCTACACATATTTTCACCCTATTTCAACATAATCCCAAGATAGATGTTTAGCTACTTATAAAGTTAAAGAAAAGAAATATACCAGAAGGATTATTCAATGTTTCCATTCAAGATGCAATCAAGAATATTCTCCAATTTAACTTCAATTAAAACTAAACTCAATTGAGAAATTAGCAATAATAGTTTTCCCAATTTAGTAGGGTTTCGGATTGCTCCAAGTTCAACTCTAGTTCAGAAGATCCTAAAAAATGAAAGGTTTTTTGCTCTATATAGGATTCGTTGTCACTCCATGAACTTGCAAAACTACCCCTTGGCATAAACTCACATTGCTGTGATTTCCCTAGCTTGATTGAGATCATGAATCCTGCAACCACGGTGATTCCTTCACTATCCCGGAAGATCTCATTTTTTACAAGGGGTAAAAAGACAAAAAGTCCCTCACCCCAAGTGAATAAAATAAAAACTAGACAAATTAAAACATTAGTGTGGCATACTGCTATCATAGAGGGTAGCCTCCATGCCACACTAAGATTATGGAGGCTAATCTCCGTGGCATGTCTATATTATGGATCCTCACTACCTCGGGGTCCCAAAATGACCCAAAACCCCTTACAAAAATTCCAAAACTTTCCCAAAATAATCTTTTAACATTCCTAAACATAATTCAAGTAAAAAATTGACATTATTCATGCGAGAGGGTAAAGAATAAAATGGTTTAAATTTGGAGAGGTCTTAGATCACACCCCCCTAAGATCATTTATCCCCAAATTAAGAGTAAGGCTATTTTTTGCTCGACATTAGAAAGAATGCACCAGAATCAAATGACAAATTTCAAAATGCAACAAGTTGAAAATGAAACTCATTACTTAAGTACTTTCATCTAACCCAAGGAACATGAACGGTATTTGGCCTTTGTATCTTCATCAACTTCCCGTGTAGCTTCTTCCACCTTTTGGTTTCTCCAAAGAACCTTCACTGAATCTACATCCTTCATGCTTAATCTATGAACTTGCCTATCTAATATCTCAATTAGAACTTCCTCATAAGACAAAGAATCTAAAATATCAACATCCTCAATAGGCACTATCAAAGAAGGATCACTCACACACTTTTAAGCATAGACACATGGAAAATAGGATGAATAGAAGCTAAACTCATAGGTAACTCCAACTCATAAGTGACATTCCCCATTCTCTTCAAAATTTTATATGGGACAACATAACGAGGACTGAGTTTCCCCCTCTTTCCAAATCTCATGACTTTCTTCATATGAGACACCTTCAGGAATACCCAATCACTAACTTCAAACTCCAACTCTTATTGCCTCATATCTGCATAAGACTTTTGGCGACTTTGGGCAGTCTTAAGTCTTTCTCTAATTAATTTCACCTTCTCCATAGCTTGGTGAACCAAGTTAGGACCAAACAATCTAGTTTCACCTACCTCAAACCACCCAATAGAAGACCTACACTTCCAATCATAGAGAGCCTCAAAAGAAGCTGTCTAAATGCTAGAATGGTAACTATTATTGTACGCAAATTCAATAAGAGGTAAATGGTTAACCCAACTACCTTTAAAGTCAATCACCCATAACCTTAGCATATCTTCAAAAGTTTGAATAGTCTGCTCCATTTGTCTATTCATTTGAGGGTGGAAAGCAGTTCTAAGGTTCACTTGAGTACCCAAACCTTTCTTAAATGAATGCCAAAAGTGAAAGAAAAACTACATACCTCAGTATGAAATAGTAGATAGTGGAGCCTGATCATGCTCAACTTACTCCATAAATTATGGGTAAGGTAAACATTGTCAATTATAATAACCCAATGTGAGTTAGGCTCGAATCATCGAGGAGTGAATCTAGTAATCAAATCCAATAGGTGTTAAGAGTATATAAGTATATACCTGTATTGTAAATAAAATGATGCTTAAATTAAAATTTAGGGGGAATGGTTGGATGAGTTATTTTACCAAAATCTGCTCAAACTACCTAGTAAAGGTAAAAAATATAGATAAGATTTCAATATGAGACCAGTCTTGGGATTATGTCTTCCCAGGGGAAAATAATGCATGGGTTCATGTAACAAATATAAATTCTAGTGAATGATTACATGGGTAGGCTAGGTTAGGGATTCTTAATGCTACCTTTTCAAAAAAAACATCAAGATTGTCACCCATGGACCCATTTGGATTCCTCATGAATGTGGAAAGTAAATCCACCCAATACATTAATTGGGCATTTCTATTTCTAGGAAGATGCCCAAGACCTAGCTAATTCTCATTTCACTCGTATTTCTAAAATAATGAAAAAGAAATAAGCTATATCTAACTATTGTTCACTAATACCTTGTCACTCATATCCTTCTTTCAAGGATGATATAGAATCCAAAAGTATACATATATCCTTCTTTCAAGGATGATATGATATTTCGGCCATTTGGCGTTTTTACCCACAAATTCTAACCCAATTAATCAAGCATTAGTGATACCCATCATCATTAACCAAGAATCTACACTAATAAATTAGAACCCACACATACTTGTACCCCATTTAAACATAATCCCAAGATAAATGTTTAGCTACTCATGAAGTTAAAGGAAAGAAATATACCAAAAGGATCATTCAATGTTTACATTTAAGATGCAATCAAGAATTTCTCCAATTTAACTTCAATCATAACTAATCTCAATTGATAAATTAGAAACAATAGTTTTCCCAATTTGGCAGGGTTTTAAATTGCTCCAAGTTTAATTCTAGTTGGAAAGATCTCAAAAATTGAAAGGGTTTTTGATCTATGTGGTATTTGTGGCTGACTTCATGAAATTAAAAAACTACCCTTTGGCCTAAACCCGTGTTTCCACATCGCCCTAGCTTGATCAAGATTGCTACTCCTGCAATCATGGTGAGTCCTTCGCAATTGCTGGCTCTGACTGATGTTGTATGGCCATGATCATGGCCCTCAGACCGTGGTTGCGGTAATTGAGGTTCAAATTCTACTCCTGCTTTTCCAACAGTTGCACTTTTCTTCCCTTTTTGATTTGTTTTAGTTCACTTCACTTCTTTTCTTCTCATCACCTGTATATACCTGCAACATATGTGAATTAGTGCCTTTAAATGATAAAGTTGTCTCATTCATACCGTTAAATTATAGTAGTGTCCTTGCATTTGGATGTAAATAAGTGGTGAATTTACCACTCATCAGTGTCCCATGCAACTTCAAAATCTCCTAAACCAACAACTTAGAATAATCCTCTCCTGAGCGGTTAGTTCTCACAAGCAATAAGTGGTCAGACTTAGTTATTCTATCCACAATTACCCAAATAGAATCATACTGATTTCAAGCCCGTAGAAGACCCGTAATGAAATCCATATCAATCATCTCCTACTTTCACATGGGTAAATCTATCTCTTGAGACATGCCACTAGGCTTCAAGTGTTCAACCTTGAATTGCTGATAACTATATACTTAGCCACGAAATTCACCATATCTCTCTTCATATTATTCCACCAATAGATTTCTTTCAAGTCCTGGTATATATTAGTCAAACCTAGATAAACTATATATCTGGACTCATGAGCCTCAGAAAAAATTCTTTCCTACATCCCATCAATATCAAAAATATACAATCTCCTTTGATCCCTCGAGATGCCATCTACCCTAATCTCAAAAGCCATAACCTTTTGCCGACCCACTTCATCCTTAATCTACATAAGTGTGGGAACCAAAGCCTGCTTATTCTTTACCTCAGAATCAAGAGATGATATGACCACTTCTTGATTAATTACTCCTCCATCCTCGAAGTCTAAAAGACAAACGCCTAAATTACCTAAATTGTGAATATCCTTTACCAACCCTCTCTTCTCCTCATTAACATGAGACAAGTTCCTTATAGATATCCTGTTAATAACATCAACAACGATATTAGCTTTACCTGTATGGTAGTGTAAGATCATGTCGTAATTCTTAAGTAATTCAATCTACCTCTGTTGCCTAAATTCCTTCTACATAAACACATACTAAAAGGTCTTATGATTTGAATGCACCCCATACAGATAATGGCATCAGATCTTCAAAGAAAAAACCATAGCTGCCAACTCCAAGTCATGAGTTGGGTAATTCCTATGATGAACCTTAAGTTGCCTGGAAGCATAGACTAATTCCCTATCATGCTGTATAAAAACACAACCCAGTCCCACACAGGATGCATCACAATATACAACAAACCCCTCAGTACCCTCTGATAGGGTAAAAACTAGTACATAAGTCAACTTATCCTCCAGCTTCTCAAAATTACTCTCACAAGCATTGTACCATAAAAACTTAACCTTTTTCTGAGTCAACTTTTTCAACGGAGCAACAATAAAATAGAAACTCTTCATAAACCTCCTATAATACCTAGCCAAGCCCAAAAATCTTCTAATTTTTATTGGATCTGAATGTCTCGGCCACTTCTTTACTACCTCAACTTTCTATGGATCCACCTTGACCCCCTTTCTCTAAAAATTTAAAATACAACTTCTAATCATTGAGAGTCTAAAACATAATTTGGAGGTAATTGGCTTTATTCTCCTTACTTTTAAAGTACACCAAGATGTCATCAATGAACGCTATAACAAAAATTTCAAGAAACTGTCTGAACACTTGATTCATAAGATCCATGAAAGCAGCCTGGGAATTAGTTAACTCAAATAACATAACCAAGAACTCATAGTGACCATATTGAGTTCAGAAAGTAGTCTTGGGAATATTAACCTCCCAAATTTTCAATTGATGATAGCCCAAATAAAGATCAATCTTAGAATCTATTACCCTGAAGATGGTCAAAAAGATCATCAATCCTAGAAAGAGGGTACATATTTTTCACTGTTACCTTATTTAGCTAACGATAGTCTATACACATCCGTAGATAACCATCTCTCTTTTGCATGAAAAGTATAGGAGCACCCCATGGAGAAACACTAGGAGAAATAATTCCCTTATCAAGAAGATCTTTCAGCTACTCCTTAAGTTCCTTTAGTTTAGCTGAAGCCATCCTATAAAAAGTAATAAAAATAGGATAGTATCTAATTAAAGATCAATCCCAAAATCTATTTCCCTATTGGGAGAAATTCAAGGAAGATAATTGAGAAAGACTTCAGAAAATTTGTTAACCACAAGGACATATTTCAAAGAGGGACTTTTAGAGTTAGAATCCTTAACCTGAACTAGATGACATAAACACCCTTTGGAAATCAACTTTTGGGCTCTAAGATAGAAAATAAACCATCCTTTGGGTATAGAGGAACTCCCCTCCCATTCAATCATTAGTTTATTAGGAAAATGGAAACTAACCTTCTAGGTCCTACAATCCACAAAAGCATAGCATGAATAGAGCCAATTCGTCCCTAAGATTACATCAAAATATACCATGAACAGCTCTCTCAAATCCACTAATATCTCCTTATGAATAATGGACACCACATAACTCCTATTGATTTTTCTAGCAATAATAGACTCACCCATCGGAGTAGACATAGAAAAGGGGTTGAAACCACTTTCACGACCAACACCAAAGTGTATCGCCGCTTAAGGGGTCACATAAAATAGGGTAGAACTTAGATCAAACAAATAGTTAACATCACTATAGAAGAGATGTAACATACTAGTGGCAACATCTGGGATGCCTCAGATTCTTGATGAGTAGAAAGAGCATGGAGACAATTCCAGCCAGTACCGGTACTTGAAATAGTGCCCTTAGGTGCTGGAGCTGAAGAAGAGGCAACTGGAACCTTATTAGCTCCAGTGAAAAATTTAGTTATATGATAATTTTTTTGTAGATAACCAGGCTGACAATAATTAAAACACGACTTCCTTCCCTCTTTAAAATATCCATAGTGAAACTGTCGATAAAAATGGCAAGGAGGATAGGGTAGGGATGACTGAGCTCCACTAACCTGAGACTGGGCACTTGTTCCTTAGGACCACTAATATTTTAAAAATGACAATTACCAGAAGGTTTAGGATAAGGAGTACTAGATGTCAAATATGAATTTCCTTTCCCCAATTCTTCTTCTTAGTCTACTGTCTACCATCTCTCCCACTATTCTACTTATTTGTACCCTGCTCAAATACTTAAAATTTTTATTCTACCTCTCTCATCTCTATCTGATTTTTCTTTTCACCCTCTACCAATTTTATATAAATCACTAACATGTAGATGTACATATCATTGTTCAATATTGCAACCTTACACTCTAATACCAACTTATGTGACAAACTAGAATCAAACTTTCTTATCTTAGATCTCATGTTATCCACTAAATTCGAAGCATAAAAGACAACTACTAAAATTTTAGAGTATACTCTTTCACACTCATCTTACCCTGCTTTAAGTTTATAAACTCTTCGACCTTAGCTTCCCTCAACTCCTGAGGAAAAAAGTGATCAAGAAAGGCACTTAAAACTTATCCCATACTGCTTGTTGAGCATTATTACTCCTGATCTTTTCCACTCTTCATACCATGGTAAGCCATATTTTTTAGTTGTTAAGTAGCAAACTCTACACGCTCAGAATCAGTAGTATGCATAACCCTAAAAATATTCTCCATCTCATTAGCAAATCCTTGAGATTCCTCCTCAACCTTATATCCTATAAAGATTGGGGGATTAAACCTCATAAATTTTCTAACCTGAGTGACCTCAAATGAATAAGAAACAAAACTACTATGATCAGACTAACGATACTATGATGCCACAAACTGAGTAAGCATATGATTAGTCTGATAAAAATATACATTAGAGATATCTCCCTGAGGAGACTGGACATAAGTGTCACCATCTTGGGAAGCCCAAGGAGAACTAGTAAGGATCAATGGAACTCCATGTGGCACAGTACAATTAGGAGCAGGGACCCTAGACTGAGTTTGAACTCCAAAAGCAGGATGAGTTCCCTCCAAATTTTCCTCAAGTGGGATAAAGTTTCCGATAGAGTTTTTACGACTGTTAGATCTTCGAGGGGGCATGATCTAAAACTTAAGTAAGTCAGGATTTAGAGAAGTTTTATTACAACTATACTTTATAGCCTGAAATAAAACACAAAAAAGGAAATATTCCTAAATGACTTGTAGCCTCTTCCTTATAAGTATGGCATGCTACACACACATAAAAGTGACTCTACTCGATAGGGCTTTAAAACACCCAATGGTCCTGAACCGTGCTCTGATACTAAGCTTGTCACAACCCAAACTAAAGTCTATCATAATGGGTATCTCAAGCCCACCATGAGTTGAAGACTACCCTATTAGCTTAATATCCAGAACATAATAAATGAATATAGAATAAGATAACCAAATAGTAATAAGAAGGATAATCAAATGTAAACTCTATGAATTAAAACCAATATCCAACCCATACTTGTCTATAAATAGGTTAGGACATGCCCCCGACCATGACCAAAAAGAGTCCAAAATAAAATGCTAAGAAAAATAATAGATGAAATGACTGGGTCTTTCAAAATATAAAGGCTTACCACTTCATATAAACTCAGTAGATGTATCAAGCCACCTAACGCTGTACAGGAGTAACATAACACCTTCGGACCCTATATCATGAACTGATGTAGAATCCAAGGATGGTCAGTGGGATAAGCATTAGAATGTAACTCAGGAAAAGTGATAAAATAATACCATGTCCAAAATAAGTCAAAACAACATGCACATATACACATATATAGGATGTCGAGATAGGGACAAGGGTCATGAACATGAAATTTTAAGCCATTAACCTGAAATGTATAGCTTTCTCCATCCTAAATGTACCCACGAGCTATATGGGTTCAGCACCCTCTTGCTAAAAGGGCCCTATTGTGTGTTAGCCATACGAACTGAGTAATCTGAAGGAATGGATGAAGACAACTAGGCTCTTAACTATTCTAATAATATAATGTGTGAACCAAGCACACTATCATATAGATACCCAAACTGATAAATATGGTTTCTTCATGGTGAACTGCACAATCCCCTTTAAGCCCAAATTAAAATAATTTGCACATAAACCCATTCATTAACCCAGGATCTATTTAATAAGACATTAACCACTTCATATCGTCATTCCAATTATGCTTCAGGCTTATAAAATTATGCTAAACCAATCCATGTATTGATTAAATACTGACGATCCCTTTTAAAATCTAAACCATGGCTACTAATGGCCTTTCAAATCTATTTTAATAAAATTATCTATTAATGCAATGCAATGGGTTCATAAATAAGTTGAATGATGCAATTATCCATGTTAAAAACAAAATTTACAAAGTGGTTTAAGGTTAATACCATTACCAAGCCAAAAGTCATCAATTTGGAGAATCTATGTTCCCCATTCCAATTTCCACAATAAAACACGCATTCAATCCAAGAACCATAAATTTCAGACATGGAAAAAGTAATTCAAGTAATACCAATCAAAACCCCTTAAACTAATTTCAAACCCATCAATTTAAACCATATGTATAATGAGTAAATAAATGACACAATGTAGAATAAAAGTAAGGAAATGATATACATTCCTAAATACATAAGGAATTGAAAACAATTAAAAGTTTGGAGCTCGGATGATGAATTCAATGTAAAACGCTTGAACTTTCTTGAGTTTTGAGTTTGAGAGAGAAAGAGAATGATTTGATCTTTAAAAACTAAAGGGAATGGTGTTATTTTATGTTTGATGATTGCACAAGGAGTAAAAAGATCAAAATCCTCTCACCCCAAGTGAATAACATAAAAATTAAATGAAATTAAAATATCAGTGTGGGACGCCACTTTCACAAAGTGTAGACTCTGTGCCACATCAATATCATAGAGTCTAACCTTAGTGGCACACCAATAACATGAACCCTCACTACCATGGAGTCCTAAAATGACCCTGAACCTCTTCCGAAAATTTCAAAATTTTCCCAAAACACCCTTTTGACAACCCTAAACAAAATTTAATTAAAAAATTGACATTATGTATGAGGGAGGATAAAAAATAAAATGATTAAAATTTTGAGGGGTCTTACACTCCATCTCCACCACACCACCACCACCATCAATGGAAAAAAATTAAATTGAAAACCCAATCTCCATTTCCACCCTTCATTTTCTCTTTCCTTTGTTTTAGTTTTTATTTGATTGAATTTCTTTTTAAATACTTTGTAGTCAATCATATAGAAATTGAGAGGCAAAACAAGAAGTTCATCACTATAAACTAATGTTTTTGGAGAATAGTTCTCCGAATGAAACATACGACCACCCTTAAACAAGGTACAAAAGTGATGTATATGCCTGAGATTTAAGGTTCTGATACATAAATATTTATGTATTAGAAAACATAAAAAATGAATGTTTCGACTAAATAAAGTAAATGCGTTAAAGATACATCAAGAGATTTCCTTGAGAAGGTAACTAAGTTATGTATCAGAAGCTGCAAAACTAATGCTTCAAAATGAAAAGATATTGAAGTTATAAAAAGATAACCTTTTACATTTGTTTATATTAGAAATAAAATACTCTAAGATATATTAATAATGTTATAGGATACAATATATATGTCAGATCTATGATTCAGATACATCTACAAATTATGTATCTCTTTTGCTTGTCTTACAGATACATCTTTAGAATTACATATTTCTCGTAATGCACATCAAATCTATGTGTAAGATACATTTAAGAATTAATTTTGTATACTATTCTTGCAATGGAGTAATGTATCTCAACCAATAGCTGTAAAATGTAAGATATCTCAAATATTATAATCTGTAGATATATTTATTAAAAAACTGACACATTAATTGATGAGTAAACAAGTAGTAATCTAAAATATTATATTATTATGTATCAAAATATAGGATATGAGTATGTTGTCAAGGAGACTCATTATGTATCACTTAAAAAAAAGAGATACAAAGAATAGTAAAGAGATAAAAGCTTGTTTCTGTTTGAAGAATGAGAATCCTTTTTTCTGAATTTCAAAATTTGAACTAATTATGTTGTTCTTAAAATTTTGAGAGCTCAATATAACAAATGTCGAATGATTTCCTCTACATAAAGATTTTTATTTTTTTTTTAATTCATATTAATTTCTTGTTAGGATGTATTAGTTGTCATCTTATGTATCAGAAATATCAAAATCAGATATAATTTTGTTAAAAGAAGGGATAGGAAGTAATTATGGGAAAACTTGTTGGGATTTATATAAGTTTTACATCAAATAGTAAGGACCCATAAATAACGAAAGAATAGAGCAAAAATCTAATAATCCTCCAGGTAATTTTCCTAAATTTAACACTTTTTTCTATTTCGAGCTTTCCAATAGTTTCTACAGGTTATTTTTTGACTTATTGGATCAGGTGGTTTGATTATCAAGGAGTTTGGTTGGGTTTTAAACTAATTTCCCTGTTTGGGACCTTTTTAAGTTTAAAAGTTTAACTTCAGTCAAAAAATTCTAGTAAAATGGCCTCATATGAGAATTTTGATAGATTCATTAGCTCTGAAATATGAATTTTTGGCTAGGAGGACTTTTGATTTGAGTCACGAGCCTTTCAGACACATTTTGAGTGCTTGAGTAGTTTTTAGTGAAAAACAGGAAAAGTGTTGACTTTGGTCAACTACTCATTAAAATGATCTCGGTAGGTTATTTTGTCTTTTTTGTTGAGTTTAGAATGTGGTTTCTGAGAGTATAGCATATTTGGTTTTTGTGCACACAAATTTAAACGAATCCCGAGAACCCATTTGGGAAAATTTTAGACTTGAAAAATATTTATGCAATAGCACCTAGTGTATTTTTTCAGGACTGCGATGGTCTTTGGATATCACAATCGCATGGGGTATTCGCGATGAAAGCACTATGGTTTGGGTATAGATTTCTCATTGCGATTGCAATAAGGGCCATCACAATCGTGATAACTAGTGTTACTGGGGGACGCATTAAAGACCCTCACAATCTTTAATCACTCATGACATTGCCTATATTATTTCCTCCTTCATTTTTAGCACACATTTTTACAAACTTAAGATCATTATAGAGATTATGAGTCCATTAAATGCGAGATTTTCACAACTTTGAGCTTGGGTAGGTTGCATATATCCCCATACTTTATTTTTTGTTAATTTTGCGCTTAATTTAATCTCTAATTTCTCTTTAATTAGCATTTGATTCTTTGAATTTTGGGACTGTCCGTGCTAAATTGAACCTCAAAATAAGTTACATCCTTTCCCAAATTCGAGGCATGGTTCCTTACAGTATGGGTAAAGTAATTATGAATTTTATTTTTGGTTGCATCGACGGGCCTTGAGGGTCAATTTTTTACTAGATTTTTCACCATATAAATTTATTATATGGGTATTTTTAGTCTCTTACAGATGTGTAGAATATAAATAGATAAAGTGGAAGCATTTAGAGGCTTGTCAAAAGATAAAGGTTGCATTGTGATGCTCTAGATCTTGTTAGTTAGCTTTCAGGTAAGGTAAGATCTAATTTCTTCTAGATTTAACTTTATAATATGGTGTATTGGTAAATATCATGTGAGATAGGGAGTTTATAGTGTTCTTAGGATTTTTTTCTCTATTTCTGACATTTTTGACCGGTACTAGGGACTTCATAATAGGATAGTTGCTTGAGCCTTAGTTTAGGATTCTTGTATAGTGTTAAGACTAGTCTAGGAACCCGTAAAATAAATTTGGGTAGTATTCCATGGTAGGATGGACCTTATGGTTTAGGTTGCTCCTTATATTATCTTTTTTTCTATGTTTTCATATCTTATAGTGGTATTGAGGGCTCTAGGTCGTGCTATTTCTTGAAGGGGTCTCAGCTTAGTCTTAATTTGTTGTGAAGGGTGATTAACCCTCATTAGTGTATTCTTGTACTTATATATATACATACTTGAGCTGGAATGCATTTATTTACTCATACATATACATTGTGATGGGCTACAATGATCATGGAATAATTGATTTTGATTTTATATAGGAGATCATACAACCCTACTACTATTTTGTATTTTAAGTAGAGATAAGACCATTTACAAAGACTTTGGATTTGAGGGTATTGGATTATTTTCATAGATTTTGTAGTTTAAAAATCTATATTACCTTTTCACTCCTTGCTGAGGACACATTAGACCATTTATCAGTTATTTTATATCGTTGAGGTCGAGGAATGGTTTTGGGTGGTCCAAGGTATATGTACTGGATTTTGTTTATTTTCTTCATATAGATAGAGATCGATGCATTGTTGAGCAAGTGATTATGGTTTCCATTGGTCATATACTGCTTCGTATCATATCATACTACACTACATCTTCCATATATACATATATATTTTGTATATATAATTGCTATTATTTTTATATTCTCTATTTTTTTAATTGCTAGACTTTTTCCCTTGTATAAGTTTCTTCACATATCTTTTTATTATATCTTATCTTCTAAGTAAGATATTTAATCGACCTAGTGTGTCACTATGGATGCTCCTATGTTATTTGTGAGAAAAAAGATGGTTCTATGCACATGTGTAATAATTACTGATAGTTTAAAAGGTGATGATTAAGAATAAGTATTTGATTCTACATATTGACAATTTTTCCAACCAAATTTAGGGTGTAGCTATTCTATAAAAGACTGATTTGAGATCTGACTACCATCAGTTCTGAATTAGGGCATCACACATACCTAAGACTTCCTTTAGGACTCGTTGTATTCACTATGAGTTTTTAGTTATGACTTTTGGTTTGACCGATTCCCCTGCAACATTCATAGACTTGATGAACCACGTGTTCATACCTTTTTTTTACTCATTCGTGATATTATTAATTTATTATATCTTTATTTGCTTGAGGATATGGAGGTACATGAGCAGTAATTGATGGTTGTGCTCCAAACATTGTGGGGTTAGTAGTTATTTTCCAAGTTCTCTAAGTGTGAGTTCTGTCTCAAGTCTGTAGCATTCTTAGGGTACATGGTGTTTAAGGATAAGATTATAGTAGACCCTACAAATATTGAGGCAGTTTATGATTGGGTTAGTACACTATCTCCTATTGAGGTTTGTAGTTTTATCGGGTTACCGGATTATTATACGCGGTTTATCAAGGGATTTTCTTCTTTTGCAGTGTCGTTGACAAGATTGACATGGATAGATGTTCCCTTCCACTAGTCTAATTATTTTGAGGCAAGCTTTCTAAAGCTCAAGGCCTTATAGACTTCAATTCCTATTACGACTCTTTCTATTTAGGTATAGGGTTTTCAATATATTATGATGTGTATGTTATTGATTTGGATTGTGTATTGGTGCAACATGATAGATTTATATCATATGCATCCAGTCAGTGGAAGATTCCTAAGAAAAACTCACCTTAAATCCCATATTAATGGACAGACATCTAATACCCTAAGGGTCCAAGAGAACCAACTTATAACCTATGGTTATCGTGCATATAACTATGATAATCATGGAACTTGAAAAATATATATAATCTAGAGTGATAAAATACTAATGTAGATAGACCCAAAAATATATATGCATGACTTGGTTTTGGGTTCACAACTATTAAGAGATCAGATATAATAGAACTTTATATGCCGATATAAGATAGGCAAACTTAGCCTACATTGGGACAGACTTTGTCTTACCCTTAACTACTATACAATACCAAAATGCATATATAAAAGACTCAGTAAAGTTCCACATCAATCTAGAGCTCACCAACAACAACCAAGTGTCCCGTGCTCCTACTATGGAGGTCCACTAGCTGAATTACCTGTTCCTGCCACATAAAACACACCACTCCTTATGAGGGACATTTCTACAAAAGAATGTACAAAATATGTAATGCGTAATGTGACCATATGCAAATCAAGAGTTCAAATGAAATTAGGTAGCAATGTATAAATAAGGATTAAAGACCACCATTGCTTGCACTAGTAGAATCATGCACATTATGTTTTTTCTTTACTCTTATTTTCCTTATAAAATTTATAACGCATGCAATATAATTAACTAGCTGATCGATGGTAGAAGAGGATGACCCATGCTAGACATTTAACCCCTAGAAAGATGTCCTCATAAATGCACAAATTAGAATTGACTTATGCAAGGATTTTCCCCTTGAGCTTCCACCCATAAATACATGAATTGGGATCTGCCCATGCAGGGCTTTCATTCTTGAGCTGCCACCTATAGATACAAATTTTCTTTTCATTGTTTCCTTAATCTTTGGGATTGTTATGTTTGTGGTCATAACATTATTGAGCTTTGGACTTTGTGACTAGTAGTATAGATATGTGAATTGATAGCATCCATGACAACTCAGTATCATTAAAAGATATGGATTAGGATTTGAAAGATCCACCATATAAGAAATTTCAAGACAAGCTTAAATTGGCTGTGATTAGTAATAAAAAAATGTCTTATGATGGAAGCAGAGTTGGGCCCATGAAGATATTTCTTTCAAGTCTTATATTTATTTGGAGTCCCAAATTCAAGTTCAAGTTAAAGTGAAATGAGGCCAAAATCTGTACTAAAATAAAGAAATACAACAACCCAAATTTTAAGAGTTGCTTCTAGAATCTTCATTTAATGTTTTATTTTAATCTATGATTAACCATATACTTTAAAATTAGGGAAGGTGGACAAGAGAGGGTTAGTTCCATTACACTTGGGAGAGACAAAGATCATGTTTTGTCTATTGTGGTTCCCCTATTCACATGTAATGTCTTATTGGGAAGGCCATGCTATCTCTTAGAAAATTTTCATATGACTAAGAAAAGCATAGGCATTTCTTGGCGAAAGATGATGGATAAAAGACTGCCCTTATTTCTTTAACACCAATGTAGATTAAAAAAAGATCAATTAAGGGTGAGAAGATTAATGGAGGTATTTGAAAAGGAAAAAAATACAAGAGGAGAAATAAAAATAGATTTTGAGGATTAACATATTGAGAGTTCTTTTGAACCTTTGAGGTAGATTACCTTGGGATTTATCTTCCAACCTAACTAGTTGATTATTTAAGGTAGTGAGATAATT
The DNA here is from genome assembly GCF_002878395.1 of Capsicum annuum. NCBI lineage: Eukaryota > Viridiplantae > Streptophyta > Magnoliopsida > Solanales > Solanaceae > Capsicum > Capsicum annuum. The sequence continues at coordinate 112,206,970 of NC_061119.1, forward strand.
TATTTCTTTGATTTCTTCTTGGTATTCTTAGAGGATGATTAGTACTCTTCCTAATTGTTGTCTAAGGTTACTCACGAAGCAGTCAAGAAACATTTTCAAAACTTGATTACTTTCTCGAGTAAAGGAAATTTAGTTTATCCAATACCAATTCATTGTTACTTTGATTCAAATTAGTATCCTTATATTCTTGCTTATTCCCTTTTTATTAGTTTCTTAGGGCAATAAAAAGATATAAAAACAAAAAAAATTTTAAAAGTAAAAAAGTACGGTAATGTGAACAATAATTTTCAATGAAAGAACAAATACTTTTTATTGCTCTCCAAGGAATTTTCTTCATATAATTGTTTCTACAAAGAAGATTTTCATAGAACACAAGAAAAGGTGATCCAAGATCTTTATCTTATTATAAAATCCTTTCCTTTTGTTCGAGTCTTATTTTAATTAAAGCCTATGCTTTCTAGGGCTAGTTCTTCACATTATTTTTGTACCCCAAGATCCTTATTTTACTACTAAGGGATTGATGGTAGTAGGGTTTAATTATAAATCCACAATGTATTTTTTCAAAATTTATTTGCAAGGAAAAAGAGAAAAGTAGGTTTGAGAAGCCAAAAATTAGAGTTGATCTTAGAAGTCCCCCAAGGGATCCAAAAGAGATTCTTGAAAAGTACATGAGAGATTGCAATGACCCTTCAAGTTATTTATTGAGTTTTTATGTTTTTTGACATTTAGAGCTTTCCCATATTTTCCCCAATTCATTTATGACTTATAGGGATTGGCAATTCGGTTATCGAACACTTTATTTGAGTTTTAGAGTCATTTTCCTATTCTAGAGCTTTTTTTAATAAGAAAAGAACATCGGGCCAAAAATTTAGGTAAACATTATTGGATGCCAATTATGATAGTCTTATTAGGTCCAGAATATCGATTTTAGGTTAAGAGGATCCTTGGTCCGCGTGCTAAGGCTTTCACACTTATTTTGGGCTATTGGGTAGGTTTCGGCTAAAATTTACCCTTGGGTGTGGGGATATATTTCCTGCGCCTGCATCTGTAACTGTAATTTCGTTAGTAATTTGAGTTTTTAGGTATTTCTCATCGTCGCCTCTCGGTGCTAGATACTACTCCCAAAATCATTCTACTACTCATAATATACATATATATATATATTTATATATATATATAAATATATATATATATATATATATATGAAATTCACCATAAAGCAAGCATAAAGTTTAATAAGTCTGGAAACCAATTATGCCTCTATAAGAACAATCATACGACTAAAACATAAGTAAACCATGAGTTCTTGTAATAGTATGCAATTTAATTCGTAGGAGAGCACAATAGTTCAAAATCATGTAAAGTGGGTATGAACCATATTTACCAAATTAATAAAACCATTTATGAAAATGAAGTTGTTGGGCACAAGAATGAAAGGAAACCCTTGTTAAAATCCAACATACTTTCGATTGTAGAAATTTTTGGGGAAAATTTGACTCTTGGAGCTCGGGAGCTTGGAAATTTGAGAATCCATTGTGTTCCTGAGTTTTGGTAAAAGAGAGTTAAGTGTTAATGAATAAATTTAGGGGATTCGGGATGATTTATGCTGATTAAAAATGGGTTAGGGGAAATACATGGGGTGAAAGAATGAGCTTGTCCTTAATTTTTAGTGAGAATATGCTAAAACTTCCATACAGAGGGGTGTTGAGCACGCTGAACCACCAAACACATAGAAGAGGCTGCGCGCCGTGCCTCCCAACATGTAAGGAGGGCCTGTGCTCCGTTCCACCCATGGCACATGCCTTACAGTGGTGATTTTCCAAATGATATACTATACAAGGTCTATAGCAAAGGTCCATGTTCGTGGAACTTGAATTCATTGTTTAGCCCTTGACGTCCTATTTGACCCCAAATGTATCCCAAACATTTCCCCAAATTTATATTGGTCAAATGACCCCTTTTTGATTTACTCACATAATTAACCCCCAACTGACATGCATAACTTTTAAGGAGGTTACAATATCTCCCCCTTGGGATCATTTATCCCCAAAGAAAAAATAACTAGACTGAAGATTGAGGAAAAGAGCTGCAATTCCATCACCGAATTCAAAGAGATGAATTCATGATAATTAAACTACTAATTGATTGGTGTATAAGAAAATAAATGACACGAATCAAAAATAAATTCTAAGGAGAGGTTGTGACCTCATACTAGAGTAAAACTTGATGGGAATAGGGAGGGTATTTTTCCATTATGTCTACTTTTGACTCCCAAGTTGCTCCCTAAATTGACTGGTTCCTCCACAACACCTTAATCAAAGTGATTTCCTTGTTCCTTAATCTCCGAACCTGATGATTGAGTATCTTAATAGAAACTTCCTCATACGTCGAACTATTTTTTACCCCAATACTCTCTACATGAACTACTAAGTTTGGGCATTGAATACACTTCTTCAACATGGAAACAAGGAAAATTGGGTTTGGAGAATACTAGTTCATAATCCATGTGTCATGACCCGAACCAGGTCCTGTCCATGATGAGCATCTCAAGTCCACCGAGGATCGGAGACCACCCCATTTACCTAGTCAAACAGAACATAATACATTAGCCAATGAATGAATTCTAAACATATAACAAGATAAGAGTAAACAATAACTTAAATTCTAAGAAAGTCAACAACCAATACCCAATCCACAATAATGTCCACAAAGCCTCTATACCAGAAAACAACCTATGTCGGGACATGCCCCCGACCCTAACAATGACAATGTAAAAGTGAAGCCTTCAATTCTAATTTATGAAAGGAAAACCTATGGAATGATGAAGTCATTCGGAGAATGGAAGCTCACCACTTCACCACAAATGACCAACTCTGAGATCACCTATCACTCTACAAAAAAAGAAAAAGTTCCTTAAGACCCTGCATCATGTGGGGATAAAACATCTGAAGATGTTTAGTAGGGGGAGCATTAGCATATAACTCAGGATAAGGATAAAATAATCCTAGTTAAAATTTTAATTTCAAACTCGCTGCATATGTTCACATACATGCATACATATTTATAATAAATGTTGGCGTAGGTAACAAGGTTTAACATGATAGTAAACATTATCTTGGAATATGTAGCTCAACCATCATAAAACATTATCCACAGGCTATATGGGTTTAGTTGCCCCTGATGAAAGGGCCCTAGTATGTGTTAGCCGCACAAACTAGAGATATCAATGAATACCAGGGAATGATCCGACCCCAAATCAATCCTAGATACAAAATATATCAATAGTGTGAAACATGCACATGGTTATCTAGACCAACCCTTACGTCGATAAATATGAGTTTCCTGTATAAGTCATTTGAGATCCATACATTCACGGCTTAGATATATAACCCCCATTAATTCCAATTAAAAAACTTTCACATAACTCATTCATTAACCAAGGAATCATACATTAAGGCACACCATGGAATCATCATACTATTTAGCTTGCAAGCTCATAATTATACCATTACAATTCCATTAACTTGGGGAAATTCCTCGACCCCTTTTGTTCATTAAATCAAAACATAGACAACAAGGCTTTTAAATACATGTTTGTTGTTTAATTATTTATGAAATACAATAGTATATGTGACCCTACCCTACCCCGGGCCTTCTTGTAATGGACATCCCAAGTACAACCAAGATCGGGGACTGCCCCTTGTTTCCCAACCCAACAACCTATATCACGCCTTAGATGGGCTGAATTTCGAATGTATAACAAGATAGCATTATTGTTATCATCAAGACTCTGGGATATGGTCACAACCGTGACCAACCAAACCGAGTCCAACCGTACTGCACCAACCACCCAAAAATACCAAGCTAAACCATAGACCATAAACCAAAGGAAATAACAAAACATAATATGAAAATCAATCCCAAAATGTAATATGATGGAATAGGAAGAAATTATGTTCGATAATACCAGCCTCAATATCAATACCAATGCTAAGGCTGGCACCTCTATCGATCCCGTCCATACCAACCCCCAAAAGTACAAGAAAGCCTTTATCCAAAAGAATAAACAAATTTGGTTGGGATAAGCCCCCAACCATGGACAAAACCAATAGAAAAAATAAATGAAAAGTGTCTAAAGAGAATCCCCATCATAAAATGA
>NC_061119.1:112211228-112252641 GCF_002878395.1 Capsicum annuum
CTGTTTTATCATCCACATCCTTATTTCTAGAATGACACTAGTTATTCGTGGCCCGTGCTAAATTCGGGTCCAATTCTAAATATAAAATAATAATATTTTAATGCAAAAATTTAATTTATATTATATTATATTCTTTTACTGCATAATTAATAAAATTTGTATAATATTGTGAGGCAAAAATTTATGCTAATTAAATGTGGTGATTTTGATCTAGTGTTAAAAAAAATTAAGGAAAAATAACAAAACTCATTAAATAAGTATAAAGAATTAATTTGGTTTTTATAAATGTAGATTATGCCTAAATAGATTAAATTTTAAAAAAATATATTAAGTTGATCCAAATTAATTTAGCTTAGAAAAAAATTAAAATAGCATTTGAAAAATGAAAAGTATTAAATAAATTACAACAAATGAGAGTCATTAGTAAGATATAGTAAATGCTTCAACTTTAAAATGAAATGTGGTTTCAAAGTAGTAAATGTATAGTTACAAATAATTCAAAGGGTAATCTATACTCCTTTTAATCCATAGTATATGATACTTTTAGATTGGACATAACCCTTAAAAAATTAGTTATCCTAAGAAAGTACGATGTATTTTCAACAAGATACAGTTACTTAAGTAATATCAATTTAATCTAAATAAAGATAAATATATTTATCTTAATTTCTCCTTAGGAAAGAATCATTTTTGGCAATTTTTTAATTTTAACTTTAATATGATATGTTTAAAATCACAAAATTAAAAGACATTTTGGTATATTTAAAATTTTTCATTACTTCATATTCGTTTCAAATTGAAACCAAACACATAAATTGAAATGGAGAGAGTACGCCACATGTTTCATTTTACTTGATTGATATATCAAAAATAAATATTTCATTCTACCGATCCATTTTAACAAATTAAGAGAGTATTATAGTATTTTTTTTATCCATATTACTCTTAATATTAAATAACTATATAAGTAATCGTAATTAAATTTACGATTTTAAAACATCATTAATAAAATTAATTTAATAAAATACATTTGTAATCAATTTGCTTTCTCCATGAAACGACCCGAATCCGGGCCATGTCGTATGGACACCTCAAGCCTACATGAACCGGAGGTCACTCCATAACCATTCACAATTATCACATCAATCACATGGATCGGGTGGATCCCGATCATATAATGAGATAGCAGAAAATATATTATGAGTCGTAACTTAAACAATATCTAACCATTTCATAAACATCAACACACTAGACGATATACCTAAGTCCACAGTCATCCACAATACCTTTATACAAATTGAAGTTTAGAAATATATATGTCGGGACAAGCCCCCAATAATAGCCAAACCAAGTCAAAATGAGACTAAGTTTAAAGATAGAAGACCAAGAATGAATATCTTCCGAAATAAGGAAGCTCACCACTCCATAGTCAATGCACGAACCACTTCGATCACAAAATCAATGCGTAGGAAGAAAAGATGATGCTTTGATCCCTAGTCGCATGGGGACATAGCATCTGTAGACGGTTAGCGGTTGGAACGCTATCATGTAACTCAAGGATAAAGATAAAATAGCATCATCATTCAACAGCAAGCTAATATATCATATTCAATCACATTCGTAACCTTATCCATACATATAGACATATCACATGCTAACCAAGAGGACAAGTCTCATCAGCACTTAGGAAGAACTCATTCATCATGCATGCAATGGAGGACTCCAACCTTCCACACTCATAGATTTAAACATTTCTTATTAAGAATAGGACTTTAACCATAATTGCATATCATCAAGTAAGGGATTCTAACCACATACATATCCATTTAAGTGAGGAACTCTAACCACTCACACACATTCATTAAAGGAAGGGACTCTAACCACATGCTCACACATTAGGCAAGGGACTCTAACCTTAGGTCATATTAGATAGGGGGCCCTAAACCTAAGCCAATTCATTTGGTGAGGTACCTCGACCTCATGAGATCTCATTATGTAAGGGTCTTTAACCACAAGACATCACGACTCTCATTAGTTGAGATGGGGACTTTAACCTGTTGTTCATGCATCCACATATATTCAATTCTACACATAAAGACTTTAACCTATTTAGCCAATTCAACATCATACTTGACCACATGGTCTTTGTGGGAGCCTTCATTTCTTAACCATTTCAATAGGACAATGCCTTAATTTAACTCATCATACAATCAAAATATGGTCCTTAAGGCCTTTACAAGCCATTCACACTTTATTAGCAATTCTACATCACAATTTAGTTCAATACAAAATTCAAGTTCATTTTCATGTTAGGGACTTTAACCCCCTTCTTATTCATTAAGCCATCAAGGTCATCAATTACACAATACATGGATCATTTTATCTTTACATTATCATTCACCAAGAATTCATACATATTGGGCCATTTCCCTAGTTTAAAATATCATCATTATGTAATTAGACATCTCACTTAGACATTTTCACAAATACCTTATGTACATGGCCTTACCAAGACCAATTTCATGATAGAAACCATCAAGACTAGGGTTACTCAAGACCCACATGTTAGACCACATACAAAAATAATTCACACATGTAAACTACCATCAATAACATGTATAAACATAAGTCTAAGAAATAATCATCATTATTCATCATTAGTCAATAAAACTCTTTTCATTGATTTCAAAAATACCATGTACACTTACTAATACAAGTGTAAAATACATGGGTTTAGAGTTATTTAGCAAGGAGAAGAGGTATATGCCTTAAACAAGATGAATCACCAAGAATATTCACTCTTTTTTGCCATTTGAAAACCACTCTTAAAACCTTAGCCTCCAATTCTTCAAAGATAAGCTTGAGAGAGTAATTAGGGTATTTGATCCATTAAAATGGATGTTTACGAGTATACATACACTTATATAGCAAGAGGTCTTAGGATTTTAGACATAGGAAATAACCACAAGGCCCTTAGTTAAAAGATGGAAAATGACCCCGTCTAGGAGTATGACTCCCCCATATAACTCACTAGGGAACTGTACCCTAGGATATGAGTGGTACCCTGACTCATACCTATCACGACCTGAGGCTACCCCCTAGTCACGACAATGGTGCTTACAGTCACAAGTGACTACAAGCTAACCCATGAGTTGGTACCTACTGTGAGCACTGAGTAAACTGATATAAACAACATATACAGAAAAATAACTGATAATGCTATAAGGTTTTAAATAATGAAACACTATTAAATCATAGATCTGAATCATATGAAGATATACTAAAAATACTGATAAAACACTGATAAACTGACTAACTGTCTGAATGTCTGAAAAGCCTCTAACTAACTAACTGTGGAGTTGATGGGACAAACCCCCAACTAACTCCAACTAAAGGGAAATACTGAACTACTGAGATAAACTAAAATGAAACAATCATGTCCTTGATAGATGAGGACTCACCATGATTGTTGTTGATGATAAGCTAAACTATCTAAGCGCAGTCAGGAAACTGTGCGTCCGAACCTACGATATAAGACATTATAATGCAAAGAAAAGTATGCGATCAGTACTTTGAATATACTGGTATATGAGATGAGCTTAGGCTGTAATGCAGGGGTTAACTGTGCATGAAATAATGATTGGCTGAATAGCATAAGATAACTGAGTATGCATGTATGAAAACTAAAATATTGAGAATGTAAGACCAAACATGTAATGTTTCTAAAATAATCTATAAACTGAATTATTGAAATCTGATAACTGAAGTTATATGTTATGGTAAAGCACACCTGAACTGAATTTTGTACTAAATACTATACTGAAACTGTGGGAGGTATCATCTAACTGACATGCCCTAATCTAAGCTAATCAGGGTTCAACCTGTACCCCAGTTGGAGGGGTGTCAGTACCGTGCTATGGGTACTAACACATGGCTGTGTGGATTCATTCAACTAGTATACCGAAGAACTAGGGAATCAGTCCTAAACTAGCGGGTGACCCCTAAGAGAATGTCAGTCCTAAATTGGCGGGTGACATCTCAAAGAATGTCAGTCCTAAACTGGCAGGTGACATCCCATACTCCTATGTTGGCTACGCAGTTCTAGAACTTAGGGACTACTTCTAAGGACCCAGTCCTAGTGGCGAGTTATCCATTATCCTTAGATTTTCTCGATGCTAAATTCTACTTCCAACTGAACTGAAACTGATTACTGGACTGAACTAAGCTTAACTAAGCAAACAACAGATCATAAATCACTTGGCTGAATGGCAATGCTCATATTTTATCTGAACTCATTCTGAAGATACTGAATTTATGTAAACAACTAGGTATCGAGTATTCATAACCCACCAGCACTGAATGGAAATAATAATAAGGACATATAAAATCTTTGAAACATAGTAGGGAATCATTGTTCAAAATTCAACACTTAGGCACTTCATCAAACATATGAGAGTCATGAACTTAAGCATGGAAATGGGTAAATCGTGTGATAACAACATAATCACAACACTAAAACCATGAGTTAGGGATTTAATATGAAAATTTCAGCATTTAAACATTTAAAGGCTCACTCCATCAGAACACTTGTAAACACAATACATAAATCAATATTCATTAGAGCTTCATGGAGACAATTCATCATAAACATGTAAAATTCATCATTTAAAACATAACAATGGATTCTTTGACTATATGGGTAAAAAGGGACCATAGATGAATGTCACACATACCTTAAATCCTTAATCTCAAAAGAGGAACACCAATTCGGATGCTTTTTTGAAAGTTCTTGAGTTGAAAAACTTACATTCTTGGTTTTCTTGGAGAGGAGGTAATTGAATTTAATGTTCTTAGAAGATGATTAGGGTTTGTTTTTTAGAGGAAATTAAATAATATGGGCAAATAATTCCCTAACTGAAGCTTTAATTCATGTTTTTACGAATTAGGTTGATGGAAAAAAGACATAACTACCCCTCAGGAGATTAAATTTGTAACTGGGATGCAGATTAAAAGGGCATCGCGATGTGGTGAGTGTCTCATCACTATAAGCAGTGTCACGTGATGCTATCACGATGAGATGCTGGAATCAAAATCCAAACATGACCCAATCCTCATTCAAAAAATTCAAAACTTTCCCGAGACATGCTCCTTACACCCCTGAACATGAATTAACTAAAAAACCAACATATTAAAGTCGGAATGAACAATTTAAAAATCCTCGAAGTTAAGAGTCCAAAATAATACTAAGTCCCCAAGACTTAGTGAAATTTTCAGGCTTTAAGTCTCTTATGCATACAATTAGGAGTTGAACTAAGCTAAGTATAATATGAGGTACTACAGTATCCCAGGCTCCTCGTAGGCCTTCTACACTTGTTATGGTATGAGTGGACACCCTTGAGTCGTATCCAAAGGATATGACTCATGCCCTAACCGTATGCACAACTCGTATAAAAAATAGTCCACTTGAGTTGAGACTTCACTCCATATGATTGAGTTGGGTACGACTCATATGCATTGGTAACATTTAAGGGATGGTCATGTAATATAAGAGACAGTGTACTACCCTATCATGTTGGTCAAGGTACGAGTGTGGGAGAGGAGGAGGTTATGACTCGTATCCAAGGGTACGACTCAATCACCTAGTTGTACCCCCCCTAGTGAAATCAAATGATGAAGTTTTGTAAAAGGTCCAAAGTCTAGGTGTTTCACTCCATTCCTAAATAAGTGCTCCATTTGGTTTGGGCACACCCTTTAATAAAGCTTTCACTTCTAGGAAATTAATAATTACATTACCAACTTACTCCTAATTAAATTTCATCTCTTTCTAAATTTACATTGATTACTATAGACATATAAATTTTATGATTAAAATACTTTTAAAAATTAAATATATATTTATTTAAGAACAAAATCATAAAAAAAACACATAAAATAATGGATGAAGTAAGAATTATAATTAGATATGAATGAAAATGGTGAAGGAGCAAGAAAAGATAACAAAAATTATGTAAAATATCAATAGGATATTCCAATTAGAAATGCCCACTTAGAAATGAATTTTAAAAAGAAAAATGGATGAAAAATGACAATAGGTCCACATTTAACAATTTGTACTAACATAAAAATCTAAATATTATTATTATAGTAATGTGAGGATGATCAAATTTGGCCATCCTCTCTTATATTATACGGGCTCGTTTGGTTGGGAAATAAGTTATGTTGCAATTAATTATGTTGGGTTTAGTTATACTGAGATTAGTTATCCTGGGATTAGTTATCCTGATTTTATTTTTAGTGGTTGTTTGGTTTGTGGTACTAAGAATTGATAGTTTGTTTACAAAAATACCATTCACCTTATTTATCTTAATTATATTCCTTCATATTAAACTATACAAAAAAAAAAAAATTTACTATTTCTTTTTTAACTTTAATAGTTTTTTTTCCTAAAAATACATGTTAAGAAATTTATGTTAATATTTCTTAAACATGTATGAAGCTTTAATATTTCATGTTAAATTACTTATTTTATCCTAAATTCTATAAAATGTTGATAATCCCATTTCTTGTTAAAAAAATTATCATTAAAAATGTGAAAAACAGTTACTCTCATTTTTATTATTTAGTATCGTATTTGGGAGTTAAATTGTACTTTTTAAAAAAATATATATTTTTAAATATATTTAGCTATATATAAAAGAATTTTTTTATTTAATAATCAAGCATGTACTACGTTAGAAAGAGAACGTCAAGATATTAATTACTTGTCCATAATAAATTTGTTAGGAAAAATGAAAATCTAAAGTAAGATTAATAGACATTTCTAAAAAATAGAAAGAAAATTAGAAAGATAATAAACTCTTGCATCAATTTTCAATTTGATTGTATAAATAGTTTTTATGGTGCCACTATCATTTTTCATGACTCCTCGCTTTTGTAGCATTTAATAAGCTCATATAATTATTCAAATTTATCAAAATGAATGAAAATTTGTAAAGTAATTAAAATTTAAATTAGGGATAAAATTAAAAAAAAAATTAATGTAAGGACAAGTCGTTAACACTATAAAAATAAAAATAATAAAGAAAATGTTTACTTGTCAGTACTTTACATCTCCCAAATAGTGTCAAAAACATATTGCCCGATTCCCAACACGCACATCGGTACACTGTTCGCAAGTAATAAGTGATTACTTTTACAATCGAGTTTGTCGATCCCACATGGACTTAATTGATGACAAACTGTCTGTTAATCTATTGCAATTATTAGAACTGGTGTTAGATATTTTCAGAGAGGTTAAGTTTGCTATTAGGCTATGAAGTATTTCTAATAATTGAATTCGACACGATAAGATAACTAAAGTAGATAATTGTTGCAGGAGTTGTTCAACAGATAATTAAAAACTTAGGCTATGTCGTTTGCATAATTTCATATTTTTGAATTATATTTGTGAATCTTATTTAAGATATCTATTAAATTTTTGAATTGCATGGTTGATAATATAATTATGGTCTTTCGAGTCATATAATCACCTTCTCAGATTGACCTCACACCTATATTAATTAAACGGTGATGTGGTAAATTGCTCTAAATATATTTATATGTCATGTATCTGACACAAGCAGGGAAAATCATGTACATTTTCATCCTAGCCTCTAATCCATCTACAAATGAACCCTACTCCCCTGAACGGCTCAACCCACATTGTGTTCCTAGTTTTTCCATACTCATTTCCACTAGCAGTTATCTATTTGTTTTATGAGTTGCGAAGCGACAAAATAGTAGAGGGTAATATTAAGATAACAAAACACGTGAGGTTCAATACGCTAAAAAATCATATAATTAAGCAAAGATGTCCGTCCATACAGTGGTCATAACCCTAGAATGAGTGATTTTATCCACTCATTATTCAATTACACAACAAAGAATTATAAAGAACAAAGGAATAATTATCTAATGATAAAGTTCAGAAGAGAACCTTAGAATTGTGATGAATATACTTTATTTATGCTCTTATAATGTTTCCAAACATGAGTTTTATATTCCCCGTTTAAAAATGAATGACCTACTTTCCTTTTTAATTTGTTTCAAAAATAATAATCCTTTCTATTTTTGACAATACTTTTAATTCAGCTTTCCACATGATATGTTTAAGACCACAAGATTAAAGAGCATTTTAGTACTTTTGACATAACTTTAAATAAGAACCACAAGATTTAAAAGTCTTCTTTATTTTCTTAAACTCTACATTAAGTCAAATCAAGTCATTCTTTTTTTAACGGAGGAAGTACTTTTTAAAACACATTGGAGTGCCCACCAACTTCATAGCGAATTCTGAACCAAAATAAGTCATTTTTAAAATTAATTCACCAAAGTAATATATTATTTTTGAAACTTTACCAAACTAGTATAAACGTCGTTTCCAATAACGTATTATACTTTAAAAAGTTAACGGGCAAAAAAGAGGTGTGGATAACGTTAAAATAGAAATTGTTATTGTCAGTAATGTTTTTGACATAAAACATTACTGTGAGTAACGAGACTCTGCAACTCTGCCACATAAAAATCTTTGCACAAATCCGATGTTAAATTCATTACTGTCAATTATGTTTTAGCTTTAAAACGTTACTCCGAGTAACGATCCTATCAAATCAACTCAAAACTTTATGGCATCAAAATTTTTGACATTAAAGTCGTTATCAATAGGCACTTTTTAAGATAAAAATGTTACTATTGGTAATGATTCAATCGAATCAAATCACAGACCTGCAAAGTTGGAATCTTAGTGATTGATTTATCAATAAAATGTTACTGCCAATAAAATGTGACTTGTCTCATTTTCTTTGTTTTCTCATGTTTTCATCTTTCATATCTTGTCTCGTATCAATCAATAAACTCAAATCATGTAATCAAGTAAAAAAGGAGTATCAGGTTAGAAAACACTCAAAACAAAGCTTCAATATGGATGAAAACTGCTAAAAAGGTGTAAATGTAAGTATTTACAGATTGTATAACCTAAAAAATCTAATATATAATCTTATCAATCATTCAAAAACGTGGAACAACATGATTTTCACATAAACAAAATTACAGTAATTCAGTAAAAAATTGCTTACCTGAATTCTCCATAGTTTTCTGGCTGATTGAGATTAGCGAAAGCACAAACCAGAAGTATTGTTTCTCTCTCTTTACCTTACATTTCAGAATAATATTTGATAGAATTTATTTTTTTTGGCTGAGAGAGGACTCCTTTTATAATATAGAGAAGAGACTGATACAAGTGCCAAGACAAGGCCTTTCACCCAAAGTCCTAAGAAACTTCAACAATTTCAATCATTGTTTATGCACTTGAAGGCATGCGAGAGTGTGATGCATCCGACTAAGGAAGGGTACTTGATGGTTTGTGAAGAAGAGCTTTGAAAGAACTACTTTCTTACATCTCATGGGTGCCTAAAAGGAGGGGTATTGTGGACTTTTTGTATTCTTAAGTTACACTTAAGAGGCACCTCTTTTGAGGCTTCACTAAGGGAATTAGAATCTTTTATTATGTAATAGTTTAAATAGACATTTTAGCCTCTATTTTCATTAGATTTTGATGATATTGAATATTACTCTTATTTTTAGTTTTTACTCTCTAGTTGTAGCTTGAAATCCGAAACTAGGGTCTTGAATACATTGAAATAGGTTTTTCACTTGTATTGGGTCAATTGGCAAGAAAGGTATACTTGAGGAAGTGTGAGTCCTTTGGGTTTGAGGAAGTGTGAGTCTTTTGGGTCACCTAAGAGAGTGGTTTGAACTTTCATTTGTGAGGTGTGATTGGAGGTTTGATAGATCTCCTTTTGTTAATCATCTAGTGGAAGTAAGGGTCACTTTATTATCTTTACATTTTTGCATTCTTCTTCATATCTTTCTTCTTGGTGTGTTGTTTTCTCTTTATGTGCTTGCTGATTTTTGTGTTTTGTGTCTCCATTTTTGTGATTTCAAACCTTTAGGCTATCATTTGGTATCAAATCCTTGGTTAGGGTTGTTCCAACATCCCTAAATCTTGATTTTAGTGTTCTTATTTAGAAAATCTCAACACAAAAGAGTCAAAAAATCTGAAAATACAAAAAAAATGTGTGTTGTCTTGTGTTTGTTGTAGATCCAAAATTTTCAAGTTATATCTACAAGTTTTTATTGTGTTTTATTGGTTTCTTGTACTAGATCTTTGCTCTCTAGTACCTAGGGAGTCTAGATCTACTTTTAGAGCAAAGTTTGGTTAAATTTGAGCTAGATCCACCATTGTTGTGCCTTGTTTAAAGCTTTTGAGGTGGGATATCATTTTTTATCATCTTGTTTGTGAAATTTTGTGGCTGATTTTATGTTGGTTGTGTTTATCTTGGCCTAAGGAACCTAGATCTAAAAGAAAATTCAGATTTAGAGTTCATTTGCTTGTTGGTCAAACTTGGTCAACACTTGAATATTCATCTTGTTCATCCATGATCTTCATATCTTAGTGAAGAAGAACATTCAAAGTGTTTGTTTGATCCAAGAGAAGGGAAGAAAGAGAGTGTGCTTGTTGTTCGTCCAAGAATATTTTCTAGAATATTCCTAATCCATCCAAAAGAAAGGGGGGACCAAATGACAAATCAAGTACATTTGTAATTAATTGGGGGAGGGGGGGGGTCACCATTTCATTTCAATTTCATTTAAAGGCTAGAAAGGGCTCTAAATTGTTTACTTACACCCTCAAATCTGAAAATTCCTCTTCACAAAGTTGATACCTGGCCGAAACATGGGATTAGGAAATTAAAAATTCAAAAAAAATGATAACCAACCATGTATTGCCACATCATCACTTGTGATCAACCAAATTCATCTATAAAATTAGATTTTTCGTAGTCTCTAATTCTTGATTCTAGTTTCTTGTGTGTTAAACTCTATCACTAATTAGAAAACTAGTAACTACCTACTAGGTTGATAATTAGCCTTGGGTGCATTTGTTTCGTATCTTCGATTTATTGAGTGTTTTTCTATATTTTAAGTCGTAGTATTTTGTTGGTTCAAGTCCGTGCATCACTTTATTTGAGTCATTTCAAAAAAAGATCGAGTTCGGATCAAAGCTTCACTTCTCAAGTAACTTGCCAAGTATTGCCGATTCTCCAACACTTATGAGGCCAAGTGTGAGGTGAGGTTGAGTGCGAGTGAAGTGAGGATTTTGAACTAACTTGTTTGCTCGTTTTGTAGGTTGTTTTGTTTTCTGTTTTTTGCTATTTTTAGGTATATTTGACCATGTAAGCCGAGGGTTTTTCAGCCCAACCCTTGGGAAATGATATTATGGGGGCCGTGAAGGCTCACTTTGAGGCCTTTGCCCGGGATATGAAGGGTGAAATGGATACTATGAGGAGAGAGTTGAAGAGTGATAATGATGCCTTGAGGAGTGAAATGGTCACTATGAAGGGTGAAATTTCCACTTTTAGTGGAAGACTTGATTGTGTTGAAAGTAGGAGGAACTCACGACCTTCTACTCCTAATCCCTACCATCATCCTCTAGTGTCCAAACCAATAACTCCTCCATGACTATAACACTCGAAACCCTCTACCAAATGCTTAACCCTCCAAGAGTTCTATAAAACCAGCCACTAAACCAATCCCAAACCTCTCCTAACCTGACCCTACAAAGGCCACTACATCACCAAATGAACCGAGTCTAACAAGAGGGACTTGGAACTCAAACTCCACCGCTAAATCCAAACTAAATACCTCCACAAAATACTACTTACCAAATGCCAAATCCCATGGACCAAAGACCTTACCATGAACCACCTCCAATACCACAAGTTCAAGTACCACATAATCAAAGACCAAACCCACTTCCCCAAAGGCCTCAAATTCGAAACCCACTCATCCAAATTAAGGATTATGGTTGAGGAGAGAAAGAAGGATATGAAGCTCCTCACGATGATTATTGGTTTGATGAGAGAGAAAGGGAAAGATATGAACAAAAGGTACCTTATGGTAGATTCTGAGGGCAAGATGCAAGGCATGGTCATGGTGATCAACCAAGAATCTGAGACATTAGCATTAATTCAGTCAAGGTTAGCATTCCGATCTTCAAGGGAGAAAGTTATCCCGAGGTGTACTAAGCTTGGGAATCTTCTTATGAAAAGTTGTTCCAAGTGAATCACTTAACCGAGAAGAAGAAAAGTTGTTATGCCATTGCACACTTTGAAGGATATGCCAACACTTGGTGGGATTACACTAAGAGGTTCAGGAATGTCTTGACTGGTGGACAACCACCTCCTTGGGAAGACTTGAAAAGAGTAATGAGAGATAGGTATGTACCAAAAAAATTTAGACATGAGCTCTTGCCAAGCTCTACAACTTGAGGCAAGGAAGCAAGAGTGTCATGGCGTACTATGAGAAATTTCAGCAACTCATTTTGAAGCTTGATCATAGAGGTGAAGAATTCAGGCATGACATCATTCATTTTAAAGTGGGGTTGAACAAACACGTCTCTTCTCGGATGACTCTTATTATGTTTGAAACTGTGGCTGAGGTCTTTCAAGCGGCCTTGGAAATTGAAAAAGATAACAAATAAAGGTACAAGCCAAGACCTTAAACACCCAATTCGGGTTGGGTCCATTCCAAAGGTACAAATTAGCAAGCTTCAGGTTTAGGTAAAGGAAAGGAACCCTCAACTTTTGTCAAGTAATCGGAGGTCAAACAAGTGCTAAGATACCCCACAAGAACAGAAGGTAACAAACTTTCTACTCCTAATCTGAAAGGTCTTCAATGTTACAAGTGTTAAGGATGGGGTCATTGGGAAAGTGAGATTGCTACACATAGAAATGTGATCCTAAGGGAAGGTAGGTTGTATTACCTAGGTGAGGAAGTTGAGCTTAAACTCAAGGTTAATGAGGTTGGTTTACAAAATGGAGAGCCTTGTGATGGTGAACTCGAGGCCATTTGTGATAATTGTGAGAAAGAATACACTTGGCCACAAGATGGAGAGTGTCAAGTTCCTAATTATGTAGTGGGTAGGGCTATGATGAGTAAATCACTTGAAGTTCCGAGCCAAAGAGAGAATTTTTTCCACACTAAGTGCTTGATTAAGTGACGGGTGTATACTAGGGTGATTGATAGTGAAAGTTGCACAAACGCTAGTTCTAAAATGGAGGACTTCTTGAAATTGCCCACCACCCCTCATGCTAATCCATATAAGCTATAATGGATCAATAAATATGGTGAGTTAGAAATGACAAGACAATGCATGATCAAGTTCATGGTAGGAAACTACCGAGATGAAGTTTGTTGTGATGTCATTCTGATGCAAGCGTGCCATTTGCTACTTGGTAGACCATGGAAATATGAAAAATCTACCAAGCATGATAGAAGGTTAATGTAACGCCCCAAATCTGGTACCCAGAATGCTACACGATGCCCATGACCCCGAAGGACCACAAGCTAACCCATGACTGATATTTGTAAACTGAGTACTGAATAATAGTAATAATATCATAAATGTGGAAACATGAATTGAAAGTCCATAAGGTTCAATACTAGTACATAACTAAAAAATATGGTATAATAATACCAAAACAACTGAGATAATTATCTGAACATACTGTAGTCTGAAAGCCTCTAAACTGTCTGAATAAGGAGTTGATGGGATATGTCCCTAACTAACTCTAACTACTGAAATAAACTTAAAACTAAAATAGTTATATGATCATCATGTCCTCGAAGGATGAGGACTCACTTCTAACTCTGATCGCTAAACTGGGATGCTACTAGTTCTTTTGAGCTCATGCTTCTAAACCTATGGTATAAGACACCATAGAGCAAATGCGTCTGTACTTTGAATGTACTGGTATGCAAGTGAGGTAGGCTGAATACAATAGGTTCATGTGCATGAACAATACTAATTGACTGACTAATATGGATGTGAGAATATATGCATACATACGTTACTGTAACTAACATTGTGATAGGATTGAATGCTAAGTTCTGAATATTGAGTTTACTAATAACATGGAATTACTGATATCTAAGGGACTGATACTATGTTACTGATACATTAATAACTATTTCTGACAGTTTTGATTATGAAAAACTGGTCTGGTTGATGGTGTCTAACAGTCCTGAAGCTGAATATTGATAACATGAGTTCTGATAACTTATATAACTGATAACATGAGTGACTATATCAGATAGTCCTGAATCTGATAGAACTAGATGAGTTTCATACTGTATCTGAGTAACTGAACCTGAGATCAATCCTATCTAGCGGGTGATCTCTAAATCTGATAATATTATTACTGATTGACCATAGTTGAGATCAGTCCTGTCTAATGGGTGATCCTACAGTCTATTTATAATGATAAGGAATGACTGTATCTGACAGTCCTAAATCTATACTACAGAGTTGTATCGACTGTATCTGACAGTCCTTATTCTGTAATTAAAACTATGGGATGTATTCATCTAACCGACATGCCCCATACTAAGCTCACTGGGGTCTAACCTATAACCCTAGTTGGAAGGGTGCCAGTACGGCTCCACTGGTAAAGACAACTACTATGGAGTCAATCCTAATCTAGCCGGTGACCCCTGGGATCAGTCCTATACATTTAAATACGTTAATGGGTGATCCCTAAGTATGTCAGTCCTATCTAATAGGTAACATCTCGTACATATACTGGCTACGTAGTTCTGGAACTTAGGGATTGCTTCTAGGGATCTCAGTCCTATCTAGCGGGTGATTCCCCATCCCTAGTCTCGCTCGGTGCTGAATCCTACTCCCATCTAAAAGAAATTGAACTAATTAATTGAGTTAAACTGATTAACTGAACTGAATTGATGAGCTAACTGAATTGATACTAGTGGTATTGTTTAGCGGAGCTAAACTAAATTTATTGAGTTCCGTTAACTGACGGAATATACTGAGTTCTGAGGACTGACTGAGAATACTGAAGTTACTGAGATTGACTGGGAATACTGAGGTTGCTGAGATTACTGAGTACTGAGATCATTGAGATTACTGAACTACTGAGATTACTAAGATTTTTTGAGTCACATGACTAACTGAGTTCTATGAATCATAGCTTGACTGAGGAGATCGTAAAAACATGACATAGCTCTAGGCACACAGCTAAATGCTTGGTTACAAGTACCCCCAGGACTCGATGAGAAGAAACTGACATAGCATGGCTTACTTGAACACATAACTAACATCATAATCCAGAATACATTTATAGAAGCATTCCATCAAAACATATGATAGGCATAACTTGTAATACATGGGGATTTCATGATATACTAGTTGGGCATTGTTCCTTCATCTAGGCATTTAATTAAACACATGGTAGGTATAGCACATGTAATAACATTATTCAATAATTAATCATCATGATTCATCTCTAATTTTATCATCCTAGGGTTTATTCATAGGTTCATATGAATATACATCTATACAAATCAATTCTACATAAAATTGATCACCCAACATGAAGTTGAATTGAATTGATCATTCTCAACATAAAAAAAACTAACCCAACATGAAATTCATAAATAAATCCATAAACTTAAACTTAGAAAAGAGATTCTTGGGCTTCATGGATGAAAGGAGTCCATAAATAGACACTACGCATACCTTAGTTTGTGATTCTATGAATATTGACGGAGCAATTCTTGAAATTTGATGGTGAATTCCCTTGGAATTGAACCTTCTATGAAAACCCTAGGGCTTGTTCTTGAGAGTTTTGAGAGTAATTGAGAATAAGTTGCTGAATTATGGTCAAATCTCGTGTTATAAGGCTTATATAGGGTGGAAAATTGACACTTTTAACCCTAGGACACGTATTTAATTTCTGAGAAAATTTCCTGATTTTCATCCTTGGCGCGACGAGCCACTATCGCGCCAAGTCACTGGAAAGTGACAAATGGGAAATTGCACGATAGTGTGATGCATAGCTATCACGTTTCCACCTTGCCCATGACCTGGAAGTTTGGCACGATGTACCACTATTGTGGAGCAATACTGGAAATTGACAATTTCCATTTGAGCTATCTCTGTGATGCGCTGAAGGCTTAGGAGATACATTGTCTCACTAAAAAGGCTCTAAATCTTCACCCGGGTGTCAAATTTGGGTGAATTTGGTATCGATGAAAAGCTTATTTGATTCCCCACATGATTAAAAGTGAAAATATTGAAAATACTATATTTACAAAAGTGGATTCATCTTTCAAAGAAAGCTTCTAACATTCTTAGAAAACTTTTCAAGCTAGGAAAAGTACGAGGTATTACAGTTAAACACGTATTCACTTGTGCACGGTGGGAAAAAGTTAACATTACACCCACTTTCACCCTCCCAAGTGAATGAGTTGCATCAAAAGTTAAGAGAGTTGAAATAAAAGGGAAGCAAAAGGCAAGAACCCAAAAAGAGGAAAAAAGGGGAGGTTTCGGGTTCTACCTCTTCTAATGGGGGAGTTGCTGATTCTAAGGATCAAGGACCCATGGTTATGTTGGCTAGGAGGAACGCTTTGTTCAAGGATCAAGACATAGACACTCCTATGCTCCTCCTAGCTCAGGCTCTTAATGCTAACTTTTCTTCTTCTTCTTCTTCTTCTTCTTCTTCTTCTTCTTCTTCTTCTTCTTCTTCTTCTTTTTATTCTTATTTTCCCATTATATTTCACTTGTTTTGCAGGAGTTTGATGATGTATTTCCTCAATAATTGCTACAAGGGTTTCCCCTAATACGGGGAATTGAGCACCAAATTGATTTGGTGCCAGGTTCACAACTTCCAAGTAAACCAGCTTATAGGAGCAATCCCACAGACACTAAGGAGCTAGAAAGACAAGTTCAGGAGATTCTTAACAAAGGCTACATCAAAGAAAGCTTAAGTTTGTATGTTGTCCCATTGATTTTGGTACCAAAAAAGGATGAAACTTAGCGCATGTACGTTGATTGTAGAGCCATCAACAAAATGACTATAAGGTATCGACATCCTATCCCTAGGCTAGATAATATGTTAGATAAGCTCCATGGTGCTTTTGTTTTTTATAAAGTTGATCTTAAGAGTGGCTACCACCAGATTTGTATGCAACCTGATAATGAGTGGAAGACCACATTCAAGACCAAATTTAGTCTATATGAGTAATTGGTCATGCCCTTTGTCCTCCTAGCACCTTTATGAGGCTAATAAATCATGTGATAAAGCCTTATATTGGAAATTTTATGGTTGTCTACTTTGATTATGTGTTGGTATATAGTAAGTCTATTGATGAATATATGAATCATTTGAGATGTGTGTTTGTTGTGCTTCGAAGGGAGAAGTTGTATGCCAACATAGAGAAGTGTTCTTTTAGAGTTGATAAAGTGGTCTTCTTGGGTTTTGTTGTGAGTTTAGGGGGTGTTAAAGTGGACGAATCTAAGATAGACTCTATACAAAGTTGGTCGACCCCTAAGACTACTGGAGAAATCTGAGTTTTCATGGGTTGGAGATCTTTTATAGGAGGTTTATCAAGGTTTTTAGCTCTATAGGAGCCCCCTTAACCGAAGTTATTAGAAAGTACCAACCCTTTATGTGGGGTGAAGAGCAAGCTAAGGATTTTGAGGCCTTGAAAGCTTTGCTCATTTTGGCTTCCTTATTGCAATTGCCCAATTTTGATAAGACATTTGAGGTTGAATGTGATGCAAGTAAGGTTAGTATTGGCGCTATTTTAATGCAAGAAGGCAAGCCCCTTGCTTATTTTAGTGAAAATCTCAAAAGGGAAACTCTTAATTATTCGACTTATGATTTGGAGTTGTATGCCCTTGTTAGAGCCTTAGGTAATTGGCAACATTATTTATGGCCTAAAGAGTTTGTGATACAAATGGATCATGAATCGTTGAAACACCTTAAGAGCCAAGACAAGTTGAATAGGCGTCATGCTAAGTGAATGAATTCATCGAGACTTTCCCCTATGTAATCCATTACAAAAATAGGAAGGAAAATGTAGAAGTCGATGCGTTGTCTAGAAAGAATATGCTTGTTGCTAATTTGTCTTTGAAGTAGATAGGGTTTGGGAGTTTGTGGATATTATATCCCGAGGATTCTATCTTTTCTCCTATTTATAGAGAATGCGAAGAGTGGGTAAGGGACCGATGGCTCAAAGAGAATGGTAATTCCTCCTACTCTCAGTTTGATGGTTATTTGTTCAAAAGGAGGAGATTGTGTGTTTCTTCTAGTTCATGGAGGGAACTTTTTGTGAGGGAGGCACATGATGGTGGCCTCATGGGGTATTTTGGGGTTGATAAAACCCTCGGTATCTTAGAGGAGCAATTCTATTGGCCAAAAATGCGCAAAGATGTTGCTAAGATTTGTGGCCAATGTATGGATTACCAAAGTGCAAAATCTCGCCTCTTACCTCAAGGATTGTACACCACACTTCCCACTCCCCTTATCCCTTGGTTAGATATCTCCATGGAATTTGTTTTGGGGCTACCAAGGACTAGAAAGGGTTGAGATAGCATTTTTGTTGTCGTTGATAGATTCTCCAAAATGGCTCACTTCATTCCTTGTGCCAAAATCGAGGATACCCCTAGCGTAGCTTTTTTATTTGTTGAACATGTTGTAAAGCTTCATGGGATCCCAAATACTATAGTGAGTGATAAGGACTCAAAGTTCCTAAGTCTTTTTTGGAAGTCCATGTGGGTTAGGCTTGGTACGAAGTTGCTTTTCTCAATCTCTTGACACCCACAAACCGATGGCCAAATGGAAGTAGTAAATAGGACCTTGGGTTCTATGCTACGGACTATGGTTAAAGGTAAAATGACTTCATGGAAGGACCACCTACCTTTGGTGGAATTTACATACAATAGGGTGGTTCACTCAAGTATGGGAATGACTCCCTTTGAGTGAGTCTATGGCATGAACCCCCTTACCCCTTTGGATTTAACTTCTTTGCCTAGTGAACTTGTGAATAACTTAGATGGCAACAAAAGAGCTGAGGCAATGAAGAGAATGCATGAGAAGGTATGGCTAAAGCATGAAAAAAAGAACTAAGAGGTTGCAAGGAGGGTGAACAAGGGTCAAAAAAGGCTTGTGCTTGAACCCGGAGATTGGGTATCAGTATACTTGAGGAAGGAGCAGTTTTTGAATCAAAGAAAGGCCAAGATTATGCCTCGGGAAGACGTACCCTTCCAAGTTCTTAAAAATATCAACGACAATGCCTACCAAATTGATCTACCCTCGGATTATCCAGTACATTCCACTTTCAATATTTGTGATCTTTCTCCCGTGGACATTCTTGATGTTAATGAAGCTGCAAGTTTGAGGACAAACTCTCTTCAAGATGGAGAGAATGATACAAGTGCCAAGCCAAGTCCTTTCATCTGAAGTCAAGCTAAGGAACTTTAACAATTTCAATCATTGTTTATGCACTTGAAGATGTGTGAGAGTGTGATGCATCCAACTAAGGGAGGGTACTTGATGGTTTGTGAAGAAGAGCTTTGAAAGAACTACTTTCTTACATCTCATGGGCGCCTACAAGGAGGAGTATTATGGACTTTTTGCACTCTTAAGTTACACTCAAGAGGCGCCTCTTTTGAGGCTTCATTAAGGCCATTAGAGTCTTTTATTATGTAATAGTATAAATAGACATTTTAGCCTCTATTTTCATTAGATTGTGATGACATTGAATATTACTCTTAGTTGTAGTTTTTACTCTCTTGTTGTAGCTTGAAATCCAAAACTAGGGCCTTGAATACATTGAAATGGGCTTTTCCACTTATATTGGGTCAATTGGCAAGAAAGGTATGCTTGAGGAAGTGTGAGTCCTTTGGATCACCTAAGAGAGTGGTTTGAACTTTTATTTGTGAGGTGTGATTGGATATTTGATACATCTTCTTTTGTTAATCATCTAGTGGAAGTAAGGGTCACTTTACTATCTTTACATTTTTGCATTCTTCTTCATCTCCTTTCTTCTTCGTGTGTTGTTTTCTCTTTATGTGCTTGCTGGTTTTTATGTTTTGTGTCTCCATTTTCATGAGTTCAAACCTTTAGGCTATCAGTGAAAGTTATTTTTTCACGTTCCATCAACGTGACTTGTGGATATAATAATTATCCCACTAACAGTCCGTAATTATCCAACTAACAGAGTAATCAGTAGTTTTAATCCTACTAGGTAACTTCCCCATACAGATTTAGGATTTAACTTATTCAAGTAATATTAAACCAAAAATAAATTAATTATATGGGCCATAGAAACTTACATTCTCCCACTTGGGGCACACAATGTTAATTTAGTGGTTTAATTTGTATGTCAATCGTGTGCGCAATAAATGTTAAATCCAACATCATTTGTCATTATTAAATAAATCAGCTAAAATGAGTCATAGCAGTTGTACGTCACTTTACTTGACATAATTCCTTCCAGGTACTACAATATTAGTCTATTACCTAACATAACCTTTCAAATACATAATGGGTCTAATGATAACACTTAGAAAACTTTATCTAAGTCAGAACCTGTTATCACCATTCATAATATTATGTGTACAAGAGAAAACAAGTAATAGCAGAAACATATATATTAAGCTCAAAGTGTCAATTACATAAACATAATAAAGTCTTTACATGAAATCATTCATTGATATAAATAAGACCCATCCTTTTAGCATGTTCAACAAATATTTTGGGCAGTAATCCTTTCGTCAAAGGATCAACAATCATAAGCTTAGGCTTAATATGTTCAATTGACACTTTATGTTTTTGGACTTCTTGTTTAATCGAAAAGTATTTCAATTCCTTATGCTTAGCACCTTTCAAATACTTATTGTTTTTAGAGAAGAAAACTGCGGAAGTATTATCATAAAATATTTTCAATGGCTTGGCTATATTGTTGACTAGTACAAGTCCTGAAATAAAATTCTGCAACTAATTAGCCTGGACTATGACCTCAAAGCATGCCACAAACTCAGCTTTCATAGTGGATGCAGTTATAATAGACTATTTCATACTCTTCCATGATATTGCTTATCTAGCTAATAGAAACAGATATCCAAATGTGGATTTTCTTGTATCCACACAACCAATATAATCAGAATCTAAATATCCAACAACATCTAGATGATCATATCTTCTATAAGTGAGCATATGATCTTTCGTTCCTTGGAAGTATCGCAACACTTTCTTTGCAGCCTTTCCAGTGATCCATTCCAGGATTACTTTGATATTGACCCAATATCCCAACTATTGATGCATAGGAAATATCTTTTATTTGTTTTCATTCCAAGTCATTCTTTGGACATTGATTGAGACTAAACTTATCTTTTTTTTGAATTAGAACGGGACTTGATGAGCATTTTTTTCATTCTAAATCTCTCTAATACTTTTTCAATATAGGTTTTCTGAGACAATGCCAACAATCCTTATGATCTATCTCAAAATATTACTATTCCAATTATATAGGATGCCTCTCCCATATCTTTTATTTCAAATTTATTAGAGAGATATTTCTTGGTATCATGCGACAAATCAAGATCATTAGTAGCAAGCAAGATGTCATCAACATAAAATACTAACATAACAAACTTAATCCTACTAACCTTCAGATATATACACCGATCAACAATGTTTTTTTTTAATTCAAATGTGATAATCATTTCATTAAACTTAAGATGCCATTGTCAGGAAGCTTGCTTAAGTGCGTATATTGACTTATTAAGTTTGCACACCATGTGTTCCTTTTCTTTTGATAAAAAACTCCTTAAGATGATTCATATAAACTTCTTTCTCTAAATATTCATTCAGAAAGGTTGTTTTCACATCCACTTGATGTAGCTCTAAGTCAAAATGAGCTACTAAGGCCCTTATCATTCTGAGTGAATCTTTTCTAGAGACAAATGAAAATGTCTCTTTCTAGTCAATTCCATTTTTTTGAGTGAAACCTTTGACAACAAGTCTGGCCTTATGACATTCGATGTTTCCAGTTAAGTCGCGTTTGGTCTTAAAGACTCATTTACACCCAACTCTTTTGCAACCTCCGGGTAATTCAACAAGGTCCCAAACTTCATTCTATTCCATAGATTTTAACTCATCTTTCATAGCATTTATCCATTTATCAGAATTGCTGCTTTCAATGGCTTGTTAAAATAAAATTGGATCATTATCAATTCCCAAGTCAGTTTCTGACTCATGTAGATATACCAAATAATCATCAAAAATAACAGATCTTCTTTGTCTTTGGGATCTTCTTGATACTATTTCTTGTGGTTCATCTACTACAGGTTACAATTATGGCTTCATTATGATTAGTAAGAGCATTAATTTGTTGTTCTTGTTGATTACTTTGTTGTACAATAACTTTAGGAACAACAAATTTAAAAGAAGTACAGGATAGAAGAATTCGCCCCCTAACTTCTTTAATTTCGACATTACGTGGTTCTTCACTCTCACTAACTTCGTCATTATCAATAAACCTAGTGTTTTCAGTTTCAACTATTCTCGTACTATGATTAGAGTAGTAAAATTTATACCACTTTGATTTTTCTAGAAAACAAATGAAGAAACCACTGATTGTTCTTGAATCTGGTTTCTTTTCTTGTGGATTATATACTCTAACTTCTACGGGCAACCCCAAATATGCAGGTGCCTCAAACTAGGTTTCCTACCAGTCCACAATTTAAAAGGTGTCTTTGGAACTACTTTAATAGGAACCTTATTTAGCAAGTAAACTACAATCCTTAAAGCATACATCCATAACTAAGGAGGTAAAGATGAATTACTTAACATACTCCTAACCATATCCATTAATGTACAATTATGCCTTTCTGCCACACTATTTTATTGTGGTATGCCAGGTATTATGTATTGAGCACATATGCCACGTTTTTTGAGGAATTTAGAAAATGGACCTGGGTGTTGTCCAGTTTCATCATATCTTCCATAGTATTCACAACATTTATTAGACCTGATTATTTTCAACTTTCTATCTAATTGTCTTTCAACCTCAGTAGTAAATACCTCAAAGCGTTAATCTCTTAAGATTTTTCATGCAATAAATAGATATATCCATAAGTAAAAAGTCATCAATAAAAGTGATAAAATATTTTTCTTTATTAAAAGACGTGATATCAAAAGGACCACATATATCAGTGTATATAATTTCAAGAAGTTGTGTGCTTCTTGTGGCTCCTTTCTTGGTATGTCTTATTTGTTTTTCTTTAATACAATCTACACAAATATTAAGGTCAGTAAAATCTAAATCTAGAAGAATTTCATTCTTAACTAAACTTTCCAGCCTTTCTTTAGATATGTGACCTAAACGTTTATGCCACAAGTAAGCAGATTGTTCATTCACCAAACGTTATTTGGTTTCAACATTATGATGCAGAGGTAAGACTGTTTCGACAAATAGATTATCAAGATTCAGTTTGTATAAGTTATCACAAAGAGTACCAGTACTAATAAGATATTTATGTTTAAACAAACTAAACCATCCATTAACAAAATTAAAGAAATATCTAGTCTTATCTAACTTAGAAAAAGAAACTAAATTTCTCGAAAGAGAAGGAGCATAAAAATTTTCAACTAAATCTAAGTGAAGCCCATTATCAAGAATCAGACGATTAGTCTCGACAGCTTCAACTGGAGCCTTCACTCTATTCACCATGTAAACATATCTTTCATTCCTATTTATGGTTTTAATTGTAAGGAATCCCTGTATAGTATTAGAAACATGAATAGTACAACCAAAGTCAATCCACCACGTATTATAAGGAACTTCAGTTAAATTTGATTCAAGACATGTAAGACCACTAGGCTTACCTTTCTTCTCAAACCATGACTTATATTTCAGGCAATCTTTCTGAAAATGTCCAGTTTTTCCACAGAAATGACACTTACCATTTTTGTTTCCTTTCTTACGTACTTCAGATAAGGTGTAACACCCCAAATATGGTCTTGAGATGTCACACAGTGCTTAGAACTACAAGTGATCCTAAGCTAACCCTTCTACCAGCATAACTCATAAGCAACTGAATAAAATACATAAATCTGAATGAAATAAGCGGAAGATAACTCTTTTCTGAATCAATACCAAACTAAATTAAAATAATTACAACTCTACTTTTACAAACAAAATTGGAATCAAATACCTTAACTCTATTGATTGTCTATGAAGCCTCTACTAGTATTAACTATAGGAAGTCAGGACATGACCCCCAACTATCCCAAATCAATACGACTGAATTAAAAAAATATTTCTCAAACTGTATGACTGACTCGAGCCCTTGAATCAAAAGGATTCATCACCTGCTGACTGGAAGCTGCAACCTGTCTGAATATAGTATGCGTACTACAACTGAAATGATACCTACATTATGAGACAATGTAGAAAATAGACGTATATGTGGATCAGTACTTTGAGGATGTACTAAGAATATGGGGGTAACATAATATCAATCATCATAATTTGTAAAACAATGCAAGATAAATGTAAATGACTCACATAAGATGGAATATCTGAAATACTGAAGATCATGAGTAACAAATCATACTTTATAAATCTAGGGAGTCATAACATTTTGTTCTAAAGGATGTACTTACATTCTCTCTTTAAATTATACTAAGTGTAGAAAGGACTCACTCTTTAAATTTGAAATCTGAAACTAATATCTTTCTGTAAAGCGTAATCTGAGTAAGCTTTGTGAAAGTTTAAACTTAGTTTTATAAAAGCTTTCTGTTATTCTTTTCTGATAAAAACTATTTTGAAAATCTTTACCATTAAGCTGTAAGGAAAATACTTTATCTTCAGGCTTTAAACCAATAGACTATTTTAATAGTAGGAGATATCTTTTTGGGAGGTTCTTCTAACCGACATACACCATGTGAGCATCCATGGAGTCCCACGTCTTTTCCCTATAGATAGGGTTGTTCTACCCTTGCCATATGAATAAAACTTCTTATCTTAAGTGATCAAAATCTTAGTCATCCACGTAGAAGTGGAAATAATCTTAGTCCTACAGTAGCACGTAGTTTTGGGGCATGAAACCTTGGTAACATACCCATTTCGGTGCTAAATACTACTCCCATTCTTATGCTCAAAATCTTAAGAAATCCACTTCAAAAATAGCACAAAGGTTTACAAGAAAACCAATTATGCCTTTTGTTTTCTTTAAATCTCAAGTCATATGAACAAAGTGGATTTTTTATCTTAGCTTAGGACCAAAAAGGTTAATTTTTTATCAAAATCTGAGAATAATCTTATCTGAGGGTGCTCATAGCACAAATAATCTTAAAATAGCAATCTTAATTAGGGAATAATGACCCATGCATCAATCTCATGTTAAAACATCTTAAAATCCATGCTTGATAATATAAGCATTTATAATTCATCATAAAATTTGGAAATTACAGCAATATGCATGAAAATATGAACAAAATTATGCAATACAACTTCTAAATCATTGAGAATATCATAAACTTGTAAATAACAATAATGGGTGTAACCATAATTTGAAATTCCTGAAGACTCACATAAATTTCAGTAAAAGTTGAATTTAAAACAAGTTGGGCACAAGGATGAAAGGATTATAATTGTTCATACCCCACATACCTTGAATGATGAACTAGATGAACAAGTTTGCTTTTAGGATTCTATTTATGATCTTGAATGATGATTCTTGAAATTTTTGAATTGGGTACTTTGAATCTTAAATTGATTTGGGAAAAGAACGGTGAAATCTTGGGGATTCTTGAAGTTAAATGGTGAAGCTTAGGATTTTGAAATATAAGCATAAAATGCTTGTAATAGGCTTAAATATTTTGTTTGGACGGAATTGGGGGCTTGGAAATTGTCCAAAATACCTTTTTTAAACCCCTAAACGAAACTGGAAAAATAAACTAGAGTCCCTATTTAATGGGCCACCGTGATGCGCCACTATCGCACTGGCTCACTGGAATTTAACAACTGAAAAATTTAGGGGTCTCCGCGATGTAGAATTATCGCGTTGTCCAACTGGATTTTGACAATTGGGACCTGAAACTTCAACGCGATGCGCCACCATCACGGTACCCTATAAAGATGCCATTTTGGCCTTCGGCGCGATGCACCACTATAGCGTTGGACTACTATAAATTGACAAATGGAAAAATGGACCTCTTCTCGATGTGCCGATATCGCGGTGGTCCACTGGAATTAACGATTGCCATTTTTGCCTTTTCCGCGATGCGCTGAGAGTCCAAGAGACACACTGTCAACTTAAAAATGCTCTAACTTCTCATTCGAGTGTTGGATTTAGGCAAATTTGGTATCGATGGAAAGTTTATTTAATTTTTTGCACAATAAAAAGTTGAAATATTGAAAATACCACATGAAATAAATATTATTTATTTTGAAAGCTATCTTTTAATATTCTAGGAACTAATTTAAGCTAGAAAAGTTTGGGGTATTACATAAGGACTCATTAACATTAAGTTACTTTTGTTTTCCATTACCATGCTTCTTTCCTTTATTTTCAGTTCCTTGATGATTCGCAAAGAGTGGGTTCCATGATTCTTCAGCTTTGTTTCCTCTTGAACCAGCATACCATGCAATTTATGAACGTTCTATTTGTCTTTCATGGTGTTGTAGTTTATTCGAAAAGGACCATACTCAGACAGTAATGAGTTTATGATGAACTGCAAAAGAAAATTTTATTCCACTTCCATATTCAAAGACTTAAGTCTTGCTGCTATGTTTGTCATTTTAATGGCATGCTCATGCATAGTACGTGAACCATCAAACTTCATGGTGGTCAAAGTACCCATTAGTGCCCCAGCAAGAGACTTATCAGCAGTTTGAGAAGATTCTTCCACATGTTTCAGAAGTTCTTTTGTAAAAAGAAGTACTAGTAAAATTCCCAAAGGTGTTTGTTGATGCATATATTTTCCTAAAAAGTTAGTGCCATTTTGGATGTTTTTTTTTTTTTTGAAGTTTGTTTAAATTAACAACATTAGTATAACTAAAGTTATATGATCATGAGAAAAAAGAGAAATATATATATATATATATATATATATATATATATGTATATATATATATATATATATTAGGCGGCAGCGAACCCCCTAAAATATAAAGGGTAAGATGCGGGGAAAGAGTGAAAGGAAATGAAGCAACTTAATGAATACTTAAATGTAAATAATGCAAAGTACAATAAGTAAATTAGGCGGAAGGGCCGACCATATGTTAATGATGGAACTAATTAAATAAAGTGAAGAAAATTCAGAATTAGGAAAATTGACTTTTGATATTATTATCAAAAAGTAAATTTAAAGATTACAGAGATAGAGAGAGAGAGAGCAAACTCTAACCATGATTTCTAGTGAGAGAGAACTTCTCCCAAAGAAAATAATGTGTCTTTTTCAAGAGGAGAAGTGGGCTATTTATAGCCAAAATATGCTACAGTAAAAGTACTATAGTAACACCTTTAATTATTACTATAGTGTTGTTATAGTGAGCTATAGTTACATCCACTATGATTTTCAACAATTGGTCGGTGATTTCATGCATAACATCAATATTTTGATGACTCCTTGATGATGTCAAATTGATTGAATCTCTTCTTTATCATTTGTGTCTGATTTTTCCATTGAATGTTTATTACTGGAAACTTCATCTTTGATTTGTTGGAGAATTTTTTCCATTTGATGAATAAAATCTCCTCGACTACCTGACTTAGCTAACTGTGCAACCGCAATTGATTTCTATTGTAGAAATGAGATTTGGGCATCATCTGTTGGAGCCAGATATCCAAGATTGTGCTGGAACCATTTTTTTATGTCCGGTACGTAAGCCTCCATTGAATTCCAATTCTTGTATCATTTACAATGACCTTGGAGAGCTAACCAGAAGCCCCTTATGCCCCTCCAATTTTGGGAAAAGTATTATTAATGTTGCCCGCAATATTTATTCGCATGAATATTAGGTCTAATCTGTTAGACCAATCCTAATGCTTATAATAGGACCTTTCTTCATCATTGCTAGTTTTAGTAATAGCAGTTGGCTTCTCAGAGCAAAGTGCAATATCAAGATCTAAGACCCCAAGATGGACTCTGATCTGAGGACGCACCCATCTAAAAAGTTAAGACCATTCAAAATCATAACAGAGGTAGAGTGCGAATGAAGAGCAAATGCTACAAGTAGAACATGCTCATTTGTTAATACTTTGAGTTACAAGTTTAAACATATTATCAAATTCAGAAATGAATTACTTTCTTAAATGTATATTGATGTTCTCCTTTGGGCGAAACATCAAAATACAACTTTAAACATAATGATGCTTAAAATTATATTTAACACAAATCGATAATATTTAATACATCAATATTTATTATCTTTGGATAAATAAATAAAATAACGATACATAAAAATTATCTCCTTAATATTTTTTGGTCATACGAACAAACAATCAACCTTTGGATAATCCACAAATGTCTTATAACCAAAAATTATAATTTACCCATCATTGTTAGATCAGTTTTAAGCATCAAGATTAATGGGTAATTAATTTAAATTTAATCTTTATTTTGAAATTAATTTCATAAAGATTCGACTACTTTGGTGATTAACTAATCTCACATATATAATTCCAAAAATAAATTAATTAAAATAATAATTATTTGTTTATTAATTTAATTTAAGTCATTGTATAAAAATTGGGTTCAAATGTTTGAAACCCAATGAATGGATTGATCATAATTTCAACAACTTTGGTAGTCTTAGTTACTTCCAAAGTTTCTTTTCAATTGTTACATGATTCTGCATTTAAGAATAAAAATGCAGAGAAAACATACTCCATCCAAATTTGATCATAAAAGACAAAACAATCAAAAAATAATTAACAAATAATTATGTCTATCTCATGCATATTATATAGCTACAATAATACACGTTTTATGTGATAAACTAAAACATATCAAATTCCTCAAAAATGAAAAAAAGAAAAAGTTATAAGCATTAGCCAAATATTTCAAATCATATGAAATTAAAGTAGCGGGTAACAAATCGGATCATGAATCAAAATAAAAATAGATTACATAATTGAGACATAATTAAAACTATAAATAAATTAGTCTTAACAAAATTCAAACTCATATCCATAAACTATCAATCCTAAAACTTCATAATTAGGGTTCATAAAATTGAAAGTAACTATTAATTTTAGTGAAAAATCATTAGTTTCGAGAACCTGGCTTTGACACCACATGTAAGGATTTAACAGATTGTATAACCTAAATAATCTAATATATAATCCTTTCAATCATTTAGAAATGTGGAACTACATGATTTTTACATAAATAAAATTATAGTAATTCAGTAAAGAATTACTTACCTGAAATCTCCATAATTTTCTTGAAGTATTATTTCTCTCTCTTTACCTTACGTTTTAGAATAATATTTGATAGAACTTATTCTTTTTTTTGGCAGATAGAGGACCCCTTTTATAATACAGAAAATAGATAGTTATGTTGTCACGTTCCATCAACGTGATTTGTGGATATAATAATTATCGCACTAATAGTAGTTATCGCACTAACAGTCAGTAATTATCTCACTAACAGAGTAGTCAGTAGTTTTAATCCTACAAGGTAGCTTTTCCATACAGACAGGATTTAACTTATTCAAGTATTATTAAACCAAAAATAAATTAATTATGTGGGTCATAGAAACTTACAGAAAATTCACCCAATATCATCTACCCAATGAAATAGTTATCGATAATGAATTAGTGACTATACCGTGGATAAACATTGATTTGAAGCCATATGAAAATTGTTTCAGCCAAGTATATGAACCTCACGAGTTCCCCGTGATTTTTTTCTCACAACATGCCACTATAAAGAAGGTTTATACTGGTAGGAGCATTATCCATTGAATTGCATTGCCCATTGTATATCATTACTTTGCTTCACTTTGTACTTTCCGAATACATGTCTTTATTGTGATCAACAATTACTTATCGAATGATTCTAGTCATCTGCTTATTTTTGTTTTTTCTGAGTTATTGGATTATTGTGATGACTTAACAAGGTTCATAGCATATTTCTATTATATCGTTGTTAGCTCTTTCTCGGTCGGCTTATAATACCAATTGAAGATGCATATTTTGTACTCATACTATTTTTTATGTCGATTCTATTACTAGTTGGCCTAGTTGATTTTTAGTCCGAGGCGATGCTTCTTCAAGAGCTTTGGTAAGCTCCTTCGTGTTCAAAGTGATTACTGAATCCCTCTAGACTTACTTTCCTGTCATTACTACTTTAAAAAAAGTTTCATCTTAGCGACAACTGAATTCAATTAGATGCTCTGGTATTGGTGGCACTAGATTTTGGGGGATTTTATGGTTAATTTTCGTACTTAATATCTATAAAGATATGAAAGCTAATTTTTAAGTCTTATTACTTTATTTTTACTACTTCTGCTTTATTATTGGTTGTTGTGTTGAGTAAAAAGTTAGCTTACCCGAAGGTGCATTAGGGAAGGTGCTATAATGACATTGAAATTTTGATTTGTGACATAAATAGAGTTGTGCACATAATTTTGACAAATAAATTCACTTTTTTTGTGATTGCAAATTATTTTCTATATTTGAGAAAATTTTTGTCATGTCTAGTCAATCAAATCTTACCTTTATCTCTTCTTTCACAAATCAGACTTAAAAAATCTAGAGCCACAAAACAACAAAAATGGAAGCTCCATTTTTGTGGGTACTCTAAATCTCATCTTTGAGTTTGGATAAGTTTATACTCTAACAAGACTTGAAATAATAAAAGCGTCTGAAGACATCAAGATTTTAGTAAAAAATAAGATTCTACAAGATGAGTCTAATCCATCTTCATACTCTAAGGGGTTCATCAGGGTTTCTTGGAGGCTAGTTTATCCTAACCCTATCTCATGCTTATTTAAAGGGACACACATTCCATTTAAAAGACTTCTAGCATAAAATCTCTAGAAAAAAAAAACCCTAGGCAACACATGCAAAAACATTCTAGCATAAAATCTCTAGAAAAAAAAAACCCTAGGCAACGCATGCAAAAACATTCATTATCTTAGCACTTTTCCGATCAAAATGGCCTCTACATCCGGTGGGAATATCCCATTGGAGGATTCTTTGAAACATATTGTGGAAGGGGAATCTAAAGATAAAGTTGCTTCTCCAAAATATGTTGATTTATTAAAGTCTAAAAATGTTTTGCATGAGAATATTAAGGTAAACCCTAAGTTAGTGGTAATGCTGCATGGTGAACCTAGTATCACTTGGAAAGCGTCGGAGGTTCAAAATATGATAATACAAGAGAATCTTTAATATGCAATTATTGAAAAATTCTCATATGGTAAAGCAGATATTATTGAGTTACGAAAAGTAATTACAAATCAATGTGGAATCAAAGGGGAGTGCATAATAGGAGTACTTGATACAAGACACATACTAATGTGTTTGAATCAGATGGAGGATTATGTGAGATTGATCAACCAGTGTATATTATATTAAAGTGAAGGAAAAGTTATGGCAGATGCGGACACTCAAGTGGGATCCTTGGTTTGAACCAGATGTTAAAACCACTATAGGGGTTGCATGGATATCATTGCCAGATTTACCTCCAATTTTTTTTTTTGCAAAGAAGGCCATTTTCTCCATTACAGCTACAGTAGGTAAGACCTTAACTGTAGATATGGCCACAAAAAATCATACAAGACCAAGTTGTGCAAAAATTAAGATGGAAGTGGATTTGATAGCTAAATTGCCTCACAGAGTTAAGATTAATGAGGAAGATAATAGTACTGGATCTATTAAGCTGAAATGGATACACATACAGTATGATTATAAATCAAAGTACTGTAAAATATGTTGCTTACAAGGACATGATGAGGCTACTTGTTGGAATGATCATCCAAAATTATTTGAGCAAGAAAAAACAAATAAAGAAGATAGAGGCAAAAATAAAGAGGAGGTGGACAAGGATGAAACAAAACAAGGTGAAGTAGCTGCTGAAGAAATGAAAACCAATCTATATCAATGGTTGTTAAGAAAGAATAAAAACAGAAAGGAAAAGTATGGTCATATCTTAGGAGAGGAAACAGACAAGGATGCAGAAGTTCAAGCATCAAATGCTTTTAATTCTTTGAAATAATTTAAAGTAGAGGAACACAATAGTACCAGTAAGGAACAAATGCAAGAAAGCACAAAAAACTGGGTTAATAAAAGTTTTAGGAGTTCAGTAAAGGAGGTAGAAGTAGAGAACCAAATTAGCAATAAAGAGGATGAAGAGCAACAACAGGTGAATGATGTAGAAAGTAAGGATAAGCAAAGGGAATCACAATTGCAAGAAGCAAAAACATCAGATACAACAAAGCAGAAAGAGCAAGAGCAACAAGTTAGACTAGTTATACATGATAAGGTAGATCATCGGGAGAATACAAATAAGCAACTGGCCATAATAGAAGATAGAGAGAGAAAAGATCAAGAGGTGTTGGAAGATATTATTCCATTGGCAATTGAAGCAGCGGATATAATTAAGGAGGTGAATAACAAGAAAACTGATTTGGATGATAAAGATATGAGGGATAATATTAATAATACTGCACTTGAAGAAAATTTATCACCAAAGCAGATTAAAACTTTAGAGACAAAAACACAACAAAAAAGGAAGAAATAAAGTTGGTAATACAGTAGCAAGCTCAATAAGGACAAAGAGTAATATTAACAAATTAGTTTCCAAATGAATGCTCTAATTTGGAATATTAGATCTGTTAATACAAAGAAAGCTTTTACAAGGTTAATAACAATGCAGAAGAAGTTTCAGTTTGGATTCATAGGTATTATGGAGCCATTCCAAGAAAGCCATTGTATTGAAGAGTATAAAAGAAGGCTTGGAATGTAGCATTCTATTTCTAACACATCAGGAAAGATATGGGCCTTTATGGACTCACTTATGACTTTTAGTGTTGTTAGAGATGAAGAGCAACACCTCATAATTAAGTTGGAGAATCAGCAAGCAAGAGTTAGTGTAAAGGTGACTCTGGTCTATGCTAAATATAGTCAAAATAAGAGAATGCAATTATGGGAATCATTGGAAGATATGACAATGGCAAATCAAGATCCGTGGTTGGTAGGGAGAGATTTCAATGTAATTAGAAATGAAGGGGAGAAGTTAGGTGGTTTACCAGTCACAGTAGAGGAGACAACTGATTTTAACCAATGCATTAATAAATGTAATTTGGAAGAAATTGCTTTTAAAGGTAGTAAATTCACTTGGTGGGATGACGGAATTGATGAAGATTGCAAATTCAAAAAGATGGACAGGGTGATAGTGAATGATAGAATGCAGGAAATGTTTCCAGTTATAGATGGGGAGAATTTGATCAGAAATGGTTCAGATCATGCACCAATGTTGATGCAGCTTAGTACTCAGTAGGTAAATGTGAGTAAACCCTTCAGATTTTTGAATTTTTGGCTGAAAGAGGAATTATGTTTAGAAGTAATTAGATAGAATTGGAATATTGATATAAGTGGAAATCCTTTTATCATATTCCATCACAAAATGAAGAAAACCAAAGTTGCACTCACTCAATGGAGTAAGCAAACTTTTGGAAATATATTTCAAGGGATTGCTACTCTTGAGGAGGTAATAAAGGTAAGGGAAAAATAATTTGAAGAAGATCCTTTTGGAATGAATAGGGCTAATCTATTCAAAGCTCAAGTTGAGCTAACCATGCAATTGAAAAGAGAGAAAGAATATTAGAGATAAAAGGTTGGATTTGATTGGTTCAAAGATGGGGAGAGGAACACTAGATTCTTTCATGCTATAGTAAAATGAAGAAGATCAAGGCTTAAGATTTAGAGAATTCAAAATGGTGAAGGGGACTGTTTAGATAATCAAGATGAAATAGCTGAGGCTGCAGTTAATTTTTATCAGCATCAATTCAAGAAGCAAGAGAATGCAGAGGATTTTTCTACGTTGGATGTTTTGACAAAGATAGTGACAGAAGAATAGAATGTGGAATTAAAAAGAATTCCAACCATTGATGAAGTTAAGAAGGCAGTAATAGGTCTAAATAGGGAGAGTGCAGCAGGTCCTGGTGGTATGACAGGTGATTTCTTTCAGGATGCTTGGGAAATATTAGCAAATGACTTATATTAAGATGGTAAGAGAATTTTTCTATGGGGGAGAGCTACCCAAGTTTATCACTCATACTAACTTAGTACTGTTGCCTAAGAAGTTGATGTTGAACAATTTTTCAGATTTGAGACCTATCTCACTCAGCAATTTTGTGAACAAGATTTTCTCCAGAATTATTCACGAAAGGATCAAAAGTATTCTACCTAATATAGTCTCTGAAGAGCAGGATGGTTTTGTTCAAGGCAGAAGTATAGTAGAGAATATTTTGGCTGTACATGAGATAGTGGATGAATTCAGAAAAAGAGGTAAGCCTCCAAACATGGTAATCAAGCTAGATATGATAAAGGCATATGATAGAGTTGAGTGGCTATTTTTGACAAAGTGTTAAGAAAGATAGGTTTTTATGAAGAAGTTATTAGCATGGTGTTCAGATTATTGTCTAACAATTGTTATTCATTTCTGATGAATGGACAACCTAAGGGTTGCTTTAAATCCTTAAGAGATCTCAAACAAGGAGATCCATTATCTCCCACACTGTTTATTATTACAGCTGAAGTGCTAACTAAAAGCTTGAAGGAGTTGATAAGGAGGAAAGATTTTAAACAATTTTGGATGCCTAGAGGTAGTCCAAAAATCAATCATCTTGCTTTTGCAGATGATATGATCATTATGTACAAAGCTGAGTTAGTAACTATACAATTAGTTACTACTACTTTGGAAAAGTATGAGAGGGTACCTGGAAGACGATCAATAAGGACAAAAGTGTTTTATATTTGTGTGAATCTATGTCAAATGGTGTAATAGTCATCGCAGAAGTGGCTATAGGTATATTAAGGTAGGAATTCCCCTTTAATTACTTAGGGTATCCTATATTCTACAAGAGGAAGAAGATGATGTATTACCAGCAATTAATGCACAGAATCAGCAGCAAGTTACAAACTTGGAAAGGTAAACTTCTACCTTTTGGGGGACGGGCTATTTTGATAAAACATGCTTCACAAAGCATACCAATTCACTATTTATATGTGATGAATCCTCCAAAGAATGTCCTATCTACTATTCAAAGAATTTTTCCTAAATTTTTTTGGAGTAGTATAATAGGAGAAAGGGGTAGACATTGGATTGCTTGGTCAAAATTATGCTTACCAGAAGAAGAAGGGGGATTGGGGTTTAGACTATTACAGGGTGTATTCACAACCTTGTTTTGTAAATTGTGGTGGAATTTTAGAACTAAAAGATCTATATGGAGTGATTACATGATGAACAAGTATTGCAGAAAATCACTTCCCAGAGAAAGTTATGTGGAAGAATGGTGGGGGGCCTAGGTGTGGAAGAAGATGTTGCAAGTAAGGGATCTTACAGATCATCTGATAACATGAAGGATTAAAAGGGGGGATACTCACATTTAGTATGACAATTGGATAGGCATTGGGGATTTATATACTATCATGAAAGATAGTAAGGAGTGGGATGATAATTAGGAGAATGTTAGGGATTTAATGCTTAATGGTCAATGGAATGATGAGCTATTAACAGGGTTGTTTCCAATGGAGATAGTGGAGCACATTCAGTAGACTATAACACCTCCTCATCATTTAGACCAATATGACAGTTCAGTATGAAGTATAGATTCAAAAAGGAAATTTAGTGTGAGCACACTTGGCAATATGTGAGGTACAAGGAGCATCCTAATGAGATATACAAGTAGATATGGATAAAGGAGTGCCTTTCAAGATTTGCTTTTTCATGTGGAGAATGTGGAAAGGTAAAATTTCAGTTGATGCAACTATTAGAAGATGGGGAATAGAGGGACCATCCAAATGTTGGTGTTGTCAGAACCCTACTCAAGAGATAATGTCTCATGTTCTACTGAGATCTTATACTGCTAACAGGACTTGGTCCTATTTTTCTTCTTATGCAGGTATTAATATACAAGAATTGAGTTTGAGTAATACAATTCTAGCATGGTGGGAGGCATAAGTAAAAGCAAGAGATAAAATATATTTAAGAGCAATTCCTCGGATAATTATGTGGGAACTGAGCAAAAGAAGAAATTCTTTGAAACATGAAGGCAAGGGAGTAACATTCCATAGACTAATTTTTAATGTCACTAGGCATCTGAGAATGCTAATAAAAGTGAGAAAGCCAACTTTAGATTTTCCAATGGAATGGCCAGATATTTTGAAGTAGTTGAATCAGATGAAGCCCAAGCTAAATGCAATTCCAGTGTTATGGGAATTGCCAGAAGCTAATTGGGTGAAGTATAATTCTGATGGAGTGTCTGAAGGAAATGGAGGAAGTAGTTCTTGGGCATTTTGTCTTTGGGACACACAGGGTTACTTGATACATGCAGAAGGAAAAGTAATTGAAGATACTAACAGTATAGAAGCAGAGGTTATGGCTATTTTACAAGCAGCATCATATTGTAATAAATCAAGGCAGGCGAAAGTTATTATGCAGACATATTCACTAATGGTGCAAAAGGTGCTAACAAAGCAATGGGAAGTATCATGGAAAATAGCAGATAAAATCAGTCAAATATGACAGTTATTATCAGCTAAGCAAGTACTTTTGCAACACATATACAGAGAGGGAAATCAGTTAGCAGACTATCTTGCAAATTTAGCATTGGAAAAGCAGGAATTTAAGTACACATCATTCGATCAGCTACCAAGTACAGGAAGGAGGATTCTAAATAGTGATAAGCAACAATGTCCTTACTTGAGAGTAGCTTTGACAAAGAGGTACTAAGACTACTAAGACTAGGTAGATTCATAATTAGCAGGTCACAGGCTACATATTTACAATTAGTAAAGTTACACCCAAAAGGAGAGATACTACTTATTCTATCTACACCAGCCAACAAAATCAGATTTTCACTAGACCGGGTCTCATGGTCAAATTGTCAGTGCATGTGACTAAAGTCGTTGATAGCATCCAATTACATGTGGGTTCGAGCTTCTTACTATCTCCCTTCCTTCCATAACTACAAATGCAAAAAAATTCAAATAAGGGACAAATCTGAGCATATTCTTAAGTGGATGAGGAAGTATCTAATACCTGGATACAACATCAATCTTTAGTGGATGAGACCTGGCTTGCTAGCACCAAGAAGTATTTTTCACACCCTTACACTGAAGACACCAGTTGAAAGAAATGAAGAACATGGGTTAAGCAGTATTGAAGAAGAAGATTCAACCTGTCGAAAAGTAGTAATTTAAGACTTACTCTTGCAAACTGGAAATGGAATCAATCCAAATCAACCAAGGAAGGGTGTTAATCACCCAAAGCTGGAGCAGCTCAAAGTAGTGGTTGTTGAAGATGAACATGGATGAGGCGGTGGAAGAAGACTGAGCTCAATTGAGCTCCAATTTAGAAACCCTACTCTTTTTACTTCCTTTTCAAACGGACCAGGTCAGTAGGCGGACCGGCCCAATTATATGTTGGATCAATTTTTGTATTTTGCATGGATGGGTTGGTCCATTCATGTGTGGATTATGTTAAATAATTAATAAAATTCATATTAAACCAAAAAAGATAAAAATAAAATCCTAGGTATCTTTCAAGAGATCAAGACATCAAATATTGTATTTTTCAAAGCGAAATGTTGCCCAACGTTCTTGGGATCAAATATATCATTAGGAGGTCCACATCATCCTACGACCAAAATATACGCCACTGCCGGTGCTCGAATCATAGAGAATAATCAAGGAATAAATAAAATTGTACTCACAATCAAAATAAATAAAACCACTTCTTTTTATTTGTTTTATGATTGCAGTTTAATTTTCATACTTGAGAAATTTGTTGCAGACAAGTAAAAACACTTCTTTGGTTGCAATGTGAGAGAATATATATATATATAGAGAGAGAGAGAGACAGAGAGAGAGAGAACATAATATGAACAAGAATAGAAGGCAAAATCCTCAAAATAAATTGTACATGAATGGATATCTATTTTGTTATCCACATCCTTATTTCTAGAATAACAGCAATGCTGAAGAATAGAAGCAGCGTAACAGCAAAACCAACATTACAAGCAGTCCCTGCATCTCCTAAATGGATTCCGTAGAATATATTTCCTGCCGCCAATTAAAGTATCAAAACCCTTCCCAGTGTGTGATGGTACCAATTCCAATATTTTCTTACTTTTGACTCGTTCCCTGGTCGAACCAAAAATGCAATAACCTAACCATATGAAACAAATACCAAGTCAGGTAGTCCATGGCTTAAATATGAGATAACTGGTCACTAAATTTAATTACTGACATATATAGCTAGGTACTAAAAAGGTAAATTTGGTAATAGATGAAGAAACCTGCAAGCAAGCAAGAACAACAATGAAGATGCCAAGGGCTTTGTGTCTATCAACATCAATGCTAAGACGATGTTCAAGAACAAAACCACATCTAATACCAGCAATCCGAGGAGAACACCAAGTGATTGAATTGTGGTGTGAGAATAAAACCATATTGGATCATATTGTCTCAAGTATCTAGCAAGCATAGTCCCAATTGGTATCAGAATACCCCAGCTGAACATGTTCAGAAGTCCATGAGTTCTCTGATTCACTTTCACCTGTTTTCTCCATACCACACCATGCACAAAATTATATTTACTTTAAAAAATATATATGCAGTTCAGTGGACAGTGATATCAGAGAATTGGGAAAAGTCCATCAAATGGTTGGGAACACCTCATTAGAGTAATA
Source organism: Capsicum annuum (assembly GCF_002878395.1). Classification (NCBI taxonomy): domain Eukaryota; kingdom Viridiplantae; phylum Streptophyta; class Magnoliopsida; order Solanales; family Solanaceae; genus Capsicum; species Capsicum annuum. Next base: position 112,250,067 of record NC_061119.1, read on the forward strand.
GGCACGTTCATGCAAGCTTAAATAATTTTTTATTTTTTCTTTAATTGTATAGATACAAGGATTGGTTGTAAATCAGATACATTAATGTATTATTAATTAAAAAGTAATGCCTTCTCCCACTTGAACCAAATTAGAATGCTGACTAGTAAGATATTGACCAAAACAAGAGTACAACGACTCATTCTCACCCTCTAACTAGATTACAGTTGAAACTCAATGAACGTAAACTGATGGTACAACTAGTATTTTGCATGTGTTACCTCTCATCAATATAGATATTTGGTGATCTGCTTGACACGTAAATTAATACCTCACGAGTCACCATCATAAACACGGAAATTTTAGAAAGTAATAGTAAATCACTTAAATTTTCTATCTATTAAAATTTGAATGTCATGTACAAATTTTCATTAAACAAAATATTTTCTGTACCAACATATTTGCAAATTGAATAACACTATATTATAATCGTATTATTAGTTATGAGTAGTTGATAAAGTAGTTGGTTACTGCTAGAGATTAAACTACTAATAAACTGCTCTCTTTAAAAATGACTAACAAACATAAAACGTGTTCATCACTTACTGTGGGTCCCACTCAATCTGTTTTTATTCGTGCACTATATCAAATATACATAACTCACAACACTTTTCAGTTTGGAAAATCTACTATTTGCTATCCAATATATCAAATACATTAAAGTATTAAATTTATTATACTTAAAAGATTACTTTCATAGGCTCTTGAATGACGAAGGGGATAGAGCTATTGTGTTAGGAGAACTGGAGCACTCAGAGGAGTGTTGGAATTTTAGCTATTATAGACGTTTTAAGGTAGAAGAGGTTAGACAGGCTGTTCGCAAGATGCGAAGGGGTAGGGCGACGGGGCCGGATGAGATACCGGTGGAGTTTTGGAAGTTTGTTGGAGAGGCTGGTGTAAGGTGGTTGACTGGATTATTTAATGAAATCTTCAGGACGGCAAAGATGCCCGAGGCTTGGAGGTGGAGTACCATGATCCCTCTCTATAAGAATAAGGGGGACATTCAAAGTTGCAATAACTATAGGGGGATTAAGTTATTGAGTCACTCTATGAAGATCTGGGAGAGAGTGGTCGAGGTGAGGCTGAGACGGATAGTGTCTATTTCGGAAAACCAGTTTGGATTTATGCCCGGCCGCTCGACGACGGAGGCAATCCACCTGGTACGGAGGTTGGTGGAACAGTATAGGGAAAGGAAGAAGGATCTGCACATGGTGTTTATCGACCTGGAGAAGGCTTATGACAAAGTCCCCAGGGAGGTGCTTTGGAGATGCTTGGAGGTGAGTGGAGTACCGCTGGCATATATCAGAGCAATTAAGGATATGTATGATGGGGCAAAAACCCAGGTGAGGACGGCGGGAGGAGACTCAGAGCAGTTTACTGTCCTGACAGGATTGCACCAAGGATCTACTCTTAGTCCCTTTTTGTTTGCGTTGGTGATGGATGTGTTGACGCGGCGTATTCAAGGGGAGGTGCCGTGGTGTATGCTTTTTGCAGACGATGTAGTTTTGATAGATGAGACTCGAGGGGGTGTGAATGACAAATTAGAGGTATGGAGGCAAACTCTTGAGTCTAAAGGGTTCAGGGTGAGCAGAAGCAAGACAGAATATGTGGAATGCAAGTTTAATGACGCGAGGCGGGAAAATAACGTAGTAGTGAAGCTGGAAGCACAGGAGGTATGTAAGAGGGATAATTTCAAGTATCTTGGGTCCGTGATCCAGAGTAACGGTGAGATTGATGAGGATGTCTCGCACCGTATTGGGGTGGGATGGATAAAGTGGAAGCTCGCGTCGGGGGTGCTGTGTGATAAGAAGGTGCCGCCCAAGCTTAAAGGCAAATTCTACAGGGTGGTAGTCCGTCCGGCCTTGTTGTATGGAGCGAAGTGTTGGCCAGTTAAGAACTCCCACATCCAAAAAATGAAGGTGGCAGAAATGCGGATGTTGCGCTGGATGTGTGGGCTGACTAGAGGGGATAGAGTTCGGAATGAGACTATCCGGGAGAAGGTTGGTGTGACTTCAGTGGAGTGCAAGATGTGGGAAGCCCGATTGAGATGGTTCGGACACGTGAAGAGGAGGGGCATAGATGCCCCGGTCCGTAGGTGTGAGAGGCTACCGTTGGATGGTTTTAGGCAGGGTAGCGGTAGGCCGAAGAAGTACTGGGGTGAGGTGATTAGGCGGGACATAGAGCAATTACAGCTCACCGAGGACATGACCCTAGAAAAGAAGGTCTGGAGGACGCGAATTAGGGCAGAGGACTAGGGCCAGTTTGGGTCGCTAGTGTAGGGAATTACTTGGTGGGGGTTTTATTCCTGTTATGATTCCGTGTTCCGTGTTCCATGTTTTATTACGAATCTATGTGCTTTCCTCTGCTTTTCTCTGTTTTATATTACTTATGGGTGCCGTATTTATGTTATGTAATCTGCTTCTGTGTTTTACTATGTGTTTGTGTGGTATCTCGTGCCTTGAGCCGGGGGTCTATCGGAAACAACCTTTCTACTTCTTTAGAGGTAGAGGTATGGACTGCGTACATCTTAACCCCC